>NC_091290.1:84309487-84612517 GCF_032444005.1 Ranitomeya imitator
TATGACACCTATCCATTATTAATCCAATACTAGTAAAGGGTTAAAAAAAACACACACACATTATTAAAAATTAATTTAATGAAAAAAACACAAAGGTTGTTGTATTAATTTATTCTACTCTCAATCCACTCACTGAAGACCCTCGATCTGTAAATAAAAAAAAAATAATAAACCAAGAATATACATACCTTCCGAGGATCTGTAAGGTCCAACGATATAAATCCATCTGAAGGGGTTAAAATGTTTTGCAGGCAGGAGTTCTGCTAATGCAGCGCTACTCCTGCCTGCAAAACCCCGGAGAATGTAGGTAAAGTAGGTCATTGACCTATATTTACCTGCATTTGCGGTGAGGCGCCCTCTGCTGGCTGTTCCTAGATCGTGGGAACTATCCTAGAAAGCTATTTTATATTTTAACCCCTTCAGATGGATTTACATCGTTGGACCTTACAGATCCTCGGAAGGTATGTATATTCTTGGTTTATTATTTTTTTTTTATTTACAGATCGAGGGTCTTCAGTGAGTGGATTGAGAGTAGAATAAATTAATACAACAACCTTTGTGTTTTTTTCATTAAATTAAATTTTAATAATGCGTGTGTTTTTTTTTTAACCCTTTACCAGTATTGGATTAATAATGGTTAGGTGTCATAATTGACGCCTCTCCATTATTAATTTGGCTTAACCCCTTCCCGACCTTTGACGCATACGCTGCGTCATGAAAGTCGATGCCATTCCGACCCATGATGCAGCGTATGCGTCATGGAAAGATCGCGTCCCTGCAGATCCGGTGAAAGGGTTAACTCCCATTTCGCCCGATCTGCAGGGACAGGGGGAGTGGTAGTTTAGCCCAGGGGGGTGGCTTCACCCCCTCCCCCGTGGCTACGATCGCTCTGATTAGCTGTTGAAAGTGAAACTGCCAATCAGAGCGATTTGTAATATTTCACCAAAAAAACTGGTGAAATATTACAATCCAGCCATGGCCGATGCTGCAATATCATCGGCCATGGCTGGAAACACTAATGTGTTTTTCCACTAAGGTTGGGGTAAGAACTAGGGTTAGGGTTAGGTGTAGGGTTAGGTGTAGGGTTAGGGGTAGGGTTAGGGTTAGGGGTAGGGTTAGGGGTAGGGTTAGGGTTAGGGGTAGGGTTAGGGGTAGGGCTAGGGGTAGGTGTAGGGTTCGGGATGTGCACACGTATTCTGGTCCTCTGCGGATTTTTCCGCAGAGGATTTGATAAATCCGCAGAGCTAAACCGCTGTGGATTTACCGTGGTTTTTCTGTGCATTTCATTGCAGTTTTACAACTGTGATTTTCTATTGGAGCAGTTGTAAAACCACTGCGGAATCCGCAGAAAGATGTGACATGCTGCGGAATGTAAACCGCTGCGTTTCCGTGCAGTTTTTCTGCAGCATGTGTACAGCGATTTTTGTTTCCCATAGGTTTACATTGAACTGTAAACTCATGGGAAACTGCTGCGGATCCGCAGCGTTTTCCGCAGTGTGTGCACATACCTTTAGAATTAGGCTATGTGCACACGGTGCGGATTTGGCTGCGGATCCGCAGCAGTGTTCCGTCTGGTTTACAGTACCATGTAAACCTATGGAAAACCAAATCCGCTGTGCCCATGGTGCGGAAAATACCACGCGGAAACGCTGCCTTGTATTTTCCGCAGCATGTCAATTCTTTGTGCGGATTCCGCAGCGTTTTACACCTGTTCCTCAATAGGAATCCACAGGTGAAATCCGCACAAAAAACACTGGCAATCCGCGGTAAATCCGCAGGTAAAACACAGTGCCTTTTACCCGCGGATTTTTCAAAAATGGTGCTGAAAAATCTCATACGAATCCGCAACGTGGGCACATAGCCTTAGGGTTAGGGTTGGGTTGGAATTAGGGTTGTGGTTAGGGGTGTGTTGGGGTTAGGGTTGTGGTTAGGGGTGTGTTGGGGTGTGATTAGGGTTACGGCTACAGTTGGGATAAGGGTTAGGGGTGTGTTGGAGTTAGAATTGAGGGGTTTCCACTGTTTAGGCACATCAGGGGGTTTCCAAACGCAACATGGCGCCACCATTGATTCCAGCCAATCTTGTATTCAAAAAGTCAAATGGTGCTCCCTCACTTCCGAGCCCCGACGTGTGCCCAAACAGTGGTTTACCCTCAAATATGGGGTACCAGCATACTCAGGACAAACTGCGCAACAATTATTGGGGTCCAATTTCTCCAGTTACCCTTGTGAAAATAAAAAATTGCTTGCTAAAACATCATTTTTGAGGAAAGAAAAATGATTTTTTATTTTCACGGCTCTGTGTTGTATACGTCTGTGAAGCACTTGGGGGTTCAAAGTGCTCAGCACATATCTAGGTAAGTTCCTTGGGGGGTCTATTTTCCAAAATGGGGTCACTTGTGGGGGGTTTCTACTGTTTAGGCACACCAAGGGCTCTGCAAACGCAACGTGACGCCCGCAGACCATTCCATCAAAGTCTGCATTTCAAAAGTCACTACTTCCCTTCTGAGCCCCGACGTGTGCCCAAACAGTGGTTTACCCCCACACATGGGGTATCGGCGTACTCAGGAGAAACTGGAAAACAACTTTTGGGGTCCAATTACTCCTGTAACCCTTGGGAAAATAAAAAATTCTGGGCTAAAAAATTATTTTTGAGGAAAGAAAACATATTATTTTCACGGCTCTGCGTTATAAACTTCTGTGAAGCACTTGGGGGTTCAAAGTGCTCAACACACATCTAGATAAGTTCCTTTCGGGGTCTAGTTTCCAAAATGGGGTCACTTGTGGGGGGTTTTTACTGTTTAGCCACATCAGGGGCTCTGCAAACGCAACGTGACACCCGCAGAGCATTCCATCAAAGTCTGCATTTCAAAACGTCACTACTTCACTTCCGAGGCCCGGGATGTGCCCAAACAGTGGTTTACCCCCACATATGGGGTATTACCGTACTCAGGAAAAACTGGACAACAACAATTGGGGTCAAATTTCTCCTGTTACCCTTGGGAAAATTAAAAAATTCTGGGCTAAAAAATTATTTTTGAGTAAAGAAAACTTATTTATTATTTTCACGGCTCTGCGTTATAAACTTCTGTGAAGCACTTTGGGGTTCAAAGTGCTCACCACACATCTAGATAAGTTCCTTTGGGGGTCTAGTTTCCAAAATGGGGTCACTTGTGTGGAGTTTCTACTGTTTAGGCACATCAGGGGCTCTGCAAACACAACGTGACGCCCGCAGAGCATTCCATCAAAGTCTGCATTTCAAAACATCACTACTTCCCTTCCAAACCCCGACGTGTGCCCAAACAGTGGTTTACCCCCACATATGGGGTATCAGCGTACTCAGGAGAAACAGGACAACAACTTTTGGGGTTAAATTTCTCCTGTTACCCTTGGGAAAATAAAAAATTGCGGGTTAAAATATCATTTTTGAGAAAAGAATAATTTTTTTTTTATTTTCATGGCTCTGCGTTATAAACTTCTGTGAAGCACTTGGGGGTTCAAAGTGCTCACCACACATCTAGATTAGTTGCTTTGGGGGTCTAGTTTCCAAAATGGGGTCATTTGTGGGGGATCTGCAATGTTTACGCACACAGGGGCTCTCCAAACGTGACATGGTGTCCGCTAATAATTGGAGTTAATTTTCCATTTAAAAAGCCAAATGGCGTGTCTTCCCTTCCGAGCCCTGCCGTGCGCCCAAACAGTGGTTTACCCCCACATATGGGGTATCAGCGTACTCAGGACAAACTGGACAACAACAATTGGGGTCCAATTTCTCCTATTTCCCTTGGAAAAATAGGAAATTCTAGGCTAAAAATAATTTTGGAGGAAAGAAAAATTATTTTTTATTTTCATGGCTCGGCGTTATAAACTTCTGTGAAGCACCTGGGGGTTTAAAGTGCTCAATATGCATCTAGATAAGTTCCTTGGGGGGTCTAGTTTCGAAAATGGGGTCACTTGTGGGGGAGCTCCAATGTTTAGGCACACAGGGGCTCTCCAAACGCGACATGGTGTCCGCTAACGATGGAGATAATTTTTCATTCAAAAAGTCAAATGGCGCTCCTTCCCTTCTGAGCCTTACCATGTGCCCAAACAGTGGTTTACCCCCACATGTGAGGTATCGGTGTACTCAGTAGAAATTGCCCAACAAATTTTAGGATTCATTTTATCCTGTTGCCCATGTGAAAATGAAAAAATTGAGGCTAAAATAATTTTTTTGTGAAAAAAAGGTACTTTTTCCTTTTTACGGATCAATTTGTGAAGCACCTGAGGGTTTAAAGTGCTCACTATGCATCTAGATAAGTTCCTTGGGGCATCTAGTTTCCAAAATGGGGTCACTTGTGGGGAAGCTCCAATTTTTAGGCACACAAGGGCTCTCCAAACGCGACATGGTGTCCGCTAAAGAGTGGAGCCAATTTTTCATTCAAAAAGTCAAATGGCGCTCCTTCCCTTCCAAGCCCTGCCGTGCGCCCAAACAGTGGTTTACCCCATATGTGAGGTATCAGCGTACTCAGGACAAATTGGACAACAATGTTCATGGTTCACTTTCTCCTTTTACCATTGGGAAAATAAAAAAATTGTTGCTAAAAGATCATTTTTGTGACTAAAAAGTTAAATGTTCAATTTTTCCTTCCATGTTGCTTCTGCTGCTGTGAAGCACCTGAAGGGTTAATAAACTTCTTGAATGTGGTTTTGTGCACCTTGAGGGGTGCAGTTTTTAGAATGGTGTCACTTTTGGGTATTTTCAGCCATATAGACCCCTCAAACTGACTTCAAATGTGAGGTGGTCCCTAAAAAAAATGGTTTTGTAAATTTCGTTGTAAAAATGAGAAATCGCTGGTCAAATTTTAACCTTTATAACTTCTTAGCAAAAAAAAATTTTGTTTCCAAAATTGTGTTGATGTAAAGTAGGCATGTGGGAAATGTTATTTATTAACTATTTTGTGTCACATAATACTCTGGTTTAACAGAATAAAAATTAAAAATGTGAAAATTGCAAAATTTTCAAAATTTTTGCTAAATTTCCATTTTTATCACAAATAAACACAGAATTTATTGACCTAAATTTACCACTAACATGAAGCCCAATATGTCACGAAAAAACAATCTCAGAACCGCTAGGATCCGTTGAAGCGTTCCTGAGTTATTACCTCATAAAGGGACACTGGTCAGAATTGCAAAAAACGGCAAGGTCTTTAAGGTCAAAATAGGCTGGGTCATGAAGGGGGTTAGCCAACAGGCCAGACCGCATAGCAAATATAAGGGTTGGGGGTCACCTGGGTAATAGTGATCACAAAATAAAAAGTTTTCATGTATCCTTTAATAAGATGTGTAGTAGAGGGGTTGCAAGAACACTAAACTTCAGGAGGGCAAATTTCCAACGGATGAGAGAGGATCTTGGTGCAATTAACTGGGACGATATACTGAGACATAAAAATACACAAAGAAAATGGGAGACGTTTATTAGTTTGTTAATAAACATACTAGAAATAAGAGGAAACCAATATGGCTAAATAGAGCGCAATAAGTGACAAAAAGAAAGCATTTAGAGAATTAAAGGAAGTAGGTAGTGATGAGGCATTAAATAAATACAGAAAATTAAATAAATTCTGTAAAAAGCAAATCAAGGCAGCAAAGATTGGGACAGAGAGACTCATTGCCAGAGAGAGTAAAAATAATCCCAAAATATTCTTTATCTACGTAAATAGTAAGAAACTAAAAAATGATAGTGTTGGCCCCCTTAAAAATAGTCTGGGTGAAATGGTGGATGAGGATGAGGAAAAAGCCAATATGCTAAATGACTTTTTTTCATCAGTATTTACACAAGAAAATCCCATGGCAGACAAAATGATCAGTGATAACAAAAATTCCCCATTAACCCCTTCATGACCTTGGGATTTTTCATTTTTCCGTGTTCGTTTTTCACTCCCCTCCTTCCCAGAGCCATAACCTTTTTATTTTTCCGTCAATTTGGCCACGTGAGGGCTTATTTTTTGCAGGACGAGTTGTACTTTTGAACGACATCATTGGTTTTAGCATGTCGTGTACTAGAAAACGGGAAAAAAATTCCAAGTGCGGTGAAATTGCAAAAAAAGTGCAATCCCACACTTGTTTTTTGTTTGGCTTTTTTGCTAGGTTCACTAAATGCTAAAAATGACCTGCCATTATGATTCTCCATGTCAGTACGAGTTCATAGACACCTAACATGACTAGGTTATTTTTTAGCTAAGTGGTGAAAAAAAATTCCAAACTTTGCTAAAAAAAAAAAAAAAAAATTGCGCCATTTTCCGATACTCGTAGCGTCTCCATTTTTCGTGATCTGGGGTTGGTTGAGGGCTTATTTTTTGCGTGCTGAGCTGGCGTATTTAATGATAGCATTTTGGTGCAGATACATTCTTTTGATCGCCCGTTATTGCATTTTAATGCAATGTCGCGGCGACCTAAAAAACGTAATTCTGGCGTTTCGAATTTTTTTCTTGCTACGCCGTTTAGCGATCAGGTTAATGCTTCTTTTAATTGATAGATCGGGCGATTCTGAGCGCGGCGATACCAAATATGTGTAGATTTGATTTTTTTTTATTGATTTATTTTGATTGGGGCGAAAGGGGGGTGATTTAAACTTTTATATTTTTTTTATTTTTTTCACATTTTTTTTAAACTTTTTTTTTTTACTTTTGCCATGCTTCAATAACCTCCATGGGAGGCTAGAAGCAGGCACAGCACGATCGCCTCTGCTACATAGCAGCGATCTGCTGATCGCAGCTATGTAGCAGAAATGGAGGTGTGCTGTGAGCGCCGACCACAGTATGGCGCTCACAGCCACCGGTCATCAGTAACCATAGAGGTCTCTAGGACCTCTATGGTTACCATCCTGACGCATCGCCGACCCCCGATCATGTGACGGGGTCGGCGATGACGTCATTTCCGGCAACCCGGCCGGAAGCGGTGGTTAAATGCCTCTGTCTGCGTTTCACAGCGGCATTTAACTATTTAATAGGTGCGGGCAGATCGCGATTCTGCCCGCGCCTATTACGGGCACATGTCAGCTGTTCAAAACAGCTGACATGTCCCGGCTTTGATGCGGGCTCACCGCGGAGCCCTGCATCAAAGCAGGGGATCTGACCTCGGACGTACTATCCCGTCCGAGGTCAGATAGGGGTTAAATGTCACCTGCTTAACCCAGCAGGAAGTACGGTGTCTAAAAATCACTAAAATTGACAAATCTCCGGGCCCGGATGGGATACACCCCGGAGTACTGAAGGAACTAAGTACAGTCATTGATAGACCATTATTTTTAATCTTTAAAGAGTCCATAATAGTTACCTCGAGTTGCAGTGATGCGCCCTCTACGGGATGTCCTCATATGAACTCGAGCCTGGGAAAATATTCTGAAAATATTCTGAAAAGTTCCCAGGCTCGAGTTCATATGAGGACATCCAGCAGGGGGCGCATCACCGCAACTCAAGGAAACTACAGGTCATTCACCTATATTCCATTAATTTGCCAGGTTTTTACAGGCAGGGGCGGCTGCATTAGCAGGCTTCTGCTTGTAAAATTAGTTAACCCTTTCAGATGGATTTACAGCGTGGGAGGAGACTGATCATCAGAAGGTATGGAATATTGTTGTTTGTTTTTTTTTACATTTGTTACAGGTGACAAGAGTCTTCAGGTGGATTACCAGTGTAATAAAATATTACAACAACCTGTGTATTTATTTCATTAAAATACTTTGTAATAATGTGTGTGTGTGTTTTTTTAACCATTTCATACTATTGGATTAATAATGGATAGGTGTCATAATTGATGCCTCTCCATTATTAATCTGGCTTAATGTCACCTTATAATATAGCTAAGGCATACAATGAAATAGGCCCTGTCTAAATCCTCAGGATCAAATATAATAGCAGCAATAGAGGATATCCATAATCTAAAACATAACTTTTAATACATCCAAGTTAAAAATCTGGATCCACACAAACAAAACAGAAAAACGTGCTCAAGTGAAACAGTGCTCAAGATAAAAAATTGGAGCAGTCTTACCAATTAGACGAACAGATAAGGGAAATCCCTCAAGTTATAGGAGGAAGGTGGTACCGATTGTATTAGCCAGGTAGGAGGGTAGGGAAATAATATGTAAACCACTGCCTTCCCTGTAAACCCTCCACGAACTCCTGTCCTGACAAGGACAGGCCCCAAGTATGTCCTGCTATGGATACCCACCAACCAACAAAAGAAACGAAAATAATGTCTATAATCTCCCAACGCGTTTCAACTCCGATGGGGGAGAATCATCAGGGGAGTTGTGTGATTCATGACCAATGGGTCTGCCGTAGTCCGTAAAAGATAATAATCAAGTCTCATTCAAGAGGGTCCGTGTATATCCGGGGTCCCGCAGTGGCAGGGAATACCCGTGTCCGATTAACAGGTGTCCGTTATGTCCGTAATCTGTAAGGAGTCCCTGACATCCAGTTAATGTCACCTTACAATAGCAAGGTGACATTAACCCTTCATTACCCCATATCCCACCGCTACACGGGAATGGGAAGAGAGAGGCCAAGTGCCAGAATAGGCGCGTATTCCAGATGTGCTTTTCTGGGGTGGCTGGGGGCAGATGATTTTAGCCGGGGGGGGGGGGCAATAGCCATGGACCCTCTCCAGGCTATTAATATCTGCCCTCAGTCACTGGCTTTACCATTCTGGCAGAGAAAATTGCGCAGTAGCCCACGCCAATTTATTCCGCGATTTAACCCTTTAATTTAATAGCTAGAGTGCCCAAATTTTGCACATACACACTATAAACATTAGTAGTGTGGAATATGCAAAAAAAAGGGATATGAGATGGTGTACTGTATGTAAACCATGTCTCATATCATGTGGGGTTTGCGAAGGAGATAGGAAAAGCCGGCAATTGAATTACCGGCTTTTCTCCTATCTAGCACTGTATGAAATATTAATATATATACATATATGTGTCTCACTGACATATATATATATATACCCCTATACTATGTGTAGACATTTATTTTAGCTATTCTATTCTAACCTGTCAGTGTGATTTTACTGTACACCGCGCTGAATTGCCGACTTTTCTATAGAACACCGCTGCGTATTTCTCGCAAGTCACACCGTGTGTTATCCGTAATTTTCTCACCCCCATAGACTTTCATTGGCGATTTTTTTTGCGCAAAGCGGTGACAAACGCAGCATGCTGCGATTTTCTACGGCCGTAGAAGACCGTATAATACGGATCAGTAAAATACGGCAGACGGGAGCTGGGCCATAGAGAATCATTTTATCGTATGCAATCCGTATTTTCTGCACCTCCCATACGTCCGTAAAACTCGCTAGTGTGACGCCAGCCTTAAGCTAATAACAGACACGGTGAGCAGTGAGACTATGGAACTCTCTGCCGTATGATGTTGTAATGAGTGATTCATTACTAAAATTTAAGAGGGGACTGGATACCTTTCTTGAAAAGTATAATGTTACAGGGTATATACACTAGATTCCCTGATAGGGCGATGATCCAGGGAACTAGTTTGATTGTCGCATGTGGAGTCAGGAAGGAATTTTTTCCCCAATGTGGAGCTTACTCTTTGCCACATGGTTTTTTTTGGCCTTCCTCTGGATCAACATGTTAGGGCATGTTAGGTTAGGCTATGGGTTGAACTAGATGGACTTAAAGTCTTCCTTCAACCTTAATAACTATGTTACTATGTTACTATATTTAGGGGGTTAAAGTACTAGGAGTGGTGCGGGACCACTCCTTGCACTGAGTGCTGGGTGTCAGCTGTCAGAATCAGCTGATACCAGGTGACTATTGTGCTTGCACAGCCTGTGTGCGTGTACGATTGTGATGTAGTAATAATACGTTCCTGGCCAATAAGGCCCAGGGTGTGTGGAAATATTATTACTGCAAATGTCGGAAAAGGGTTAGGGAATCCAAAATTGAAATTATTATTAAAAATATGGAAATGTAGTACCCAATGATGCAGAGGAACACCCTCACCTGTTTGGTACTTGGGCCAGTTTTGGATGGCCTCAATCTTGTTTTTTTGGGGTTTCGTAACCCTGCGGCCAATCAGGTATCCTAGGTACCGGGCTTCCCTGAGTCCTATTGCACATTTCATTCTGTTCGCTGTTAACCTCGCTATTCTGAGAGACCCCAGCAGTGGTTGTACCTGGGACAGGTGGGTATTTAAGTCAGCACTAAAGCGTCTAAATATGCAGATGCATATTTCCGATGAGATTCTTACACTATGTCCTTCAGCCTCTGGAATGTGGCTGGAGCCCCATGTCATCCAAAAGGCAAGATGACTTAAGGGGGAGTCACACATAACGATATCGTTAACAATATTGTTGCAACGTCACGCTTTTGGTGACGTAGCAACAATCCCGCTAACGATCTCATTATGTGTGACAGCGACCAACGATCAGGCCCCTGCTGGGAGATCGTTGGTCGTTGGGGAATGATCAGGACCATTTTTTGGTCGCTGATCACCCGCTGTCATCGTGGGATCGGCGTGTGTGATGCCGATCCAGCGATGTGTTCCCTTGTAACCAGGGTAAATATCGGGTTACTAAGCGCAGGGCCGCGCTTAGTAACCCGATATTTACCCTGGTTACCATTGTAAAAGTAAAAAAAAAAAAACAGTACATACTCACATTCTGATGTCTGTCACGTCCCCCGGCTTCCACAGGGTTAAAACTGCTTTCGGCAGGAGCGCTGCTAATGTGTCAGCGCCGGCCGTAAAGCAGAGCACAGCTGTGACGTCACCGCTGTTACTGCCGGCGCTGACACAGTCAGTGCAGGGAAGCTCTCGGCAGCAGCGCGTGCATTAGCAGCGCTCTTGCCGAAAGCAGTTTTAACCCTGTGGATGCTGGCGGGGGACGTGACAGACATCAGAATGTGAGTATGTAGTGTTTTGTTTTTTTTTAATTTTACAATGGTAACCAGGGTAAATATCGGGTTACTAAGTGCGGCCCTGTACTTAGTAACCCAATGTTTACCCTGGTTACCTGGGTGCTGCAGGGGGACTTCGGCATCGTTGAAGACAGTTTCAATGATGCCGAAGTCTTTCCCCTGATCGTTGGTCGCTGGAGAGAGCTGTCTGTGTGACAGCTCCCCAGCGACCACACAACGACTTACCAATGATCACGGCCAGGTCGTATCGCTGGTCATGATCGTTGGTAAGTCGTTTAGTGTGACTAAAGCTTTAGCGATAGAGACCCTCTGGCATTATAAAAGCCGTCTTTTCTTTTGTTGATTCTGTTAATGGGACCTGCCAGTAACCTTTGGTGAGATCGAGCATGGTAAAGTAACATAACATAGTAACATAACATAGTAAGGCCGAAAAAAGACATTTGTCCATCCAGTTCAGCCTATATTCCATCATAATAAATCCCTAGATCTACGTGCTTCTACAGAACCTAATAATTGTATGATACAATATTGTTCTGCTCCAGGAAGACATCCAGGCTTCTCTTGAACCCCTCGACTGAGTTCGCCATCACCACCCCTCAGGCAAGCAAATAGTAACATAAAACTATAGGAACATATTCGTAGTCGGCAGGATTTGAACCTGCGCGGGGAAACCCCAATGGATTTCTAGTCCATCGCCTTAACCACTCGGCCACGACTACTCAGACAAAAACTATAGGAACATATTCGTAGTCGGCAGGATTTGAACCTGCGCGGGGAAACCCCAATGGATTTCTAGTCCATCGCCTTAACCACTCGGCCACTGGGCCTCTCCCTTCACAATTAGCTTGTGCACATGGGACATTGGATAGAGGTCAAATTTTGAGACCTGATTTAATTTTCTGAATTCATTACAGAATCGTAATGACCCGTCTGGCTTTGGTATCAGCACAATGGTGCTAGCCCACTCACTCTAAAACTTCTCCATGACTTCCAACTGAAGCGTTTGCTTCACTTCGGCCACGATGATTTGCCTCTGGACTTCTGGCACCTGGTAATGGTTTCATCTGTACCTTTACCCACGGCTTGGTTACAATGTCATGCTGGATCACTAAGGTCTGCCCCAAAAGCACTGAGAATACATCCGCATTCTGTTACACCAGAACCCGAGCCTCCCGTCGCTTCTGTTTCCTGTTTCATAAGAGTGTCATTTATTTTAACCTGACCCCCTTCCGCATCCTTGGCCGGTGCCAGAGGGTTCCACATTGGTACGACCGGAGTTGCCTCCGTGACCAAACATTCCCGGTCCTTCCAGGTTTTTAGCAGGTTTACATGGTACAGTTGTTCGGGTTTCCTCTTTCCAGGCTGGTACACTCTATAATTTACTTCTCCCACCTTCCCCCATATCTCATATGGCCCTTGCCACTTGGCCATGAGTTTACTCTGAGGGGTGGGCACTAGCACCAACATCAGGTCCCCTTCTTTAAAGGACCTAACCGTGGCTCTTTTATCTTACCTGCAGCTCTGCGCGGCCTGGGCATCCATCAGATGCTCATTTACTATGAGCCTCACTGCCGCAATCTGGTACTGCATACTTGCCACATTCTCGATCACACTCCGATGCAGAGTAGGCTCCTGTTCCCATATTTCTTTAGCTACGTTGAGCAGTCCCATCAGATATCTGCCATACAATAGCTCAAACTGTGAGAAACCTGTGGATGCCTGTGGTACTTCACAGATAGCGAAACATTAGATAGGGCAACAACATGTCCTAGTCTCTAAATCTTTGGAGACCACCTTTTTGATCATGGATTTTATAGTCTTATTAAATCTCTCCATTAACCCGTCGGTTTGTCGGTGGTACACTGACGTGTGTAGCTGCTTGACCCGGAGCAGGTTACAAAACTACTTGGTCAGCTTGGACATAAAAGGAATCCCCTGATTGGTGAGGATCTCCTTTGATAGCCCAAGGTGACAAAACATGGCAAACAGCTCATGGGCTATTAGTTTTGCCGAGGTGTGGCAGAGGTGTTGCTGGGTACCACATGGCATAGTCCACTATGACCAAAATATGTTGATGGCCACGGGTGGACTTCAGTATAGGCCCCACCATATCCATTGCTTTCCACTCAAATGGTACCTCTATGATCAGCAGAGGTACCAGTGGACTTCAGTAGTTTGTGGTGGGCGATTTTAGTTGGCACTCTGGACACATGTAACAGTACCTTTGGATCGCCGCGTAAATCCCAGGTAAAAAAGAAATGCTGCAGTATGCACTCCTGCATCTTTTTGGCCCCAACTGCTCTCCCAGCATGTGGATGATGTGAGCCATTTCGAGCACCGCCCGATGGTAGGATTGGGGTACTACCAGCTGTTCCATCATCTCATCCCAGATTTTATCCACCCTGTATAACAAATCCTGGTGGATAGCCATGCAGGGAAAAACTGCCTTGGCAACTGGTTGCTGAGCCACTCCATTTATCTCTATCATCCTTACTCGTGCCCGGGCCAGAGTAGGATCCTGGAGCTGAGCTGTCCCGAACTTACCAGGGGACACTTCCAGCTCGGGGATTGGTGGGATCTCCTCAACCTCTCCTGCCAATACCTTTAGGGGAAACCTATCGGGGTTACACTCTGTCCCTTGGTTGGCGACCCCTATGGCAGGTATCCCTGACTTGGGATCATTGGGTTCTGTGCCCGGAATAACATTTACCGTGGGAGGGTTAAACCCTGGTCTCACACAGAGACCAGAATAGGGGCAAGTATCTTCCCAACACAGTCCCATATGGACGGGTCTTCACTACTCCCAGCACATATTTGATTTCTCAACACAGTGTGGAAAAGTAATCTATGTGGTCGGGTATGCTCGGACTTTCCCATGTATACACACCACCTCCACTTTCCATCTATTGGGGTTGTCCCTGGCGACAAGGGACCATGGACAAGAGTCACTAAGCTCCCTGAGTCCAAGAAAACCTCCGTTTGGTACCCATTGACGAGTACCTGGCACAGGTGAGGTTCACTGCCAGTAGTGTCTGTAGTGGCAGTGCAGACTTCCTAGGCATACATAGACATACAGCGAGTATACCTGCAGTCCATGGATTTAGCTGTCAGGGGCAGTTGGTAGCCACATCTCCGTGCCCTTGGCACCACCAACACTTAATTGCTGCAGCACAACTAGACCTTGGGGCCGTTTTAGGGGAAGTGGGTTTCTTGTCAATCTCAATTCAGGTTACCTCATCATTATGTTCTCATTCCTGGTTGACCCAAGCAGAGGGTCAGGGATCTTTCCCAGGCTCCTGGGCTGGCGGTGTCCGACGTGACAGCCGAAGTGGAGCAGTGTCCCGTATAAAGTCCTGAGTGGCCGTATACCACTCAACCAGTCCAACCACTTGGTCCAGAGTGCCTGGATCCCCTTGCCCCACCCAACGTTGTATGGCTACTGGCAGAGCCCTCACCAGCCAGTTAACCACCACCCTCTTTACCATCTGGAAAGGAGTTAAGGTCTCGGGCCATTTTTTTACCAGCTGCAGCAAGTCATATGCCGGAAACCTGTTGGGGTGAGACTCCGCAAAGGACCACTGGTATACTCGCTGAGCTCACACGTGTATTGACCCGCAGTCACGCAAGGATCTCGCCTCTCAGCTTCTCATAGTCCAGTGCATTGTCCTGACAGGTCCATGCCTTCTGGGCATCTCCCGTCAGGAAGGGGGCCACCACTTCAGCCCACTGGGTCATTGGCAGGCTCTACTGCTCTGCTGTGCATTCAAACACGGTGAGGAAAGCTTCCAAATCATCTGGAGGACTCCTCTTCCTCAGCGCTGAAGGACTTTGTACAGTACTTCTGACCAGAACATGGCAGCTTGGGTGGACATCTTTCGCAGAGCCACAACTTGTTTCATAATCAGCTCATTAGTCTTTTGCTGCTGGTGATACAATAGCTGATGATGATGATTGTGCTGCTCCTGCCATTGCTGATGCTCCTGCTGCCATTGCTGAGTGAGGACCAACTGCTTCAAATGCTCCTCCATCTCATCGGCAGGCTTGAGCTGTAGCGTTACTGACATGCAGCAGGCTTTGGGTATACCTCATTTCACACTGCCCGTATTCTCCAACCATATGTAGTGTAGCAGGGTTGGTGCAGTGTGACAGACAAGCAGTGACCACAGGAAAGTTCAAAACAAAGTCTCATTTAATGTTCAATGTACTCACAAACAGAAAGCAAATGGTATTCTCTGGATTGCAGCCGGGAAACAAGACAGTCTGTATCCAAGACCGGTTGCTGTGGGCGACTGCACCACCGTGTAGGCTGAGGGGTGCTGATTAGTGATGAGCAAATATACTCGCTACTCGAGATTTCTCGAGCATGCTCGGGGGTCCTCCGAGTTTTTTTTAGTGCTCGGAGATTTAGTTTTTAGCACCGCAGCTGAATGATTTACTTCTGTTAGCCAGCATAAGTACTTGTGGGGATTCCCTAGCAACCAGGCAACCCCCACGTGTACTTATGCTGGCTAACAGATGTAAACCATTCAGCTGCGGCAAGAAAAACTAAATCTCCATGCACTAAAAAAATACTCAGAGGACCCCCGAGCATGCTCGAGAAATGTCGAGTAACGAGTATATTCGCTCATCACTAGTGCTGACGCTTTGCAGAGCCACCTGTTCTGCAGTTTGCAAACCACGTCTGACACACCCAACCCTTTGCTGCAGGGTTTTTACAAGCAATCTGTGGCCATAGGCCACTTGCAAGACATGGCCAGGAGGACGCGGACTGCCCCACTGCCATCCTGTAGTCTGCTCCAAAAGTAAAAGCCCATGCCGGGTTTTCTTAAATATGCCTTGTTGTATAGAACACATGACACTGCCTCACACTCTGTACTCCCCTATTGGATTAACAATCATGACATTGGTATTGTCGACTATCATGCTTAATTACCTTCCCCAAGGGATCACCGACCCCTTTTCCTGCCCAACCACCGAATAACGACATGAGTGTCAAGTTGGATATAATTGGCCACAGCGGCCTTTATTATAACAAACAAAACATATAACCATAAATGAGCTGGGAAGGGGTCCTTGAAGCTAAAAATCTGGTGTCACCCAAAGTATAAACAAGTGGACAAGAGACCAACGATAGATTACCCTCAGCCGTTACCCCACAGGCTCGAGAGCACCAAAATACCCCGAAGGGTTACCATTGTCCACTTCCAACTTAGGAATCTGGCCCACCGTTACCAAGATTCCCCCAGATCACCAGACCCGCAACCAAAACTTAAACCAACTGGAGAATCCGTATCCCGACGGACCCCCCAGGCCAATTTAGCACCAACTCCAAGGACCCCTCCCCCCGCCTACAGCCACTATGACCCGAACAGAAAAAACAAAAACACCCTTGAATCATAACAAAAAAGGGGAGGGCGGGCGGGACTGCTCTCGATTCCACAGAGCGGGAAGTGAAGCGCTCCTCCCCCTGTTCCCACCATACCCCTCGCCGGCAGTACCCCTCCTCCAGGAACGAACCCCACGCCCCCTTTTCTCCCTGCTCCAAACCCCCTGTCATGGCGGCTTTCTCGTACGCCGCCCGGGGGAGGGGGCGGGCGGCTCGCTCCAGCCTGTCTTGACATTGGTATAGTCGACTATCATGCTTAATTACCTTCCCCAAGGGATCACCGACCCCTTTTCCTGCCCAACCACCGAATAACGACATGAGTCTCAAGTTGGATATAATTGGCCACAGCGGCCTTTATTATAACAAACAAAACATATCACCATAAATGAGCTGGGAAGGGGTCCTTGAAGCTAAAAATCTGGTGTCACCCAAAGTATAAACAAGTGGACAAGAGACCAACGATAGATTACCCTCAGCCGTTACCCCACAGGCTCGAGAGCACCAAAATACCCCGAAGGGTTACCATTGTCCACTTCCAACTTAGGAATCTGGCCCACCGTTACCAAGATTCCCCCAGATCACCAGACCCGCAACCAAAACTTAAACCAACTGGAGAATCCGTATCCCGACGGACCCCCCAGGCCAATTTAGCACCAACTCCAAGGACCCCTCCCCCCGCCACCAAGAGGATACTTGACCCCCTCAAGTACCCGAGACCCCACCAACCTTAACCGCTATGGCCTGCTCAATTCCAGACTGTAAGCCCAAGGCCCACAAATCCGTGCCCACCGCGTTCAGATGAACCCCGTCACCCAAGAGATATTGGTCACCACCACACTCCAAATCAAAATGGTGCACGGCCATACCTCCGTTCCGCACAACAAAACCCGACATGGCCCGATTCACCTTAATTCAGGCTTTGTTGATCTTGTCCACCGATCTGGCATGCCTCCAAGATGTCAGAGGAACAATCTCAGATCACACTATGGTCATCTCCCGAAACGAAACCCACAACCGGAGCATGTCATGTTTAATGTCCCGGATCAACTCCCGACAAGGACGAATTCCCAGGTCGTTTCCCCCGACGTGTAGAACCAAAATATCGGGGGGCCTGTCCAGTCGAATGCCATTGTGCACCTCCTCCAGGACTCTGTTCCAACCTAAACCCAGAAACCCCAACCACCTGATGACGGCCACGTCCCTGGAAAACCCGAGCTGTCTTCCATCCTGTCTGACGTCGGCCCGTCTCGCGCCCCAGTACACATAAGAATGGCCGACAATCCACACCAACAGCGGGGATGAACCTGGAAAACATAAGCAACTTAGGCAATCCCAAACAAACAAAAATCAAACCGTTCCAAGCTGTTCAAGGCCTCACATAACTCCGATAACGACCGGACTCCCACCGCCCAATCCTCCGCACCACCTCAGGAGCCAATCCATTTCGCGCAGCCTCAGTAGCAGCCCCGATCCGGAAAGAATGGGAAGCAAACCTAGCAGCATCTACCCCAATAGCCTTTAAACACTGCCGAAAAACCGCTACAAACTGATATTTAGACAGGAAGGACCCATCCGCATGACACAACAAAGGCCCGCCGCCACGCGGGCGAAAACTAACAAAAGCCTGCCAGGAACTGATAGGACACATAACAGAACCAGGAACTGCACCCAAAACTACTTTTTTACCCCGCCCCATCTGATCCGTCTTAGACCTTTGAATCCAAAACTGCAAAGACCCCTCGGAAGCAAAAAATCCCCCGCCCACAGGCCCCCCTGACGAACCGTAGTAGGCGAGACCAACTCCCCAATCCTCAAAGCTCCGTAAAAGGCCAACGAAAAGGCTAAGCGAAACAACGCAACCTCGAAACTAGAAACACAAATGTCACTCAAACGTACCCCCAACCGCTCCAACATCTCAAAAGACACCGGGCGCCTACAATCACCCCGGCTGCATGATCTTCTCAGCCCCTTCGCAGCCTGCCTTACCAGAAAGGACTTTGTCACGTCCTGGAGACCCCGTAACTTGAAACCGAAAGCTAACGCCGCTATCATCCTGTCCACCTTCGCCACCGACCATCCCTGATCCGCCCCATGCCTCAACCACAGCAACAACGCCCCCACCTGTTCCGAACCCGCATTCGCAACACCACCAGCCGCCAGCCATCTCTCCCAACTGTTCCATACCGCCTGATAAACCGACCACGTACTCGGAGCCAAGGACGCTTGTATTAAAGGCTCTGCAGCCCGGACACCACACTCCAAAGTTCCGCCGGGCATTCCAGGCCCGTCTCCTCGGCATCTGGCGCCAGCGACCGAAAACGCTCCCACTGGAAACGAGACAAAGAATCGGCAATGCAGTTATTAACACCGGGCACATGCAAAGCTGTGAAATAAGCATTCAGGTGTAAGCAAGACAAAACCAACTGCCGAAGAACTCTGATCACCGGGGGAGACGCCGTCGTCAAACTGTTGATGGCACACACAACCGCCATATTATCACAGTTAAAACGCACCCTTCTGTTCCGAAACTCGCCGCCCCACAGCTGCACCGCCACCGAAATTGGGAAAATTTCCAACAATGTGATGTTCCGTACTAGACCTGTTTCAAACCAGGCTTCCGGCCATCTGGCCGCGCACCACCGGCCCCTAAAAAAGGTCCCAAAACCAATACCGCCCGAAGCGTCAGTGAACAAATCCAAATCAGCGTTACCCACTGCCTCTTCCATCAACAACGAACGCCCGTTGTAACAAGACAAAAAACGGTCCCAGACCTCCAGGTCAGCCTTATGCTCGGCCGACAAACGCACAAAATGATGCGGGGCAGTGACCCTGGCCGTAGCACTGGCCAGTCTCCGTGAAAAAATTCTCCCCATGGGAATAATTCGACATGCAAAATTCAACTTCCCCAAGAGCGACTGCACATCACGCAGAGGCAATTTTTTCAAACGTCTAGCTCGGGCCACCTCCTCCCTCAGACCCAACACCTTGTCCACCGGCAGCCTAAACTCCCATTTCTCGGAATCAATGACAATACCCAAAAAGGACAAGCTCGTGCACGGGCCCTCAGTCTTGCCCGGCGCCAACGGAACCCCGAAACGCTCCGCGACCCAAACAACAGTCTTTAACAAGACCTCACAATATGGAGACCGGTCAGGGCCTACACACAAGAAATCATCCAGATAATGAATTACCGAGTCCAAGCCGGACACATCCCGCACCGCCCATTCCAGAAAGGAACTGAAAGCCTCAAAATAAGCGCACGACAGCGAACAGCCCATTGGCAAACATCGATCCACATAAAACCCGCCGTCCCAATAACAGCCTAACAACCTCACGCTATCAGGGTGAACCGGCAACAAACGAAAGGCCGACTCAATATCGGTTTTAGCCAGCAATGCTCCCCTACCACAACTGCGCACCCACCTGGCTGCTTCATCAAACGACGTATAGTCCACCGAACTGAGCTCCGGATCAATCCCGTCATTAACCGACCTCCCCTTCGGGTATGACAAATGTTGAATGAGCCGGAACTTATTCGGCTCCTTCTTGGGCACTACGCCCAAGGGTGACACCACCAAATCTTCCAAAGGAGGAGTCAAATACGGACCCGACATCCTACCCAACGCCACCTCCTTACTCAACTTCTCAGACACCACCGACGCATGCAACTTGGCCGATCTAAGATTCTTCAACGTCGGAGGTACCGCAAAACCCGGAGCCGGTATACAAAAACCAACATCAAACCCGGACCGGAGTAACTCTGCCCTTTCCCTATCAGGATACCTATCTAGATAAGGGGCCATCGCGACCAGCTTCACTGGAGTCGCCCCCTTTGGGATTACCCTCTGGCCTCCCTTTCTTCTTGAAACATTTAGAGGCTCCGTGTGAGCCGCCATTGCAGTGTGAGCACAAATGCTTGAACTTGCAAGTTGCCCCGAACTTACACTGGCCCTCGTTGAACTGCCAACACACGCCATGCCTCTGACCGCCGGATTGTCCCGCTGGACCACCGGCTCCTGAAGAGGAACCCTGCCCAGAACCTTGGCCGGAAGTTCCGGCCCCCCCCCCTGAAAGGAGTGACCAAACTTCATCGGCGCCATCACCCGTAACCACAGGCCGATGTCCTTCTGATCCCATCTGATCGCTGGACGAACCGCCTTCCGCTGCTGAAACTGCTCATCATATCGTAACCATGCTTGGCCACTATAGACCCTATGCGCCTCCCCTATGGCGTCCATATAACAAAACAAAGCTGAACAATTCTCGGGAGCCTTTTCGCCAATAACACTCGCCAAAATCGCAAATGCCTGAAGCCAGTTCACAAACATCTGAGGAATCAGGCGCCACCGCCGCTTTTCCTCATCTTCCTTCTTACTATCCTCTTTTTTATTCTTGTCCAAATTAAATTTCTCCAGAGGTAACAGCGAAAATATCTCCACATACTCATCCTTCCAAATCTTCTCACGCACTTCTTTCTTTAAATGCGCCCCTAACGGCCCTTCAAAGCACACGTACACCTCACCACGCGCCTTGTCATCGAGCCGAATACCCCCTTCCTTCTCCTTCTCCGTCTGTACAGACACCGACACCGGCTCGGCCGAACCACTCTGGTCGCCCGACCCACTGCCTAACGACGCTAACCCCGAATCGAACAATCCGACCCAAGCTGACAAAGGGGACGGACCTGGCCTACCACTATTCAAACGAGACAACAGCTCCCGCACCCCCGACAACAACTCACCCACCCCTTCACGACTCGTATCCGCACTCACGCCACGCTCCACACACCCCCCAACCCGATCCACCGCAGTCATAATCGGCGTTGACAAAACACAGAATGGTTCTCACCAGGCTGCAGGAGAGCTGCGGTCCCCCCAGCCGCAGACGCCATCGCCATCCCGCCGTCTCTTGACCGCGAAGCCGTCCGTGCGTCCATCCTGACGTGGACCTCGCTCCTCACCGATCCCGCTGCTCCGCCCCCGGCAGAGGGGACTGTGCCGACCCCGTCACTCCAGGAGGTCGCCGGGAATCCGTCGGGCCCAAACCCAGACCCGCCGACCACAATGCTGCCATCTGCCGCCGTCCCCTGGGAAGGTGCGGGCCCGGTCGCAGCTGGAAGAGGGGAATGACGAACCCCTGCTGAATCTGGCCGCCCCGCTGAGTCTGGGGCGCCGCCTGCTGCTGATGGGATGCTCCCCCGCCGTCTCGTGGCGCCGCCAGGACCAGGCCGCACGGGACCGGAGTGACCGCCGCGGCCCGCCGTGCCACCGCCGCGTCCTGTGACCGTTCTGGCGCGCGTGGGCCCAGACCCCCCGGTGAGTGAGAGCGAGGGCCCAGCCGCCGCTGCAGGCCCCAGCGCAGCCGATGGATTCCTCCCAGACCGCGGCCTGCTGGGGCGTTTGCACGCAGGCACACGGCCCAGAGGGTCCCGTGAGGGGCTCCTGCGCCGCCGCTGGGGAGTCGGGGCGGCATCGGGGGACAATCGCTGAGGGGGGCGCACGCGCCTGGACCGCCGCTCACCGGGCCCAGCCGCAGATGTATCCGCGCCGCCGCCGCTGGGACCACCCAAGATCCCTGCCAACTGTGCCTCCAGCCACCCAGGAGGCTGCAGCGCCGCCGCCGCCCGCAACTGGGTAAGCACGCTCTCAATGGCCGCCATAATGTCGCAGGGGGCAGCGCTCCTTCCTGCTCTCGATTCCACAGAGCGGGAAGTGAAGCGCTCCTCCCCCTGTTCCCACCATACCCCTCGCCGGCAGTACCCCTCCTCCAGGAACGAACCCCACGCCTCCTTTTCTCCCTGCTCCAAACCCCCTGTCATGGCGGCTTTCTCGTACGCCGCCCGGGGGAGGGGGCGGGCGGCTCGCTCCAGCCTGTCTGTAGATTCAGTTTTTAGTACCATCTTTATGCTGATGACGCACAATTATACACCTCTTCTCCTGACATCATCCCTGTACTACTACAAAATACGAGGGGTTGTCTGTCCGCTGTCTATAGCATCATGTCCTCCATCTATCTAAATGTCACATGGGTGACTCACATAGGGGCTAAGTGCCACCGTACACGCTGCAGTCACCGATCTGTTCTCTTCAGTCACAGGGTGTCTCGCTTCATCCTCCAGATGCTTGCAAGTCTCCACCTGGCTATAGGGCATTTAACCCCATTATGTCCTGTAGAGGTTAGATTCTCTGGGTTATCCTTAAGTAGCATTGGGTTTATTAGGCAGCTCCTCCCACCACTGCTCACCTGATCTAAGGTTCTAGTTCAGTCTCTGTCTAGATTCCTGTAATGGGATATCTTTTATTTTCTGTCCTGTTTTCTGACCTGGCTTGCCTACCCGTTTATCCTGAACTCTTCGCTCCTGCACTAGGCTACATGCATTGAACCTGTGTGGCCTGCCCTGACCCCAGATTCTCTGGCCACGTCTTTACCTCTTCCCACCTGTAGCTCATACCTGATCCTCCCGTGAGCTGCTGCAGACTCTGGGATTGCCCTGGAGTGGCACCTGGTGATTATTGGTGGTAAAGCCTATCCTCACCATCACAGGCTCTAGTGAATATCCGGTAGTCACTTAGTTATTCCCCTACAGTGTAAGGGCATAACTATGACAGGATGGATCCACACCCACCAGTATTACACTGAAACACAATTTTTCCAAAGCTAAACTTTTCATGTTTCGTCTCTCTACTAATCTATCTAAACAAGATGCTACTATTTTTGGGTGTGGTTCTACCTTAACTGCCAAGCTGCACTCTCGCTGTTTTGGGGTTATCTTTAAGTCAGATCTATCCTTCACTGCCTATATTAAATTATTTGCTTGGTCAAGCCACTTGCACCTCAAAGATATCTTAAGAATCTGATCTTTTTTTGCCTTTCAAACTGCAAAAACTCTTAAGCTATGTGCGCACGTTGCGGATTTGCTTGCAGAAATTTCTGCAAGTTTTCTGCATCTCTTGGCAGAAAAACATAGCTGAAAATACGTGCTTTTTTTATACGTTTTTCGGGTATTTTTTCATGCGTTTTTGTCAATCCATAGAGCTAAATAAAGATATATTATTAAAAAAAAAGAATTGTGATGTAATTTCCCTGTTCAACCTCTTCAGACAGATACCGTCATTAATATTATATAAAGGCACACATACTGTCACCAGCCTATGTAGGAGCATTAACATAATTAGCCTACATATATTGTAACAAAACAGCAACTGTTAGGTGCGTCCCCACGGTCAGTAATCGGCAGCACTTTGGACGCAGCACATGTCCGCTCCGTCCAAAGCGCTGCCAGCTTTGAACGCAGATGATTCCACATGTGTTCATTAAACCGTGCGGAATCCTCGCGCCCTATACATTTTACGGGGTCCAACGCACATCATTTACGCACCGTGTTTACAAACCCTCAGAAATCTGCGCGAAATGCAATATCTGTTTATTTTTCAAAAATTTTCCCCACATATTTTTAATAACCAGCAGAGGGAAAGCTGATGGCTGAGGGCAGATGATAATATTCTGGGAAGGAGCCAATAGCCATAAAGGTTCCCAGGCTATTAATATCAGCTCACAGCTGTTTGTTTAGCCTTTACTGGCTAGTTTACAGGGGAATTCCAGCACAGGCTAGGCAGACAGTTGCGGACTGATATTAATAGCCTGGGAAGGGGCCATGGATATTGGCGCCCCCCAGGCTAAAAACATCAGCTCTCAGCTGGCCCAGAAATGGCGCATTTTTTAGATGCACCACTGCTGGCACTTAGCCTCGTTCTTCCCACTTGCCCTGTAGCGGTGGCAAGTGGGGTTCATATTTGTGGGGTTGATGTCACATTTGTATTGTTAGGTGACATCAAGCCCACAGGTTAGTAATGGAGAGGCATCTATAAGACTCCTATCCATTAGTAACCCCAATATGATATTGTAGAAAAACACAGACACCCAGAATAAAGTCCTTTATTTGAAATAATCACACTGACTCCTTTTAATGAATCTAAATTTACCATACTGCTGAACTCCTAATCCCCGATGCCCTCGTCTCTTGCAAACTATAAAAAAAAATAAACCAACATATAATACTATCCTGTCCGATGTAGTCCACTTAATACCAAGTGTCCACGGTGATCTCACGTGTAGAACAGTCACATCAGGAGATGTGACAGCTCTACCTGGCTTCCGATACACTGACAGGAGGTAAGCGCTCCCGCAGTGTATCACTGAGCTGCCATGATAGTTCACTAGTGTTCATCAGCTCCGGTGCTCTCACTTACCGCACTACCGCTGTGTGAGAACTTTCCCACGCAGTGGTGCCGTAAGTGAGAGCACTGGAGCTGATCAGCTGGTGAACTCCGGTGAACTCTCATGGCAGTTCAATGATACTCTGCGAAAGCGATCAACTCCTGCCAGTGTATCACCGGTGGCCAGGTGAGATCGACGTAGGACACTCGGTATTAAATGGACTAGGGCGGAATGGTGAGTATATTTTGGTTTATTATTTTTGTTTATTTGCAGGAGACATGGGCATCAGGGATTAAGTGTTTGGTGAGTAATGTATGTATTGTATATGTGAATATGTAAATTATGTAAATGTTTTGATTGAAAACAGGCACCAGTTGATGAGAGTATTCTGCCATCAATGGCTCATGCTGTCTCTGTCATATGTGATATAAGACATAGCCGGATGGGAGTAGTAGTCCCATCAGACGACGCCTGGGTATACACATCGCATGGGTACACACAGACACACACACATATTCTCCGCCCACACACTCTTCCTCCTTCAGACATCATTTACTGATCATGTGCACAGCACTTCAGGATTGTCATTGCATTACCTTGCATAAGTATTCATTTGCTTTTTTGGAGCATTTCTGAGCGTAAAGATGCAGCGAAAATACATCAAAATCGCATCGTGTGCACATAGCCTTACTGTTGTTGATGCATTCTCATCTGGACTACTGCAACACTCTACTAATCAGTCTCCCTTTACCATCCTCTCTCATCTTTAATCTATCCTGAATTCAGAAAGAATTATATTTCTGGCCAGCAGCTACACCAATGGCTGTAGCTTGTGCCAATCATTGCACTGGTTACCAATCTTCTGTAGAGTCCAATATAAATGTATCACTTTTATGCACAAAGCTCTCCACAGTTCTGCACCTCCTGTTTCATCTCCATCTACTACCCTACCTGTGATCTCCATTTCACAAAAGACCTAAGACTAACATTCTCTATAATCGAAACCTCCCAGACTGCCGCGACCCAGGAAACTATTCTCCCACAACGTGATGCCACACATGAATATTTAACTATAACTTGTTTATTTTATGAAATAACTTGTTCATATAACTTAAATCTTTTTCTTTTGGCTTAAAGTTAGGGTCGCAGCTAGTGTTGAGCGATACCGTCCGATATTTGAAAGTATCGGTATCGGATGGTATCGGCCGATATCCGAAAAATATCGGATATCGCCGATACCGATATCCGATACCAATACAAGTCAATGGGACACAAATATCGGAAGGTATCCGTAATGGTTCCCAGGGTCTGAAGGAGAGGAAACTCTCCTTCAGGCCCTGGGATCCATATTAATGTGTAAAATAAAGAATAAAAATAAAAAATATTGATATACTTACCCTCGGACGGGCCCTGGTTGTCACCGCTGCAATCGCCATGCTTTTCTTCCTAAGAATGAACGCTTTAATGACATTCGATGACGTCGCGGCTTGTGATTGGTCGCTGAGCGGGCAGACCTAAGAATGACAGGGCGTGTCTAAGGACCGCCAAAAACTGGCACGAAAAAAGGGGGGAGCCGTTTTCGTGGATGAACAATTGTGACCCGCTGCTCCTGACCTGCATGTAACTTTTGATCAACGCTAAAGGGCAAATCGCCCCCCCTGATGGCAAAAAGAGGGAATCAAGTGCCCCTGCCTTCCTGATCGGTTTTGGATCTGCGCACCTTCACTCTCAACTCATCATCACAGATCACTATGTCGTCCAGCTGCAGGCCGCCTGCCCTGCGGCGGGACGAGGGGAGTATCTCGCTGACCCGCATGGCCCCGAAAAAAGCCAGGCCGTAAGCCACCGAGATCAAAGTGGCTTCGTAAATAGAGTCGCAAACATTAACCGAAGCCTTAACCAAACTGGACAGTAGAGGGAAGTAAAGAGGCCTCCTTTGGTCATTCCGCACGCTTGTCCGACACCAGCCTTTCAGTACTTGCCCGATCAAAAAATGCTTGGTTGAATCGGGCCACCCGCGTAGCTTAAAATGGAAAGCCACACGCGATAAGCGGTTGCGAGCCACCGCTCCCGAAACCCCGGAGGCCTGCAATAGCGCCAGGAAAGCCAAAGTGACCTGAAGCCTCAGGGAGTCTGAATTACCTACCGGTTTCTCAGCTGCCAAACTGCACCACTCATCCCATGCCTTACCGTATGATCTCCAGGTGGTCGGAGCGATGGAAGACCTTATCAGGGGAATTAATTCTCCAGGACATCCCAAACCGAAGGAGGGCATTCCAGGATTCGCTGTTGTTCCCTCGGCTGCCGGCCACACCGTACCTGTGAATCAGACCGATGTTTGACATTCGTAAAACAGTCATTCATACTGTTATAGGCGCTCACCTTTATCCATGTGTTGGACTCCAAGCATTTTAACACCGTAAAACCGATGACCTTTATGACAGGTAAAGAGGAAGATGGCAGGAAATTAATGGCATGTATAGCCTTGTCCTTTCTAAGCTGCAGTCGGATATGCTTGTTGCATAAAAACTGTCCCCAAAGTTCCATGGCCGCCGCCAGGGGGAACAACTCAGCTAGAACCGGGTCCTGGGGCCATGCTCTGGCAACCCAAGATTCAGGCCATGTACCCACGCAAGTCTGGCTCCCAAAACTGACACTGAAACCTGCCGTGCCCGCCGGTCCAAACCTTAAGCCTAGGCTGTCACTGTCGCATTCATCCTCCTAAAAACACTTTTTGCCATTGTAGGAAATGAGAAAACGCTGCCATATGATCAGATCCCTGCGCAGTTGAGCGGTGATCCTAATCCTGTGGTGAGGTTGCCTCACGCCTCTCGTGGCCAGAATCAACCTGCGAGAAAAGATTCTGCCCATCGGCATTATCTTACAGGCGAAATTCAGTGATCCGAGAAGGGATTGCATTTGAACTAGGGAAACCTTACCGACCGATAAGCACCCCGCGATTAGGTCTAACAGCTTTGCGATCTTGTCTTGGGGCAACCTGAATTCCATGGCGACCGAGTCAATTTCGATCCCAAGGAAGGTGATTACGGGGACAGGACCGACCATTTTTTCTGGAGACAGGGGGATGCCGAAAAGGGACTTGACATCCTTAAATTGGGCCAGGGCCTGGGAACACGATTCCGAATTGGCCGGGCCCACGAGCAAAAAATCGTCGAGGTAGTGCGTAATCGATGGCAAACGCATTACCTTGCGAGCGACCCATTCCACAAATGTGCTAAACATTTCAAAATAATGGCAGGAAATTGAGCATCCCATAGGGAGTCATGTGTCGTAGTAGTATCGGCCCTCGAACATGGCTCCTAACAAGTGGTTGCAGTCTGAGTGAACCGGGAGCAGCCGGAACGCGGATTCGATATCTGATTTGGCCATAAGGGCACCCGGCCCAGCTTTTCTGACCATTTCAACGGCTCTGTCAAAAGGTATATACGTTACCGCGGTGTCATCTCCCGGGATGCCGTCGTTCACCTATCTGCCTTTTGGGTAGGACAAATGGTGGATCAGCTGGTATTTACCCAATTCTTTCTTGGGAACTATGCCCAAAGGGGAAACCCGTAAGTTATAAAAGGGGAGGGCGTCGAATGGGCCTCGGAAGCAGCTTGAATTTCCTTATTTAATTTTTCATACAGGATAACTGGGAAGTCCCTGGCAGATTTTAAATTGGGGGACAATTGGGGTTTATTCGAAAAAATGAAAGGGATGAAAAAACCAAAAGAAAAACCAAAACTGAGTTGTGCCGCAGCCGGTTTATTGGGGTATCTGGTCAGCCACGGTTACATGTTTTTTACGCTCACCGGTGTCAGATGGTTCACCCCCTGGTGTCTTGTTGCTATTCGCTTTTTGAGGGGGTCTGGAGCATTTTGATGGATGCAGAGTGAGTTCCCCCGCACGCAGAACATTCCTGCTTGTATTTGCACAATCCGTAGAATTTGCAGTGGCCCTCATTGAACAGCCAACAAGTGCCAGGTCTTCGTATAACCGCTGACCCTGTACTGCTGGCCGGGCCGGCGGGCGACCCGGGAAAGGGCTGCAGGGTTTTCTGAGCCATCATCAATCGCAACCACGAATCAGTGGCTTTGACCCCCCACCCCAAGCGTGGGTTAATGGCTAGCCGGTGGCGGAAATCTTCGTCATATTTCCACCATGCCGAACTGCCGTGGGACTTGTATGAACTGTAGATGCTGTCTAAATAAATGAAGAGCTCGGAACAGCGTTCCGGGTGCTTCTCTCCCATCACTCACCCTAAAACCGCGAAAGCCTGCAGCCAATTGTTAATAGTTTTGGCCACTTTCGGCTTCCTGTCGTACACTTTTTTGCCTACCCATCTCTCCTTATCCACCGAGTGCTGCTCGGTGGATACGAGGGACCAAATGTCGATGAACTCGTTAGCCCAAATTTGTTCCTTCACGCTAAAGTCTAGATGTGACCCTAGGGTTGGAACACCGCAAAAGAGTCCATCTTTGTAAATGTCCAGGCGGGGAGGGGGGAGGGATGGTTTAGGTGGTGCCGCCGGTTGCAGCAACCTGGGATTTACAAAAATCCTGCCGCCGCCCGCGCTAAACGGGATCGCGTCCGCTAAATTCACAGTCTTACCCCTATCACCGCCCCAAGCCCCAGTAAAGGCATACTCACCGGGTTGCATACTAGGTTCCGGGCGACTCTGCTTTTGAGTTCCGTGGGTGGTAGCACTTTGCCGCTCCCCCTGGGACGTGGACCTGTGTCGTGATGAACCGTGTCGACGAGACTGGCTGGATGAACTATCCGACGAGGATGGAGAGCGCCACCTTGACGACCTAGACCGCCTGCTGCGACGGCTGGATCTGGACCTATGGGAATGCCCCCTGCCACCGTAGTGCTCCCTACGCCTTTTTCGTCATCGGCGACAGTGTCCGGATGACGACGAAGAGGAGAGGCTGCGCGCGGAGCGGTTACCTGCGCTCTGACCGCCAACCAGAGCCGGGGTGCAAGCACCCTGTGCGGGAGGTCCAACATCGGTTGCCACCAGCGATACGACTGCTGAAGCGTTCTGATGTTCTCCTGCTCCTGCTGCTAATTGTGATGGGACTACTTGCCCCCCAGGAATTAGTGAAGGGGGTGTTGTAAAAATCAATGGGCATGAGGGGAAAGGGGATTCCACTCTAATTCCTGTGTGTCCAGCTACAGTTTGCTGCCCGAATACTGAGGAAGAACGTATCTGCTGTTGGGCTGCTATTAACGCCTCCCACCCCCTCCCTGTATTATTGCTACTTTCCCCCATTGATTGTGGAGTCGGGGAAATTATCTCCTGTGATTCTTCTACCCCCTCAGTCTCCTGCGACGACACAGATGACCCCTGAACTACCCCCATACCAGCAGCAGTTAAAGGACCTGACCCAGCTATGGTGCCCAGCGGCTGTTGCTGTGCAACCCCTCCCCACGAAACAGTACCCGGCGAGAGAGCGGCACCGAAAGGTTTCAGGATGGCCACCTCCTGTGCCTGCCCGACCGCTGCTGCTGAGTAGCGCTGTCTGCTGCACACGTGTGAGGAAGCGCGCGTACTTGCGCCGCGCGTGCTCCGTTTTGAATGTAATGGCGGGTTCAGGCGAGCCAGATCGCCGCCCGCCCGCCCGACGGCATAGCCTGGCTCGTTGCAGGGAGGGAGCCGCTCCCAGCCAATAGCGCTCCCCCCGGGATGTGGACCTGTGTCGTGATGAACTGTGTCGACGAGACCGGCTGGATGAACTATCCGATGAGGATGGAGAGCGCCACCTTGATGACCTAGACCGCCTGCTGCGACGGCTGGATCTGGACCTATGGGAATGCCCCCTGCCACCGTAGTGCTCCCTACGCCTTTTTCGGCATCAGCGACAGTGTCCGGATGATGACGAAGAGGAGAGGCTGCGCGCGGAGCGGTTACCCGCGCTCTGGCCGCCAACCAGAGCTGGGGTGCCAGCACCCTGTGCGGGAGGTCCAACATCGGTTGCCACCAGCGATACGACTGCTGAGGCGTTCTGATGTTCTCCTGCTCCTGCTGCTAATTGTGATGGAACTACTTGCCCCCCAGGAATTAGTGAAGGGGGTGTTGTAAAAATCAATGGGCATGAGGGGAAAGGGGATTCCACTCTAACCCCTGTGTGCCCAGCTACAGTTTGCTGCCCAAAAAAACTGAGGCAGAACGTATCTGCTGTTGGGCTGCTATTAACGCCTCCCACCCCCTCCCTGTATTATTGCTACTATTGCTATGCTATGCTATTGCTATGGTGCCCAGCGGCTGTTGCTGTGCACCCCCTCCCCACGAAACACTACCCGGCGAGAGAGTGGCGCCGAAAGGTTTCAGGATGGCCCCCTACTGTGCCTGCCCGACCGCTGCTGCTGAGCCGCGCTGTCTGCTGCCCACGTGTGAGGAAGCACGCGCACTTGTGCCGCGCGCGCTCCTTTTTGAATGTAATGGCGGGCTCAGGCGAGCCGGCGGGCGGGAGGCTCTGCCAGATCGCCGCCCGCCCGACGGCATCGCCTGGCTCGTTGCAGGGAGGGAGCTGCTCCCGGCCAATAGCGCCGCTAGCCAGTCGCTGCCCTCCCTGCTAATCTTCTCTCTCACCGCCTCCTGGAGCGGGTCCATGGTGCCGGCAGCCCCAAACAGGTCCGGGTCCAAGTGAGAGGATCTGGAAACCGCAGAGGGGCGCGCTAGCCCCTTTTCAAACGAGGCCATGCCCCCCAGCGATGCGGCCTCCAATCCCCAGCGCCGTCACCCTGTGGGAGACCGGGGAGGAGCCATGTAGAGGCCCGGCAGTCAGGGGACAGCGGGACTGCCGCAGTGTCCCTCATTCTCGTTTCCAAGACTTTTATTGTGCTGCGCCAGCATTCTAGAATGCACTACCACAGAAAATCCAGTTAATTTCCTGCATCCACAGTTTTAAACAAGCTCTAAAAACACATTTCTTTAGACTGGACTATTAGGCTATGTGCCCACATTGCAGAAATGCTGCTTAAATGTCCACAGCATTTCTGCAACTCCCTGCCTTGGGTAAAACGCATGCAGAATTCGCATGTGTTTTGCAAGCGTTTTTAGCTTGCAGAATGCTTGCGATTTCCAAACGATTTGAAGCATCGCTTGGAAAAGTGATTGACAGGTTGGTCACACATAGTGCTTGACAAGTGTCACCAACCTTTTACTATTGATGCTGCCTATGCAGCATCAATAGTAAAAGATAGAATGTTAAAAATAATTAAAAAATTAAAAATATGGTTATTCTCATCTTCCGACGGCCCCCGATCTCCTCAGTGGTGCTCCCGATACATTCGGTTCCCAGGGATGCTTTGCACGAAGGACCTTTGTGAAGTCACGGTTGCGTGACCGTGACATCATCGCAGATAATTTGCGCAATGCATCCTTGGTAACTGAAGCCGCCGCGTGCACCGCTGAGAGTCGGAAGGACTCCGGGGGTCATCGGAAGGTAAGTATATCCCTATTTTTTATTTTAATTCTTTTTTTTTTTTTTACAGAAATATGGTTCCCAGGGCCTGAAGGAGAGTTTCTTCTCCCCCCAGACCCGGGTACCATCCGCACATGAAGCGCTCACATTACGCATGGTGGGCATAGCCACATGCGTAAAGTGAGCGCTTCAATGCAATCTTATGGCTGCAGAATCGCCGCGATTCCGCAAAAATAATCAACATGCTGTGGAGTTTACAGCTATTTGATTCCGCAGCCGGCACAGCAACTGCGGAATCCCATAGGATTGCATGGGAATGCGGTTTTTAAGCATTTTTATGTGTTTCTGCTGCTGCAAAAAACAAGGCAGAAATGCATAAAAAAAGCATGGTGGGCACAAAGCCTTACTTCACCTCACTAATTTAATTATGCACTGTTCCTTCCTTCATTAAGTTTCCTCTGAATTTGGTCGCTTCTATCATGAATTTCTACACACTCCATGCTCTCAATAGCACTTTGTATTTGGACATCTACAGATACTGGATGGTGACTGGTTATGTAGATTTATTTGAATACCCCTATTTATTATACTGATAGCTGGACTATACACTCCAAGCAAGCACTTTTAATATTTTGTGTCCCCCATTTCCTCACAGAATGTAAGCTTCGGAGCAGGACCCGCACTCCTTTTGTAATAATTGTGTTGTGTTAGGCTGCTTTCACGCTAGCGTTTTCCTCCGGGCGTCCAAAAGTGTCGTTGCGACGCATTGACGGATGCGTAGTAAAGACAGGAAAACGGATACAACGCTTCCATTTTTTTCGACGCATGCGTCAGCGATTCGCTAGACGGTTCAGTTGAAAAACTGGATACGTTGTATCCGTTGTTTCCGTTTTTTCCATCCGTTTAATCCGTTTTTACGACGGATGCGTTTTCAACACCTACAGGGGGGATTGTCCTTGTAGTTGATTGGCTACTGGAAAATATGGGAAAGTATATATAGACAGTCTGTACAGCCCATCTTTGAAAGGTTTTAGAGAAAGTGGCAGAGATGGAAGGAGTGCTTGGGAGGATTGCGAGCGTGGTTACCGATGTGATTTTTTAAACCGATCGCCTGGATATCATGGTTCGGGATCAGGAGGCGGCAGCAGAAAGACGGTGGATGCGTCACCATCGACGTCGCAGACTACGGATTCATCCCATTAACGCACTGCGGATGACCCGTGGCGTCTATTCTACCCTGTACATGGAGTTACGGCAGAACCCGGTGAAATTCTATAATTATCTTCGGATGAGGCAGGACCACTTTGATGTGTTGCTTGAAAAAGTCGTGGATGACATCCAAAGGCAGGACACCCGCATGAGGTCTGCCATAACTCCGGCAGAGCGGCTGATGGTGACCCTGCGGTAAGTAAATTTTTGGGGAACCAAATTGCTCATATGTAATGCCATGCCAGCATATTTTAACTAATAGAAAACAACATACTATGGTCCCCAAAATATGGCGCTGTACACAGCGTTGCATTTTCTGGACCATGTAAATATTTACCGTGTATGGGCCCATGTATGCAGAGATATAAAAATGTTGATGTTTTTATGTGCACAGCAACATCCTCACCCCACAAAAAAGTGTCATTTGTAACTTTGTTCCATAAAAATACAGATATTTCTTTAAATTGCTTTCAAATGACATTTTTTTACCTGTCTTTACAATCTTTTCTAACTATTCTTTTGCTTTTTCACAGCTTTTTGGCTACCGGAGAATCTCTAACGTCACTACACTACCAGTTTCGACTTTTAATATCGACCATTTCCGGAATTGTGAAAGTGACCTGCCTGGCGATATGGGATGCCTTGCACACGGAGTACATTCCAGAACCAACAAGGGACATCTGGCTGCGGAGCGCAGAACATTTTGAAAAAGTGTGCCATTTCCCTAATTGCTTGGGGGGCAATCGACGGAAAACACATCCGTATAGCAAAACCGGCAGGAACAGGCTCTGAGTACTACATCTATAAGAAGTACTTATAGATGTACTTATAGATACTACGGGACCAGCTGCTTCGAAAGCATCACCAAACCAGGGATTCAAGCTTCAGGAGGCTAATTTGCATATTCCAGGTGCCTTCTGGGAGAAGCGAAGTCTCCCTAAGCTAGAAGATCGTTGGGTACAGCCGGGACCAGCTGCTTCGAAAGCATCACCAAACCAGGGATTCAAGCTTCAGGAGGCTAATTTGCATATTCCAGGTGCCTTCTGGGAGAAGCGAAGTCTCCCTAAGCTAGAAGATCGTTGGGTACAGCCGGGACCAGCTGCTTCGAAAGCATCACCAAACCAGGGATTCAAGCTTCAGGAGGCTAATTTGCATATTCCAGGTGCCTTCTGGGAGAAGCGAAGTCTCCCTAAGCTAGAAGATCGTTGGGTACAGCCGGGACCAGCTGCTTCGAAAGCATCACCAAACCAGGGATTCAAGCTTCAGGAGGCTAATTTGCATATTCCAGGTGCCTTCTGGGAGAAGCGAAGTCTCCCTAAGCTAGAAGATCGTTGGGTACAGCCGGGACCAGCTGCTTCGAAAGCATCACCAAACCGCGCGCCGTAAGGACATTATTGCAAGAGAGCTTGGCTGAGTAGATTACACAAGAAGGAAAACACACAGCAAGTCAGCAGGATCTAGGAGCAACATGGCAGATGTGACAACCTACATGGTGAGCTGCAGCATGTGCTACATGTTCACAGATCGACCAGAAGAAGAATCCAATTTCACCTGTCAGAAGTGTAGACTAGTGGCCCTTTTAGAAGAAAAGGTGCGGGGTCTGGAAGAAAGAATAGCAACTTTGAAACTCATCAAAGAGAATGAAGACTTTCTAGACAGAACAGAAGCATCTCTACTGGTCACAGAAGGTGCAAAAAGTGTCAGAGAACCTCCAAAAGCAGATGAGTGGAAGCATGTGACCAAAAGAAGCAAGAAGACCATGGAGAAATCACCAACCACACAACTGAAGAACCGATATCAAATCTTTGTAGAGGATGAAGATGGCACACCTAAGAATGAAGCAATACCAGCAAGCAAAAAAAGAAAAGGGCACACAGCAACAAGTGACAGCAAAAAGTACAGCCAAGAAGCAACGAAGAGTGGTGGTGGTGGGAGACTCACTACTGAGAGGCACCGAAGCAGCCATCTGCAGACCGGACATAACTGCAAGAGAAGTATGCTGCCTTCCAGGTGCGATGATCAAGGATGTGACCGATAGGATACCAAAGCTCTTCAGCTCCAAGGACGTCCACCCATTTCTTCTGATACATGTTGGCACCAATGACACGGCAAGGAAGGACCTACCGACAATCTGCAAGGACTTTGAAGAGTTGGGGAAGAAAGTAAAGGAACTGGATGCACAGGTAGTTTTTTCTTCTATCCTTCCAGTAGACGGGCATGGCACCAGGAGATGGAACAGGATCCTTGATGCAAACAACTGGCTAAGACGATGGTGCAGACAACAAGGATTTGGATTCCTGGACCACGGTGTGAATTACTGGTATGATGGACTCCTCGCCAGAGACGGACTACACCTCAACAAACCTGGGAAACACACATTCGCCAGAAGACTCGCTACACTCATCAGGAGGGCGTTAAACTAGAAGAAGAGGGGACGGGAAGAAAAACATTAGACTCGAACAAAGACGACCCAGGAAAACATACTCAGAAGGGAGGTAAGAACATTTCTAAAACAATCCACAGTGAGGAGATTGGAACAAAACAAAATCCTCTAAACTGCATGCTCGCAAACGCCAGAAGCCTGACAAACAAGATGGAAGAACTAGAAGCAGAAATATCTACAGGTAACTTTGACATAGTGGGAATAACCGAGACATGGTTAGATGAAAGCTATGACTGGGCAGTTAACTTACAGGGTTACAGTCTGTTTAGAAAGGATCGTAAAAATCGGAGAGGAGGAGGGGTTTGTCTCTATGTAAAGTCTTGTCTAAAGTCCACTTTAAGGGAGGATATTAGCGAAGGGAATGAGGATGTCGAGTCCGTATGGGTCGAAATTCATGGAGGGAAAAATGGTAACAAAATTCTCATTGGGGTCTGTTACAAACCCCCAAATATAACAGAAAGCATGGAAAGTCTACTTCTAAAGCAGATAGATGAAGCTGCAACCCATAATGAGGTCCTGGTTATGGGGGACTTTAACTACCCGGATATTAACTGGGAAACAGAAACCTGTGAAACCCATAAAGGCAACAGGTTTCTGCTAATAACCAAGAAAAATTATCTTTCACAATTGGTGCAGAATCCAACCAGAGGAGCAGCACTTTTAGACCTAATACTATCTAATAGACCTGACAGAATAACAAATCTGCAGGTGGTTGGGCATTTAGGAAATAGTGACCACAATATTGTGCAGTTTCACCTGTCTTTCACTAGGGGGACTTGTCAGGGAGTCACAAAAACATTGAACTTTAGGAAGGCAAAGTTTGAACAGCTTAGAGATGCCCTTAATCTGGTAGACTGGGACAATATCCTCAGAAATGAGAATACAGATAATAAATGGGAAATGTTTAAGAACATCCTAAATAGGCAGTGTAAGCAGTTTATACCTTGTGGGAATAAAAGGACAAGAAATAGGAAAAACCCAATGTGGCTAAACAAAGAAGTAAGACAGGCAATTAACAGTAAAAAGAAAGCATTTGCACTACTAAAGCAGGATGGCACCATTGAAGCTCTAAAAAACTATAGGGAGAAAAATACTTTATCTAAAAAACTAATTAAAGCTGCCAAAAAGGAAACAGAGAAGCACATTGCTAAGGAGAGTAAAACTAATCCCAAACTGTTCTTCAACTATATCAATAGTAAAAGAATAAAAACTGAAAATGTAGGCCCCTTAAAAAATAGTGAGGAAAGAATGGTTGTAGATGACGAGGAAAAAGCTAACATATTAAACACCTTCTTCTCCACGGTATTCACGGTGGAAAATGAAATGCTAGGTGAAATCCCAAGAAACAATGAAAACCCTATATTAAGGGTCACCAATCTAACCCAAGAAGAGGTGCGAAACCGGCTAAATAAGATTAAAATAGATAAATCTCCGGGTCCGGATGGCATACACCCACGAGTACTAAGAGAACTAAGTAATGTAATAGATAAACCATTATTTCTTATTTTTAGTGACTCTATAGCGACAGGGTCTGTTCCGCAGGACTGGCGCATAGCAAATGTGGTGCCAATATTCAAAAAGGGCTCTAAAAGTGAACCTGGAAATTATAGGCCAGTAAGTCTAACCTCTATTGTTGGTAAAATATTTGAAGGGTTTCTGAGGGATGTTATTCTGGATTATCTCAATGAGAATAACTGTTTAACTCCATATCAGCATGGGTTTATGAGAAATCGCTCCTGTCAAACCAATCTAATCAGTTTTTATGAAGAGGTAAGCTATAGACTGGACCACGGTGAGTCATTGGACGTGGTATATCTCGATTTTTCCAAAGCGTTTGATACCGTGCCACACAAGAGGTTGGTACACAAAATGAGAATGCTTGGTCTGGGGGAAAATGTGTGTAAATGGGTTAGTAACTGGCTTAGTGATAGAAAGCAGAGGGTGGTTATAAATGGTATAGTCTCTAACTGGGTCGCTGTGACCAGTGGGGTACCGCAGGGGTCAGTATTGGGACCTGTTCTCTTCAACATATTCATTAATGATCTGGTAGAAGGTTTACACAGTAAAATATCGATATTTGCAGATGATACAAAACTATGTAAAGCAGTTAATACAAGAGAAGATAGTATTCTGCTACAGATGGATCTGGATAAGTTGGAAACTTGGGCTGAAAGGTGGCAGATGAGGTTTAACAATGATAAATGTAAGGTTATACACATGGGAAGAGGGAATCAATATCACCATTACACACTGAACGGGAAACCACTGGGTAAATCTGACAGGGAGAAGGACTTGGGGATCCTAGTTAATGATAAACTTACCTGGAGCAGCCAGTGCCAGGCAGCAGCTGCCAAGGCAAACAGGATCATGGGGTGCATTAAAAGAGGTCTGGATACACATGATGAGAGCATTATACTGCCTCTGTACAAATCCCTAGTTAGACCGCACATGGAGTACTGTGTCCAGTTTTGGGCACCGGTGCTCAGGAAGGATATAATGGAACTAGAGAGAGTACAAAGGAGGGCAACAAAATTAATAAAGGGGATGGGAGAACTACAATACCCAGATAGATTAGCGAAATTAGGATTATTTAGTCTAGAAAAAAGACGACTGAGGGGCGATCTAATAACCATGTATAAGTATATAAGGGGACAATACAAATATCTCGCTGAGGATCTGTTTATACCAAGGAAGGTGACGGGCACAAGGGGGCATTCTTTGCGTCTGGAGGAGAGAAGGTTTTTCCACCAACATAGAAGAGGATTCTTTACTGTTAGGGCAGTGAGAATCTGGAATTGCTTGCCTGAGGAGGTGGTGATGGCGAACTCAGTCGAGGGGTTCAAGAGAGGCCTGGATGTCTTCCTGGAGCAGAACAATATTGTATCATACAATTATTAGGTTCTGTAGAAGGACATAGATCTGGGTATTTATTATGATGGAATATAGGCTGAACTGGATGGACAAATGTCTTTTTTCGGCCTTACTAACTATGTTACTATGTTACTTTTCTATTGTACTCATGGCCATAGCGGATGCCCACTGCAAATTTCTGGCTGTGGACATTGGAGCCTATGGACGGTCCAACGACTCCCAAGTGTTCAAAATGTCACCGATGGGCCGTTGTTTGTATGGCGATACATACGACTTTCCACCTGCCAGACCACTCCCGGGAACAGGACCACCTATGCCATATGTCTGTGTGGGTGATGATGCCTTTCAATTGTCTCCACACCTCCTCAAGCCGTACTCAAGCCGAAACTTGACCAGAACCAAAAAAAAACTTTCAACTATCGTTTAACTAGAGCACGTAGAGTGGTGGAGTGTGCATTCAGCATTCTTACAGCAAAGTGGTGCGTACTTCTCACCGCCATATCTCTGCACATACGAACTGTGGATGAAGTTGTGAAGGCCTGCGTCGTCCTCCATAACTATGTACTTTCCAAGGATCCCGTTTCTGTGGATGATGAGGATTTGGAGACCACCCTGTGGAATTACCAAAGCAGCTCTGTACGTTCTGCCGGTTCTGTAACCAGAATGAGGGATGACTTTGCCAAGTATTTTGTTTCACCTGTGGGTATGGTGCCCTGGCAAGATAACATTGTGTGAACTTTAATTTAAGTTCTTGTTGAATTACCACCAACTTCATATTAAGTAGAATACACTTTTGTATATGCGGTGTAATAAACCCAATGTTTATACGTTCAAATGTGCGGTGTGTTTTTATTTCCAATTATTAACATACCAAGTGAATCAACCATAACCAGATTTTTATTTTTTTTTTAAAACCAAATTTATTTAAAAACTTAATTTAACAAACTTGAGTACAGTTTGGTAGAAATAGTGTCAATTTTTTTTGTTTTTTTATTTGTACACATTCTCAGTTTTTCTGAGTATTTTTTTTTAAACCCATTATTTTTCTTTTTTTAAACCGAAAAGTAACAACACAGAAAACAAAAAAACATTTACAAATCTTGAAAATGTGTGGTGGAGATATCACCGGAGGGGCTATCTTCTAGGACCACGTCGATAGGTGAGGACTGTGTTGGTGGGGTGGATTGATGGGGAGAAAATGCTGTTGCCCGAGCTGGGGAGGGTGTTGTAGAGCTAGGGGTAGGAAGAGTAAACGGGGAAGGAAAGCCAGTCGAGGAAAACATTGGGGAACACAATGATCTTGGAGGCCGGAATGGGAATTGGGACAGGGGTTGGTATTGGGACTGGGGTTGGTATTGGGACTGGGGTTGGTATTGGGACTGCTGTGGGAAATTTGTAGTGCCAGTGTGGGGAGGTGTGGGAGTGTGGGTCATGACCCGCAGTAGAGCAGTATGGCATTCGTGCATTACCTGCATCTGCTGGTCAAGAGTTAGCTTTTCCATGCTCCTGAGCATTGATTGGAAAAACAGATTGGCCGGTGATTGACTTACATCTGAATGCAGCCTATCCAAGCGACTTCTGGTTTCAGTGTGGGTTTCACTAATGCGTGCTTGCACCATGCTGAAACCAGCAGTGACTTGCTCTCCCAAAATCTTGAACGAGTTTTGAAAGGATGCATTCAGATGCAAGAACTCAGGAGCATAGCTCCTTTCTGGACCCATCTGTCGCTGCCGCCACGAACCTAACGGTGGTATAGAGGTGGCAGGATCTGAGGGGTGTGGTAAAGGGAACGCTAAGTCTGTACCAGCAGATACAAGTACCGAGGGATGCGATGCTGCTCCACTGCTGGTGGCTGTGGATGTGGATGGGCCAGAGGTACCGTAAGGGACAGCTGAGGGGTCAGAGGGATGTGTCCTACCGACGTGGCCCTCGGTGACGGACTCCTGAGAGATCGCTACAGAGGGGTCCGAGGATGTTGCAGGCGCATGGTGGCTGGAGAAGGTGCTGTGAAAAAGCCCAAAAAAATAACAATTAATATTGATTAGAGACAAAGCCCTGACTAAAACCAAACAAGTTCAATTGGTCATTCGATGGCCTGTTGAATACTTACACTCTTTGCAACATGCTCTCACGTAGGAAGGACAGGGCCGGCCCATGTTTATATCTAGTCCTTCTTCGGTGTCCTGAGCCACTCGGTGCCTGCATCTCCTTTTTGAACTCCCTCTTGTAGCGATCTCTCAGTGACCGCCACCGCTTCCTAACCCTTTCACCTATAAAGACAAGAATACAATCAAGTTAGTTATAACGCATTACATTCTGTTCAAAACATAACTGTAAAGTTCATACTTACATTCTTTAGTCTGCTGCCTTGGATCAAGATCCTCCCACCTTGGCAGAACATTACGGCATACTTCCTCCCAAAGCCGACGTGTCACATATGTGTCTGCATGGCGGCGGTCACCCATATGCCAGAGCGGCTGCCGTTCACGGACCTCCTCAATTAGACGGTCAACATCTATAACCATCGTGTCCTCTGTGTCTGAATCAGCAGCGCCCTGTTGATATTTATTAAAAAACATACAAAGAACATTACTACACTGATTCCAAAAGATATTGTAATTGACGCAAAATGAAAACAAAAAACACACACCTGACGGCGACCACGGCCACGAGTACGTCGGCTCCGGGAGCATCTTCCTGTGCAGCAGACTGGAAAACATTAAAAAGAATTACGTTAAAGTTTTGCATTTGATGTATGTGTACTGTTATTTATGTTATGGTTTTTATGTGTTGGTTGATCAGTGATGCGTGAAGCTGTTTCAACAACACTTACACTCTGTGCGCCCTCTCCTTGGGTCTCTCCACCCCTCTCGTCTTCTTCTGAGAGTCCCTCAGCAGATTCAGCTTCCTGTGAAAAAGAATAAAGGCATATAGTAGTAAGAAAAATTGTATACGTGCAGCTACAACATATGTAAACATCGATAATTTTACCGCAACACGCTCCCGCTGTGGAGAAGGGCTCTCAGAAGAAGACATTGTTCTTGACATGTCACTGGTCCCAGTTGGCTCTGCAAGTATAAAATCCTTTGCAATCTACTATACACATTCAAGTTGAAGCTGTAGTTGTGGGGACTTTATACTTACATCGTCAAAGCGGCTGTGGTTCCGGGGTCCCTTCTGGGGGGGGGCTGTGGTCCCTGTTTGGCGGTGGGTGATCCAGGGTGGGTGGGCCTCGTCACTGGTCCAAAGTGGCTCTGCAAGTATAAACAAGTTAATATTGTTAGTAACAAACCACCACAGTCCAAAATTTAAATGATGTCATAACCACCCTGCTGCCATTCTCAGAGCAATGTTCAAGTTTGGAGATAAAAAAAACGCACCAAAAAATAAAAGGCCCTCCAGTCATAGCAGAACTCCATAATGGTATTTTATGTGTTACCTTTAAAACCAACAACCCCCACACCCACCCAAAAAAAAAAAAAAAAAAGTAAACTTTAAAGGCCTACACACCATTTCAAAATATATATGTGATCTTAAAAGATCCAAATGAACCAGATTTAATTTCCCTTCTTAAAAAAATAACCCCAGCAACAACACAAGTTTACCCTGTGTGTACATTTGTACATACACCATTTACAAATTTACCTTAGTGAAATGATACAACGGAGATTTTTGCATAAACATTTTATTAATTTTTTTTTGTTTTTAAATTTTTTTAGGGTGTTATCAGCACAATAGGAGCGATACTGCTCTTTATTTGAAATACAAGTACATCACATGGAAATTAATTCCACAAAAAAAACACAAAATATATATTTTCATATAAAGCTCACACACGCTTGACACATGCTGACACACGCCGTCAAACTAACCACAGGCTGCACAAATCTCACAACTTGGTAAATATATCACTAAAAAAAAAAAAAAAAAGAAACACGCGCATGGACGCATGCACACACAGACACATGCACGAAAGGACATATGTGCAGGCAAAATGCACAAATACACCAAAAAACTCGTCCGTACGCAAACACAAACACATGCACACACACAATATAACACAGCCAGCTAAAAGCACAAGGCACAAATAGACACACACACACACACACACACACACACATGCAAAAATGGCAGGAATCAGGCTGGAGCTCAGCTGACTGGAATCACAAGGGCAGGCCTCAGGCTGGAGCGGGACTCTTGGAGGACGGTGGCTGGTGCAGTACGATGTCAGGCCTCTGGCTGTATTCGGGTTTTAGCTCTGGTTCAGGTTTTAGCTCTGGTATAGCTCTGACTGTATTCTGTATGCCACAAACACATGCACACACACACACACACACACACACACACGAAAAAATGGCAGTATATATACTCACGCTGGAATGATGCAGAAGGCTTGGCACCGGATGGCAAGCTGGGCAGATGCTGGCTGGGCTTCTGGCACTGGCTGTGGAGATGTTGGCTGGCAGGCAGGCTGGCTGGCTTCTTCTGTCTTCAGTCTTTGGCATCTGTGGTTGAAGGCTCTGGCCTGGTTTATATAGGTTTGGTGATGTCTGGTGAAATTGACTACAAATTCAACTTCTGAGCATGCCCAGTGTAAAAAAAACGGATTGCAGCGCTGCATTCCGTCAAAAAACGTGTCCCGACGCATCCGTCGCTCATAGCCCGCCATTATAGACAAAGACGCATTAATTAGGAAGTGTCGCGACATGTTTTTGTTGCGCAAACAAAAAACGTTACACTCAACGTTTTTTCCAGACGACGTGTCTGCGCATTCCGACGCATCCGTACAAAAACGTACACAACGCAGGTCAATGCGTCGAAATGCGTCTGTAATGCAAGTCTATGGGAAAAAAACGCATCGGTCGGGAAATTTTGCTGGATGCGTTTTTTTCCCAAAATGACGCTTTTCGACGCCCTGAGAAAGACGCTAGTGTGAAAGTAGCCTTAGGCTGGCATCACACTAGCAGTATTTGGTCAGTATTTTACATCAGTGTTTGTAAGCAAAAACCAGGAGTGAGTGATAAATGCAGAAGTGGTGCATATGTTTCTATTATACTTTTCCTCTAATTGTTCCACTCCTGGTTTTGGCTTACAAATACTGATGTAAAATACTGACCAAATACTGCTAGTGTGACGTCAGCCTTAAATGTGTTATTTACTTGTATAACGGACACTCTGATTTGTAAAGTGCTGCTGAATATGTTGCAGCTCTAGAAATAAAATTATTATTGTTAAAGCCAGTAAGTGGTTAGAATTTTACACGTGACTTGATGAGTTGTTATTTCCTCCACTGTATGTGCTGCAAAAAACACACTAGATTGATGGCTTTCTATTCCCACCTTAGAGCAGAGTCAGAACATTAAGTGGTTATTTGTGGCCGTCTCTATTATTTCACCGTAAATCTTTTAAATTCTGGAACTAATTACACTGAGAATATGTCTCAATTTGTTCTGCATTAATGCCACAGCCGAGGCTGCACCCAAAGATGATTCTCAGCTTCATGAAGTTGTTGAACTGAGACTAGCACAGGGTGAAATAACCATCTGGAATTTCAGTCTGAAGTTACAGGGAAGAGCCCCTGACCTCACATTCAACTTTTATAAGAGTAAACCAGTACAGAACATACACAGTGCACCTGTAAGAAAGGGAAGTCACAACATTCAAGATATTATTATTATTATTATTATTATTATTATTATTATTATGTAAACAGTAATTGTTAATATTAAACTTAAAGGGAACCCGTCACAAAAAAAAACGAAAAACTATATTAACCTGCAGATATGGGGTCAATCTGCAGGTTAAAGGCTAACCTGCGCAGCAGCCTCACTTAGCGAACGCTGCAGGGAAAAAATGAACTTTATTTATCCCGGCAGCATTCTGGTTTCAGCTGGCCGCAATGTCAGTCAGTGCTGGGAGTGCCGTTACTTCTGCTTGAAGAACCGCCATGTGAACTAGAACTAATAATTATCCCACATTTTGTGTATAAGGGATACAGTTGTGGCCAAAAGTATTGACACCCCTGCAATTCTGTCAGATAATACTCAGTTTCTTCCTGAAAATGATTGCAATCACAAATTCTTTGGTATTATTATCTTCATTTAATTTGTCTTAAATGAAAAAACACAAAAGAGAATGAAGCAAAAAGCAAAACATTGATCATTTCACACACAACTCCAAAAATGGGCCAGACAAAAGTATTGGCACCCTCAGCCTAATACTTAGTTGCACAACCTTTAGCCAAAATAACTGCGACCAACCGCTTCCGGTAACCATCAATGAGTTTCTTACAATGCTCTGCTGGAATTTTAGACCATTCTTCTTTGGCAAACTGCTCCAGGTCCCTGATATTTGAAGGGTGCCTTCTCCAAACTGCCATTTTTTGATCTCTCCACAGGTGTTCTATGGGATTCAGGTCTGGACTCATTGCTGGCCACCTTAGAAGTCTCCAGTGCTTTCTCTCAAACCATTTTCTAGTGCTTTTTAAAGTGTGCTTTGGGTCATTGTCCTGCTGGAAGACCCATGACCTCTGAGGGAGACCCAGCTTTCTCACACTGGGCCCTACATTATGCTGCAAAATTTGTTGGTAGACTTCAGACTTCATAATGCCATGCACACGGTCAAGCAGTCCAGTGCCAGAGGCAGCAAAGCTACCCCAAAACATCAGGGAACCTCCGCCTTGTTTGACTGTAGGGACCGTGTTCTTTTCTTTGAATGCCTCTTTTTTTCTCCTGTAAACTCTATGTTGATGCCTTTGCCCAAAAAGCTCTACTTTTGTCTTATCTGAGCAGAGAACATTCTTCCAAAACGTTTTAGGCTTTTTCAGGTAAGTTTTGGCAAACTCCAGCCTGGCTTTTTTATGTCTCGGGTAAGAAGTGGGGTCTTCCTGGGTCTCCTACTATACAGTCCCTTTTCATTCAGACACCGACGGATAGTATGGGTTGACACTGTTGTACCCTCGGACTGCAGGGCAGCTTGAACTTATTTGGATGTTAGTCGAGGTTCTTTATCCAACATCCGCGTAATCTTGCGTTGAAATCTCTTGTCAATTTTTCTTTTCCGTCCACATCTATGGAGGTTAGCCACAGTGCCATGGGCTTTAAAGTTCTTGATGACACTGCGCACGGTAGACGCAGGAACATTCAGGTCTTTGGAGATGAACTTGTAGCCTTGAGATTGCTCATGCTTCCTCACAATTAGGTTTCTCAAGTCCTCAGACAGTTCTTTGGTCTTCTTTCTTTTCTCCATGCTCAATGTGGTACACACAAGGACACAGGACAGAGGTTGAGTCAACTTTAATCCATGTCAACTGGCTGCAAGTGTGATTTAGTTATTGCCAACTAGGGTTGAGCGAAACGGATCGTTCATTTTCAAAAGTCGCCGACTTTTGCCACAGTCGGGTTTCATGAAACCCGACCCGATCCCTGTGTGGGGTCGGCCATGCGGTACGCGACTTTCACGCCAAAGTCGCGTTTCAATGACGCGAAAAGCGCCATTTCTCAGCCAATGAAGGTGGACGCAGAGTGTGGGCAGCGTGATGACATAGGTCCTGGTCCCCACCATCTTAGAGAAGGGCATTGCAGTGATTGGCTTTCTGTCTGCGTCGTCACAGAGGCTATAAAGAGGCGTTCCCGCCGACCGCCATCTTACTGCTGCTGATCTGAGCATAGGGAGAGGTTGCTGCCGCTTCGTCAGAAGCAGGGATAGCGTTAGGCAGGGTCCATTAACCCCCAAACCGACTGTGCTGTAGCGATTTCCACTGTCCAACCCCCCATTTTGTTTGCAGGGACAGTGGAAGCTACATTTTTTTTTTCTCAGCGCTGTAGCTCATTGGGCTGCCCTAGAAGGCTCCCTGATAGCTGCATTGCTGTGTGTACGCCGCTGTGCAAACCAACTGCTTTTTTCAAAGCACAAATCCTGTTGTTCCTTCCTTTCTGCACAGCTATCTTGTTTGTTTGTCCACACTTTTGATTTAATTTGTGCAGCAGTCCACTCCTTGTTATTGCTGCCTGCCATACCTGGCAGAGATTACTGCAGGGAGATAGTAATTGTAGGACAGTCTCTGTTTTTTTTTTTTTTTTAATTCTCCCTAAAAAAAAAAGTAGTGGGAGATTAAGATTGGCATTTCTGCTAGAGTGCCAGTCCTGTGTGCCATCTCTCTCATATAGTGGGCCACAGAAAGCCTAGTGTCTGTTTTTTTTTGTTTTTTTTGTTTTGGTTTTTAAATTCTCCCTGAAAAAAAAAAAAATAAACAGTGGGAGATTAATATTGGCATTTCTGCTAGAGTGCCAGTCCTGTGTGCCATCTCTCTCAAATAGTGGGCCACAGAAAGCCTAAGCCTATTGTTAGGAGTCGAGTTTCCTCTGCTGCACAGGGGGAATCTAGATCCATGTCTGCTGCGGTCTCCCATTCTGCTTCGGCCGCAGTGGGTTCTGCTCAGCAGAGGCGTCGCTCCCAGCGTCTCGCTGGGACTGATTCTGTGCAGGGGGTTACTGCTGCCTTTTCTGGCTCTCCTGTTGTACCCTGCACTGATCTGCGGCGAGCGGGCTTCCCTGGGACTAAGTCCTTATTTGCACACACTGAGCATGCCCAGGGCAAGATCTCCCGTTGGAGATCGAGGGTCACATGCTCAGGTACTGCAGCACATCCCATTGGTCCTTTTGGCAGGTCCTAAAAGGGCAAAACTTCTGTAGCTGTTTCCTGTGCTGCAACTATATAAACTGCGCATGACCGCACGGCCATGCGCTAGTATTGTCTTGATAATATGTGTGTGTGTTGTGAGTGAAAGTCGCTCTTTAAAATACCCTCCCTATTGGATGACTGTTCGCGGAAGGTGTATGTTTGCTATCTAGCGCCCGACTTATCCAACAGCACGTTACACACATAACAGCATCTAGTTGCTATGACCGCCTGTACGGCGCCGTGCGCTTCCTCTGCGCTTTCCTTACCCAAGCCTGGGTGGTTAGGGGCGTCCGTCAGTGCGGCACAGCATGCACTCTCGTGCCTTTATATACTATTTTTATAGTTTCCTTACACACCCAGTTGCGGTGTTGTGCCAGCAAGTGGTCTGATCGGACTTCAATCCTGTGTTGGGGTTGTGTTCGCTGACTTCTTGCTCGCGTTCTATGTGCGGTACCGCGGTCCTGTGACTCAACAGGATCGCTTCCTTCACGCAGGGTGAAGTTAACCCGTGCGTGTATACTTATAGTACCGCCATATAGTCTGTCTTACTAGCAGCAGGGTTTTTACCTGCACGGTGGACCTCGGACTGCGAACGCACCTAGTTTCATATCTTCTATACTTGGTGCGTTCCGCCAGTCCTTAACATAATACTAGCGCCAAGGTCTGGCTAGTAATGACGGATGATCAGCGTTTACAGCGGTACATCCAGCAGCTGGAGGGAAGGTTGGCGGCTCTAGAGCGTTCAACCTCAGCTGTGGATGTTACTGCTGTCGCTGTTCAGGCTGCAAGTGTGGCTGCAGCTACCTTGTCCACCGCCGCCCCTGTAGCGACGCTATCTCGCCTCCCGCTACCAGAGAAATTTTCTGGTGACAGTAAGTCCTGTAGGGGTTTCGTGAGTCAGTGCTCAATACATCTCGAGCTTCTGGCCTCTCGTTTCCCTACAGAGTGGGCTAAGGTGGGCTTTATCATATCCTTATTGTCGGACAGGGCGTTGCAGTGGGCTACGCCGCTGTGGGAGCGTGGCGATCATGTGGTGCAGAGTGCTCCGTTATTCCTGAGCACTCTGAAACAGGTCTTTTTAGGACCTCGTGTCACCCATGATACGGCGCTCCAACTGTTGGCATTGACTCAGGGCTCGTCCATGGTCAGCCTTTTTGCCGTCCACTTCCGCACTCTAGCATCTGAGCTGGAGTGGTCGGATAAAGCCCTTATCCCTATATTTTGGAGGGGGCTGGCTGACCACGTTAAGGACGCCATGGCCACTAGGGAGATTCCCGCCACACTGGAAGAATTAATAACAGTATCTACTCGTATTGACCTCCGTTTTCACGAGCGGAGGTTTGTTATGAAAGGTAATTCAGTACCACAATGGACATAGAGGTCAGCGCACATACAGTGACCTGGCAATAACCCAAAATCAAGAACGAGCTCTGAGACGTGGGAACTCTGTTGACCGCAATCCCTAATCCTCTCCAACCACACTAAAGGCAGCCGTGGATTGCGCCTAACGCTCCCTATGCAACTCGGCACGGCCTGAGAAACTAGCTAGCCTGAAGATAGAAAATAAGCCTACCTTGCCTCAGAGAAATACCCCAAAGGAAAAGGCAGCCCCCACATATAATGACTGTGAGTTAAGATGAAAAGACAAACGTAGAGATGAAATAGATTTAGCAAAGTGAGGCCCAACTTTCTGAACAGAGCGAGGATAGGAAAGGTAACTTTGCGGTCAACACAAAACCCTACAAAAACCACGCAAAGGGGGCAAAAAGACCCTCCGTACCGAACTAACGGCACGGAGGTACACCCTCTGCGTCCCAGAGCTTCCAGCAAGCAGAAAAAAACAAATTGACAAGCTGGACAGAAAAAAACAGCAAATAAATAGCAAAGAGGAACTTAGCTATGCAGAGCAGCAGGCCACAGGAACGATCCAGGAGGAAACAGGTCCAATACTAGAACATTGACTGGAGGCCAGGATCAAAGCATTAGGTGGAGTTAAATAGAGCAGCACCTAACGACTTCACCACATCACCTGAGGAAGGAAACTCAGAAGCCGCAGTACCACTTTCCTCCACCAACGGAAGCTCACAGAGAGAACCAGCCGAAGTACCACTTGTGACCACAGGAGGGAGCTCTGCCACAGAATTCACAACAGTACCCCCCCCTTGAGGAGGGGTCACCGAACCCTCACCAGAGCTCCCAGGACGACCAGGATGAGCCATATGAAAGGCACGAACAAGATCGGGAGCATGGACATCAGAGGCAAAGACCCAGGAATTATCTTCCTGAGCATAACCCTTCCACTTAACCAGATACTGGAGTTTCCGCCTTGAAACACAAGAATCCAAAATCTTCTCCACAATATACTCCAACTCCCCCTCCACCAAAACCGGGGCAGGAGGATCAACAGATGGAACCATAGGTGCCACGTATCTCCGCAACAATGACCTATGGAATACGTTATGTATGGAAAAAGAATCTGGAAGGGTCAGACGAAAAGACACAGGATTAAGAACCTCAGAAATCCTATACGGACCAATAAAACAAGGTTTAAACTTAGGAGAGGAAACCTTCATAGGAATATGATGAGAAGATAACCAAACCAAGTCCCCAACCCGAAGTCGGGGACCCACACAGTGCCTGCGATTAGCGAAATGTTGAGCCTTCTCCTGGGACAAAGTCAAATTGTCCACTACATGAGTCCAAATCTGCTGCAACCTGTCCACCACAGTATCCACACCAGGACAGTCCGAAGACTCAACCTGCCCTGAAGAGAAACGAGGATGGAACCCAGAGTTGCAGAAAAACGGTGAAACCAAGGTAGCCGAGCTGGCCCGATTATTAAGGGCGAACTCAGCCAAAGGCAAAAAGGACACCCAGTCATCCTGATCAGCAGAAACAAAGCATCTCAGATATGTTTCCAAGGTCTGATTGGTTCATTCGGTCTGGCCATTAGTCTGAGGATGGAAAACCGAGGAAAATGACAAGTCAATGCCCATCCTACCACAAAAGGCTCGCCAAAACCTCGAAACAAACTGGGAACCTCTGTCAGAAACGATATTCTCTGGAATGCCATGTAAACGAACCACATGCTGGAAAAACAATGGCACCAAATCAGAGGAGGAAGGCAATTTAGACAAGGGTACCAAATGGACCATCTTAGAGAAGCGATCACAGACCACCCAAATGACTGACATCTTTTGAGAGACGGGAAGATCTGAAATAAAATCCATAGAGATATGTGTCCAAGGCCTCTTCGGGACCGGCAAGGGCAAAAGCAACACACAGGCACGAGAACAGCAGGGCTTAGCCCGAGCACAAATCCCACAGGACTGCACAAAAGTACGCACATCCCGCGACAGAGATGGCCACCAAAAGGATCTAGCCACTAACTCTCTGGTACCAAAGATTCCAGGATGACCAGCCAACACCGAACAATGAACCTCAGAGATAACTTTATTCGTCCACCTATCAGGGTCACACAGTTTCTCCGCTGGGCAACAATCAGGTTTATTAGCCTGAAATTTTTGCAGCACCCGCCGCAAATCAGGGGAGATGGCAGACAAAATTACCCCCTCTTTAAGAATACCCGTCGACTCAGATACACCCGGAGAGTCGGGCACAAAACTCCTAGACAGAGCATCCGCCTTCACATTTTTAGAGCCCGGAAGGTATGAAATCACAAAGTCAAAACGGGCAATAAACAACGACCAACGAGCTTGTCTAGGATTCAACCGCTTGGCGGACTCGAGATAAGTCAAGTTCTTATGATCAGTCAAGACCACCACGCGATGCTTAGCTCCTTCAAGCCAATGACGCCACTCCTCGAATGCCCACTTCATGGCCAGCAACTCTCGATTGCCCACATCATAATTTCGCTCAGCAGGCGAAAACTTCCTGGAAAAGAAGGCGCATGGTTTCATCACTGAGCAATCAGAACTTCTCTGCGACAAAACAGCCCCTGCTCCAATCTCAGAAGCATCAACCTCGACCTGGAACGGAAGCGAAACATCTGGTTGACACAACACAGGGGCAGAAGAAAAACGACGCTTCAACTCTTGAAAAGCTTCCACCGCAGCAGAAGACCAATTGACCAAATCAGCACCTTTCTTGGTCAAATCGGTCAATGGTTTAGCAATACTAGAAAAATTGCAGATGAAGCGACGATAAAAATTAGCAAAGCCCAGGAACTTTTGCAGACTTTTCAGAGATGTCGGCTGAGTCCAATTATGGATGGCTTGGACCTTAACAGGGTCCATCTCGATAGTAGAAGGGGAAAAGATGAACCCCAAAAATGAAACCTTCTGAACACCAAAGAGACACTTTGATCCCTTCACAAACAAAGAATTAGCACGCAGGACCTGAAAAACCGTTCTGACCTGCTTCACATGAGACTCCCAATCATCCGAGAAGATCAAAATGTCATCTAAGTACACAATCAGGAATTTATCCAGGTACTCTCGGAAGATGTCATGCATAAAGGACTGAAACACTGATGGAGCATTGGCAAGTCCGAATGGCATTACTAGATACTCAAAATGGCCCTCGGGCGTATTAAATGCAGTTTTCCATTCATCGCCTCGCTTAATACGCACAAGATTATACGCACCACGAAGATCTATCTTGGTGAACCAACTAGCCCCCTTAATCCGAGCAAACAAATCAGATAACAATGGCAAGGGGTACTGAAATTAAACCGTGATCTTATTTAGAAGGCGGTAATCTATACAAGGTCTCAGTGAACCATCCTTCTTGGCTACAAAAAAGAACCCTGCTCCTAATGGCGACGATGACGGGCGAATATGCCCCTTCTCCAAAGACTCCTTCACATAACTCCGCATAGCGGCGTGCTCAGGCACATATAAATAAAACAGTCGACCTTTTGGGAATTTACTACCAGGAATCAAATCGATAGCACAATCACAATCCCTATGCGGAGGTAGGGTATCGGACTTGGGCTCATCAAATAAATCCCGGTAATCAGACAAGAACTCAGGAACCTCAGAAGGGGTGGATGACGAAATAGTCAGAAATGGGACATCTGTTGTGAATTCTGTGACAGAGCTCCCTCCTGTGGTCACAAGTGGTACTTCGGCTGATTCTCTCTGGGAGCTTCCGTTTGTGGAGGAAAGTGGTACTGCGGCTTCTGAGTTTCCTCCCTCAGGTGATCTGGTGAGGTCGTTAGGTGCTTCTCTACTTAACTCCACCTAATGCTTTTATCCATGCTTCCTGTCAATGTTCCAGTGTTGGACTTGTTTTTCCCTGGATCATTCCTGTGGCCTGCTGCTCTGCATAGCTAAGTTCTTCTTTGCTATTTGTTTGCTATTTTTTCTGTCCAGCTTGACTATTTGTTTTGCTGGAAGCTCTGGGACGCAAAGGGTGTACCTCCGTGCCGTTAGTTCGGTACGGAGGGTCTTTTTGCCCCCTTTGCGTGGTTTTCTTTAGGGTTTTTTTTGTAGACCGCAAAGTTACCTTTCCTATCTTCACTCTGTTAAGAAAGTCGGGCCTCACTTTGCTGAATCTATTTCATCCCTACGTTTGTCTTTTCATCTTAACTCACAGTCATTATATGTGGGGGGCTGCCTTTTCCTTTGGGGTATTTCTCTGAGGCAAGGTAGGCTTATTTTCTATCTTCAGGCTAGTTAGTTTCTCAGGCTGTGCCGAGTTGCATAGGCAGAATTAGGCGCAATCCACGGCTGCCTCTAGTGTTGTTTGGAGAGGATTAGGGATTGCGGTCTGCAGAGTTCCCACGTCTCAGAGCTCGTTCTATTATTTTGGGTTATTGTCAGATCACTGTATGTGCTCTGACCGCTATGTCCATTGTGATACTGAATTGCCTATCACAACAGACATCACCATGTACCCCCTGACAACCCCAGCTGGACACAGACATGGATTTCCAATCTAATACTGGATTATGGACTTGTAGCCATGGCAACCCCAACACGACCACATCATGCAGATTATGCAACACCAGAAAGCGAATAACCTCCTGATGTACAGGAGCCATGCACATGGTCAGCTGGGTCCAGTACTGAGGCTTATTCTTGGCCAAAGGCGTAGCATCAATTCCTCTCAATGGAATAGGACACTGCAAGGGCTCCAAGAAAAACCCACAACGACTAGCATACTCCAAGTCCATCAAATTCAGAGCAGCGCCTGAGTCCACAAATGCCATGACAGAATACGATGACAAAGAGCAGATCAAGGTAACAGACAGAAGAAATTTTGACTGTACCATACCAATGGTGGCAGACCTAGCGAACCGCTTAGTGCGCTTAGGACAATCAGAGATAGCATGAGTGGAATCACCACAGTAGAAACACAGCCCATTCAGACATCTGTGTTCTTGCCGTTCAACTCTGGTCAAAGTCCTATCGCACTGCATAGGCTCAGGTTTAAGCTCAGGTAATACCGCCAAATGGTGCACAGATTTACGCTCGCGCAAGCGTCGACCGATCTGAATGGCCAAAGATATAGACTCATTCAGACCAGCAGGCATAGGAAATCCCACCATGACATCCTTAAGGGCTTCAGAGAGACCTTTTCTGAAAATAGCTGCGAGCGCACCTTCATTCCACTGAGTGAGTACGGACCACTTTCTAAATTTCTGACAATATACCTCTATTTCATCCTGACCCTGACACAGAGCCAGCAAATTCTTCTCTACCTGATCCACAGAATTAGGCTCATCGTACAGCAATCCGAGCGCCAGGAAAAATGCATCGATATTACTTAATGCAGGATCTCCTGACGCAAGGGAAAATGCCCAGTCCTGAGGGTCGCCACGCAAAAAAGAAATAACGATCCTAACTTGTTGAACTGGGTCACCAGGGGAGCGAGGTTTCAAAGCCAGAAATAGTTTACAATTATTTTTGAAACTCAGAAATTTAGTTCTATCTCCAAAAAACAAATCAGGAATAGGAATTCTCGGTTCTAACATAGAATTCTGAACCACAAAGTCTTGAATACTTTGTACTCTTGCCGTGAGCTGATCCACACATGAAGACAGACCTTTAATGTCCATTGCTACACCTGTGTCCTGAACCACCCAAATGTCTAGGGGAAAAAAAAGGCAAAACACAGTGCAAAGAAAAAAAAATGGTCTCAGAACTTCTTTTTTCCCTCTATTGGGAATCATTAGTACTTTTGGCCTCCAGTACTGTTATGGAAGGTAATTCAGTACCACAATGGACATAGAGGTCAGCGCACATACAGTGACCTGGCAATAACCCAAAAAACAAGAACGAGCTCTGAGACGTGGGAACTCTGTTTACCGCAATCCCTAATCCTCTCCAACCACACTTAAGGCAGCCGTGGATTGCGCCTAACGCTCCCTATGCAACTCGGCACGGCCTGAGAAACTAGCTAGCCTGAAGATAGAAAATAAGCCTACCTTGCCTCAGAGAAATACCCCAAAGGAAAAGGCAGCCCCCACATATAATGACTGTGAGTTAAGATGAAAAGACAAACGTAGAGATGAAATAGATTTAGCAAAGTGAGGCCCAACTTTCTGAACAGAGCGAGGATAGGAAAGGTAACTTTGCGGTCAACACAAAACCCTACAAAAAACACGCAAAGGGGGCAAAAAGACCCTCCGTACCGAACTAACGGCACGGAAGTACACCCTCTGCGTCCCAGAGCTTCCAGCAAGCAGAAAAAAACAAATTGACAAGCTGGACAGAAAAAAACAACAAACAAATAGCAAAGAGGAACTTAGCTATGCAGAGCAGCAGGCCACAGGAACGATCCAGGAGGAAACAGGTCCAATACTAGAACATTGACTGGAGGCCAGGATCAAACCACTAGGTGGAGTTAAATAGAGCAGCACCTAACGACTTCACCACCTCACCTGAGGAAGGAAACTCAGAAGCCGCAGTACAACTTTCCTCCACCAACGGAAGCTCACAGAGAGAACCAGCCGAAGTACCACTTGTGACCACAGGAGGGAGCTCTGCCACAGAATTCACAACAGAGGTTAGAGCGAGCCCAGTGTAGGCAGAGGTTTCGGCTGGCTCCCACCTTCGCCAAACCTTTGGAATCTCCAGTCCAGGCTCCTGAGCCCCATGAACCTAAGGTAGTGTCACGAGCGGGATCTAAGTCCCGGACCGCTCGTGCACCCCAGGTTTGCCATGTATGCCAACAGTCAGGACATCTTGCCACCAGATGTCATCAGCGGTCGAGGAAACGTCAGCGTCTAGTGGTAGTAGGTGGAGGTGCACTAGACACTGCGACGTTTGCCTCCAAATTGTCCTTTAAGGGAACAATTACTTTTGGCTCATCCTCCCACTCAGTAGAGCTCTGCGTGGATTCTGGGGCGGAGGGCAATTTTATGTCTTCTGCTTTCGCCCAACGTCACGCAATACCCCTGGTTATGCTACCTCAACCAGTAACGGTACGAGTGGTGAATGGGTCGACAATCCCCGCACAGATAACACATCAGACCATCCCTTTTACTCTGTCCATGTCACCATCCCATCTGGAGATTATATCTCTGCTTATCATTCCTGAGGGGATTGATGAGGTCCTGTTGGGGATACCTTGGTTACGGTACCATTCTCCTCACATCGAGTGGTCCTCAGGCAGAATTCTGGGATGGGGTGAATCATGTGGGGGTAGGTGTCACCGAGAGTGCGTTCAGGTTGCTACTACTGAGGTACCCGCAGATCTATCCTCTCTCCCCAAGCAATATTGGTCTTACGCAGACGTGTTCTCCAAAAAGGCGGCGGAGACCCTTCCGCCCCATCGCCCCTATGACTGTCCTATCGATCTCTTGCCTGGTGCGGAGCCTCCCCGGGGTCGAGTTTATCCATTATCTCTCCCGGAGACGGAGGCCATGTCTCAGTACATTCAAGAGAATCTGGCAAGAGGGTTTATCAGGAAGTCAGTGTCACCTGCTGGAGCAGGGTTCTTCTTCGTGCAGAAGAAGAATGGGTAACTACGTCCATGCATAGACTACAGGGGTCTTAACGCTATCACCGTTAAGAACAAGTATCCTTTGCCCTTGATATCCGAGCTCTTCGATAGGCTTCGGGGAGCTAGAGTGTTTACTAAATTAGATCTGCGGGGTGCTTATAACCTGATTCGCATCCGTGAGGGGGACGAATGGAAAACGGCGTTTAACACCAGAGATGGGCACTATGAATATCTGGTGATGCCCTTCGGGCTCTGTAATGCCCCAGCCGTTTTCCAAGACTTTGTCAACGACATCTTCTGGGATATGCTTTCCACCTCATTTGTAGTCTATCTGGATGATATTCTCATCTTTTCTCCAGATATAGACTCCCACCGGAGAGATGTTGGCAGAGTCTTCGACCTCCTACGGGCAAACTCTCTTTATGCTAAGTTGGAGAAGTGTATGTTTGAGCAGGAGTCTTTACCGTTCCTGGGCTATATCATCTCCGCCCAGGGATTGGCTATGGATCCTGCCAAACTACAGGCTGTGATGGACTGGCAAGAGCCCCATTCTCTTAAAGCGGTGCAGCGCTTTATGGGGTTCATTAACTATTACCGCCAGTTCATTCCCCACTTCTCAACTCTGGTAGCTCCCTTGGTAGCCCTCACCAAGAAGGGAGCGAATCCCAAATTGTGGTCGGAAGAGGTCTCCAAGGCCTTCACTTCTATTAAGTCCCACTTTGCTAGCGCTCCCATCTTACATCGTCCCGATGTGGATAAGCCATTCCTAATGGAGGTGGATGCCTCATCCGTTGGTGCTGGAGCAGTCCTCTATCAAAAGGATGCTCAAGGTCGGAAGCATCCATGCTTCTTCTTCTCTAAGGGTACCGTCACACACTGCCATTTCGATCGCTACGACGGTACGATTCGTGACGTTCCAGCGATATCGTTACGATATCGCTGTGTCTGACACGCAGCAGCGATCAGGGATCCTGCTGAGAGTCGTACGTCGTAGCAGATCGTTTGGAACTTTGTTTCATCGCTGGATCTCCCGCTGTCATCGCTAGATCGGTGTGTGACACCGATCTAGCGATGCTATCCAGCGATGCGTTCGCTTGTAACCAGGGTAAACATCGGGTTACTAAGCGCAGGGCCGCGCTTAGTAACCCGATGTTTACCCTGGTTACAAGCGTAAAACTAAAAAAAAACAAACAGCACATACTTACATTCTGGTGTCCGTCAGGTCCCTTGCCGTCTGCTTCCCGCACTGTGACTGCCGGCCGTAAAGTGAAAGCAGAGCAAAGCGGCTGTGCTTTCACTTTCACTTTACGGCCGGCAGTCAGTGAGTGCGGGAAGCAGACGGCAAGGGACCTGACGGACACCAGAATGTAAGTATGTGCTGTTTGTTTTTTTTTAGTTTTACGCTTGTAACCAGGGTAAACATCGGGTTACTAAGCGCGGTCCTGCGCTTAGTAACCCGATGTTTACCCTGGTTACCCGGGGACCTCGGCATCGTTGGTCGCTGGAGAGCTGTCTGTGTGACAGCTCCCCAGCGACCATATTACGATTTACCTACGATCACGGCCAGGTCGTATCGCTGGTCGTGATCGTAGGTAAATCGTATAGTGTGACAGTACCCTAAGACCTTCACGCCAGCGGAGAGAAACTACTCCATCGGGGATAGGGAGTTGCTAGCAATGAAATTGGCCTTTTCAGAGTGGAGACACCTTCTGGATGGTTCGCGGTTTCCCTTCCAAGTTTACACGGACCACAAAAATTTGGTCTACTTGCAAACAGCCCAGCGGCTAAATTCTCGCCAAGCCAGATGGTCCTTGTTCTTTTCCCGGTTCCACTTTTCCCTTCATTTTCTCGCCGGGGAGAAGAATATTCGTGCTGACGCTCTCTCTCGCTCCCTTATGTCAACTGAAGAGGAGGAAGATGAGCCTCGGCTTATTGTCCCTTCTGAGAGCCTGAGAACCGTAGCGCCGGTTTCGCTGGAGTCTGTGCCTCCGGGCAAGACTTTTGTGCCCATTAATTTGCGACCGGAGGTTCTCTCTTGGGCTCATTCGTCCAGGGTGGGTGGACACTTTGGGACAAAGAGGACATCTGAGCTACTGGCGAGGACGTACTGGTGGCCGCATATGGTCCGGGATGTCAGGGATTATATTCTGGCGTGTGTCTCCTGCGCCAAAAATAAATCTCCGCGGCAAAGGCCAGCTGGGTTGCTCTATCCCTTGCCGGTGGCAGATAGGCCCTGGGAGATGGTCGGGATGGACTTTGTCGTGGGTTTATCCAAATCTCGCGGCTGTACCATCATTTGGGTCATCACCGATCATTTCTCAAAAATGGTGCATTTGGTGCCGCTACAACGGTTACCTTCTGCACGGGCCTTGGCAGCGTTGTTCATTAAACACATCTTCCGCCTACATGGTATGCCTGACAAAATTGTCAGTGGCCGGGGTCCCCAGTTTGCGTCTCGGTTCTGGAGAGAGCTTTGTCGTCTTCTCAGTATTGAGTTGAATCTCTCTTCCGCTTATCATCCCGAGACGAATGGGTTGGTAGAGAGGGCCAACCAGACCTTGGTCACATACCTGCGACATTTTGTTTCAGCCAGGCAGGATGACTGGGCATCCTTGCTATCATGGGCAGAGTTTGCACTGAACAACGCCGTAGCCGACTCCACTGGACAAACCCCATTCCTCCTCAACTATGGTCAGCATCCACGGGTACCTGTGCCTATGCCCGTGTCTTCCGCAGACTCCAGGGTGGCAGACTGGGCTGTGGAGGCACGGGATATTTGGGACCGCACTCAGGATGCCATTCGGGCCTCTAAGGAGAGAATGAGGTCCTCCGCCGATGCTCATCGGCGCCCCGCTCTGACCTTTGCTCCTGGCGACTTGGTGTGGCTCTGCGCCCGTAACATCAGGCTGCGAGTTGAGTCCACTAAGTTTGCTCCTCGCTACTTGGGTCCCTTCAAGGTCCTCGAACAGGTTAATCCTGTGGTCTACCGTCTGGCCCTTCCTCCATGCCTTGGTATCACGACACCTTTCATGTGTCCCTCCTTAAGCCCGTATACATGTCCCGGTTTTCTTAGTCATCTGCCGAGACATCGGGTTCGTCTACGGACGATTTCGAGGTGAATGCTATCTTGGGGTGCCAGGTGGTACGTGGCAAAATTTTTTTTTGGGTGGACTGGAAGGGTTACGGCCCTGAGGATAGGTCCTGGGAGCCTGCTGAGCACATTCGGGCTCCGCAGCTTATTGCTGCCTTCGAACGTAGCGAGGCCCAGGGAGGGGAGGGCCCTAGGGGGGGTAATGTTAGGAGTCGAGTTTCCTCTGCTGCACAGGGGGAATCTAGATCCGTGTCTGCTGCGGTCTCCCATTCTGCTTCGGCAGCAGTGGGTTCTGCTCAGCAGAGGCGTCGCTCCTAGCGTCTCGCTGGAACTGATTCTGTGCAAAGGGTTTCTGCTGCCTTTTCTGGCTCTCCTGTTGTACCCTGCACTGATCTGCGGCGAGCGGGCTTCCCTGGGACTAAGTCCTTATTTGCACACACTGAGCATGCCCAGGGCAAGATCTCCCGTTGGAGATCGAGGGTCACATGCTCAGGTACTGCAGCACATCCCATTGGTCCTTTTGGCAGGTCCTGAAAGGGCAAAACTTCTGTAGCTGTTTCCTGTGCTGCAAATATATAAACTGCGCATGACCGCACGGCCATGCGCTAGTATTGTCTTGATAATATGTGTGTGTGTTGTGAGTGAAAGTTGCTCTTTAAAATACCCTCCCTATTGGATGACTGTTCGCGGAAGATGTATGTTTGCTATCTAGCACCCGACTTATCCAACAGCACGTTACACACATAACAGCGTCTAGTTGCTGTGACCGCCTGTACGGCGCCGTGCGCTTCCTCTGCGCTTTCCTTACCCAAGCCTGGGTGGTTAGTGGCGTCCGTCAGTGCGGCACTGCATGCACTCTCGTGCCTTTATATACTATTTTTATAGTTTCCTTACACACCCAGTTGCGGTGTTGTGCCAGCAAGTGGTCTAATCGGACTTCAATCCTGTGTTGGGGTTGTGTTCACTGACTTCTTGCTCGCGTTCTATGTGCGGTACCGCGGTCCTGTGACTCAACAGGATCGCTTCCTTCACGCAGGGTGAAGTTAACCTGTGCGTGTATACTTATAGTACCGCCTTATAGTCCATCTTACTAGCAGCAGGGTTTTTACCTGCACGGTGGACCTCGGACTGCGAACGCACCTAGTTTCATATCTTCTATACTTGGTGCGTTCCGCCAGTCCTTAACACCTATTGTCTGTTTTGTTTTTAAATTCTCCCTGAAAAAAAAAATAAAGAGTGGGAGATTAATATTGGCCTTTGTGCTTGTGTGCCAGTCCTGTGTGCCATCTCTCTCAAATAGTGGGCCACAGAAAGCCTAGTGTCTGTTTTGGGTTTTAAAATTCTCCCTGAAAAAAAAAAATAAACAGTGGGAGATTAATATTGGCCTTTGTGCTTGTGTGCCAGTCCTGTGTACCATCTCTCTCAAATAGTGGGCCACAGAAAGCCTAGTGTCTGTTTTTGGTTTTTAAATTCTCCCTGAAAAAAAAATAAACAGTGGGAGATTAATATTGGCCTCTGTGCTTGTGTGCCAGTCCTGTGTGCCATCTCTCTCAAATAGTGGGCCATAGAAAGCCTAGTGTCTGTTTTGGGTTTTAAAATTCTCCCTGAAAAAAAAAAAAAAAGTGGGAGATTAATATTGGCCTTTGTGCTTGTGTGCCAGTCCTGTGTGCCATCTCTCTCAAATAGTGGGCCATAGAAAGCCTAGTGACTGTTTTGGGTTTTAAAATTCTCACTGAAAAAAAAAAAAACAGTGGGAGATTAATATTGGCCTTTGTGCTTGTGTGCCATCTCTCTCAAATAGTGGGCCATAGAAAGCCTAGTGTCTGTTTTTTTGTTTTTTGTTTTTTTTTTGTTTTCAAATTCTCCCTGAAAAAAAAAATAAACAGTGGGAGATTAATATTGGCCTTTGTGCTTGTGTGCCAGTCCTGTGTGCCATCTCTCTCAAATAGTGGGCCACAGAAAGCCTAGTGTCTGTTTTGGGTTTTAAAATTCTCCCTGAAAAAAATAAATAAACAGTGGGAGATTAATATTGGCCTTTGTGCTTGTGTGCCAGTCCTGTGTGCCATCTCTCTCAAATAGTGGGCCACAGAAAGCCTAGTGTCTGTTTTTGGTTTTTAAATTCTCCGTGAAAAAAAAAAAAACAGTGGGAGATTAATATTGGCCTCTGTGCTTGTGTGCCAGTCCTGTGTGCCATCTCTCTCAAATAGTGGGCCATAGAAAGCCTAGTGTCTGTTTTGGGTTTTAAAATTCTCCCTGAAAAAAAAAAAAAACAGTGGGAGATTAATATTGGCCTTTGTGCTTGTGTGCCAGTCCTGTGTGCCATCTCTCTCAAATAGTGGGCCATAGAAAGCCTAGTGACTGTTTTGGGTTTTAAAATTCTCACTGAAAAAAAAAAAAAACAGTGGGAGATTAATATTGGCCTTTGTGCTTGTGTGCCATCTCTCTCAAATAGTGGGCCATAGAAAGCCTAGTGTCTGTTTTTTTGTTTTTTGTTTTTTTTTTGTTTTCAAATTCTCCCTGAAAAAAAAAAAACAGTGGGAGATTAATATTGGCCTTTGTGCTTGTGTGCCAGTCCTGTGTGCCATCTCTCTCAAATAGTGGGCCATAGAAAGCCTAGTGTCTGTTTTTTTTTTGTTTTTGTTTTTAAATTCTCCCTGAAAAAAAAAATAAACAGTGTGTTAGGGGTCGAGTTCTCGCTTCTGCACAGGGGGAATCTCGAGCCACCTCCGCTGCGGTCTCGCATTTTTGTCCAGCCGCAGTGGAGTCTGCTCAGCAAAGACATCGGTCCCAGCGTCTTGCTCATTCTCACTCTGTTCTGAGAGTTACTGCTGCTTCTCCAGTCTCTGCCATTAAAGTCAGTGCTGGTCAGCAGCGAGCGGACTTCTCTGGGACTAAGTCCTTGTCTGCACGTACTGAGCATGCCCAGGGTAAGATCTCCCGTTGGAGATCGAGGGTCATGTGCTCAGGTTCTGCAGCACATTCCATTGGTCCTCTTGGCAGGTCTTGGAAGGGCAAAAGTGCTGTAGCCACTTCCTGTGCTGCAACTATATAAACTGCGCATGACCGCACGGCCATGCGCTAGTATTGTCTTACAATTGTTAATGTGTGTATGTTGTGAGTGCAAGTCGTCCTTGGATACCCCTACCCTATTGAATGTCTGTTCGCGGAAGGTGTATGGTTGCTATCTAGCGCCCGACTTATCCTTATCCTGGGCAGCACGGTGGCGCAGTGGTTAGCACTGCAGCCTTGCAGCGCTGGGGTCCTGGGTTCTAATCCCACCCAGGACAACATCTGCAAAGAGTTTGTATGTTCTCTCCGTGTTTGCGTGGGTTTCCTCCGGGCACTCCGGTTTCCTCCCACATTCCAAAGACATACTGATAGGGATTCTAGATTGTGAGCCCCATCAGGGACAGTGATGATAATGTGTGCAAAACTGTAAAGCGCTGTGGAATATGAAAGCGCTGTGGAATATGTTAGCGCTATATAAAATAAAGATTATTATCCTACAGCACTAATCACACATTACAGCGTCCAGTTGCTGTGACCGCCAGTACAGCGCCGTGCACTTCCTCTGTGCTTTCCTTACCCAAGCCTGGGTGGTTAGTGGCATTCGTCAGTGCGGCACCGCATGCACTCTTGTGCCTTAATATCGTTATTCAGTTTCCTTACACACCCAGTTGCGGTGTTGTGCCAGCAAGGGTCTAATCGGACTTCAATCCTAGTTGGGGTTGAGTTCGCTGACTACTTGCTCGCGCTTTAGGTGCGGTACCGCGGTCCTGTGACTTAACAGGATTGCTTCTTTCACGCTGGGTGAGGTTAACCCACGCGTGTATACTTTAGTGTACCGCCATATAGTCTGCAAATTGCTAGCAGCAGGTTTTCACCTGCACGGTGGACCCCGGACTGCGAACGCATCTATATCATCTGTCTTGGTGTGTTCCGCCAGTCCTAACAGAATACTAGCGCCAGGGTCTGGCTAGTAAAATGGCGAACGACCAGCGTTTACAGAGGTACATCCAGCAGCTGGAGGGAAGGTTGGCGGCTCTTGAGCGTACAACCTCAGCTGTGGATGTCACTGCTGTAGCTGTGCAGGCTGCAAGTGTAGCCGCAGCCAGTTTGTCCGCTGCCACCCCTGCTCCGACTTTATCCCGTCTCCCGCTTCCTGACAAGTTTGCTGGCGACAGTAAACATTGTCGCGGATTCGTGAGCCAGTGCTCTATACATCTTGAGCTCCTGGCGTCACGTTTTCCTACGGAGCAGGCGAGAGTGGGATTTATCCTATCTCTCTTGTCGGGCAGGGCGTTGGAGTGGGCAACGCCACTCTGGGAGCGAGATGATCGTGTGGTACAGAGTGCTCCTCTCTTCTTGGACACTCTGAAGCAGGTCTTTTTAGGGCCTCGGGTTACCCACGACACCGCACTCCAATTGTTGTCTATTGCACAGGGTACGTCCGTGGTCAGCCAGTTTGTCATCCAGTTCCGAACTCTAGCTTCAGAGTTAGAGTGGCCAGACAAAGTTCTTATTCCGGTGTTCTGGAGGGGACTGGCAGACCATGTGAAGGACGCCTTGGCCACTAGAGCGATACCGGCCACACTGGAGGAACCTATTTCTGTGTCTACCCGCATCGACCTCCGTTTTCACGAGCGGAGGTTGGAGCGGACCCAGTGTAGGCAGAGGTTTCGGCTGGCTCCAACTTTCGCCAGACCTCTGGAATCCCCTGTCTTGGCGTCAGATTCCCATGAGGCCATGGAGGTTTCTCGAGCGGGACCTAAATCTCTAGCCGCTCGAGTACCCGTGGTTTGTAATAACTGTCAACAACATGGACATTACGCCAATAAATGTCCGCAGCGGTCGGGAAACGATCGCGTCTAGTAACCATTGGCATTCTCCTCCAAACTGTCCTTTAAAGGGACAATCCTGTTAGGCTCTTCCACTCTAACAGTCGAGCTTTGTGTGGATTCAGGAGCAGAGGGAAACTTCATGTCCTCTGCTTTTGCTACACGTCATGCTATACCACTAGTCATGCTCGCCAAACCAATAACGGTTAGAGTTGTGAATGGGGCGACACTCCCACTGCAAATCACACACCAGACAGTTCCGTTCTCGCTGTCCATATCTCCTTCCCACCAGGAGATTATTTCCCTTCTTGTCCTTCCTGAGGGAATGGATGAGATTTTGCTGGGAATACCCTGGCTCCATTTCCACTCCCCACATATTGAGTGGTCCTCAGGGAGAATATTGGATTGGAGTAAGTCTTGTTTGGGCAGGTGTGTGAGTGAGTGTGTACAGGTCTCTACTACCGAGGTACCCGCAGATCTTTCATCACTTCCCAGGTATTATTGGTGTTATGCAGAGGTGTTCTCTAAAAAGGCTGCTGAGACTCTACCGCCGCATCGCCCTTACGACTGTCCTATCGACCTCTTGCCTGGAGCCGAACCTCCTCGGGGAAGGGTATATCCCCTCTCACTCCCTGAGACGGAGGCTATGTCTCAATACATTCAGGAGAATTTGGCAAGAGGGTTTATATGGAAGTCAGTGTCTCCGGCAGGGGCGGGATTCTTCTTCGTGCAAAAGAAGAACGGGGAGTTACGTCCTTGCATCGATTACAGGGGTCTCAATGCTATCACTATTAAGAACAAATACCCGTTGCCCCTGATATCGGAGCTCTTTGACAGATTAAGGGGAGCTAAAATATTCACCAAATTAGATCTGCGGGGTGCCTACAATCTGATTCGCATCCGTGAGGGGGACGAGTGGAAAATGGCTTTCAATACCAGGGATGGGCACTATGAGTACCTGGTGATGCCTTTCGGGCTCTGTAATGCCCCAGCCGTTTTTCAGGACTTTGTCAACGATATCTTCCGGGATATGCTTTCTACCTCGGTCGTAGTCTATCTGGATGATATTCTCATCTTCTCTCCAGATATTGACTCCCACCGGAGAGATGTTGGCAGAGTCTTCGAACTCTTACGGGCGAATTCCTTATATGCAAAGTTGGAGAAGTGTGTGTTTGAGCAGGAGTCCTTGCCTTTCCTGGGCTATATCATCTCGGCCCAGGGATTGGCTATGGATCCTGCCAAACTACAAGCAGTGATGGACTGGCAGGAACCCCATTCTCTTAACCCCTTCAAGACCCAGCCTATTTTGACCTTAAAGACCTTGCCGTTTTTTGCAATTCTGACCAGTGTCCCTTTATGAGGTAATAACTCAGGAACGCTTCAACGGATCCTAGCAGTTCTGAGATTGTTTTTTCGTGACATATTGGGCTTCATTTTAGTGGTAAATTTAGGTCAATAAATTCTGCATTTATTTGTGATAAACACGGAAATTTGGCGAAAATTTTGAAAATTTCGCAATTTTCACATTTTGAATTTTTATTCTGTTAAACCAGAGAGATATGTGACACAAAATAGTTAATAAATAACATTTCCCACATGTTTACTTTACATCAGCACAATTTTGGAAACAAAATTTTTTTTTGTTAGGAAGTTATAAGGGTTAAAATTCGACCAGCGATTTGTCATTTTTACAACGAAATTTACAAAACCATTTTTTTTAGGGACCACCTCACATTTGAAGTCAGTTTGAGGGGTCTATATGGCTGAAAATACCCAAAAGTGACACCATTCTAAAAACTGCACCCCTCAAGGTACTCAAAACCACATTCAAGAAGTTTATTAACCCTTCAGGTGCTTCACAGCAGCAGAAGCAACATGGAAGGAAAAAATGAACATTTAACTTTTTAGTCACAAAAATTATCTTTTAGCAACAATTTTTTTATTTTCCCAATGGTAAAAGGAGAAACTGAACCACGAAAGTTGTTGTCCAATTTGTCCTGAGTACGCTGATACCTCATATGTGGGGGTAAACCACTGTTTTGGCGCACGGCAGGGCTTGGAAGGGAAGGAGCGCCATTTGACTTTTTGAATCAAAAATTGGCTCCACTCTTTAGCGGACACCATGTCACGTTTGGAGAGCCCCCGTGTGCCTAAAAATTGGAGCTCCCCCACAAGTGACCCCATTTTGGAAACTAGACGCCCCAAGGAACTTATCTAGATGCATAGTGAGCACTTTGAACCCCCAGGTGCTTCACAAATTGATCCGTAAAAATGAAAAAGTACTTTTTTTTCACAAAAAAATTCTTTTAGCCTCAATTTTTTCATTTTCACATGGGCAACAGGATAAAATGGATCCTAAAATGTGTTGGGCAATTTCTCCTGAGTACACCAATACCTCACATGTGGAGGTAAACCACTGTTTGGGCACATGGTAAGGCTCGGAAGGGAAGGAGCGCCATTTGACTTTTTGAATGAAAAATTATTTCCATCGTTAGCGGACACCATGTCGCGTTTGGATAGCTCCTGTGTGCCTAAACATTGGCGCTCCCCCACAAGTGACCCCATTTTGGAAACTAGACCCCCCAAGGAACTAATTTAGATGCCTAGTGAGCACTTTAAACCCTCAGGTGCTTCACAAATTGATCTGTAAAAATGAAAAAGTAATTTTTTTTCACAAAAAAATTCTTTTCGCCTCAATTTTTTCATTTTCACATGGGCAGTAGGATAAAATGGATCATAAAATTTGTTGGGCAATTTCTCCCGAGTACGCCGATACCTCATATGTGGGGGTAAACCACTGTTTGGGCACTCGGCAGGGCTCGGAAGAGAAGGCGCGCCATTTGACTTTTTGAATGGAAAATTAGCTCCAATTGTTAGCGGACACCATGTCGCGTTTGGAGAGCCCCTGTGTGCCTAAACATTGGAGCTCCCGCACAAGTGACCCCATTTTGGAAACTAGACCCCCCAAGGAACTTATCTAGATGCATATTGAGCACTTTAAACCCCCAGGTGCTTCACAGAAGTTTATAACGCAGAGCCATGAAAATAAAAAATAATTTTTCTTTCCTCAAAAATGATTTTTTAGCCTGGAATTTCCTATTTTGCCAAGGATAATAGGAGAAATTGGACCCCAAATATTGTTGTCCAGTTTGTCCTGAGTACGCTGATACCCCATATGTGGGGGTAAACCACTGTTTGGGCGCACGGCAGGGCTCGGAAGGGATGGCACGCCATTTGGCTTTTTAAATGGAAAATTAGCTCCAATCATTAGCGGACACCATGTCACGTTTGGAGAGCCCCTGTGTGCCTAAACATTGGAGATCCCCCAGAAATGACACCATTTTAGAAACTAGACCCCCAAAGGAACTAATCTAGATGTGTGGTGAGGACTTTGAACCCCCAAGTGCTTCACAGAAGTTTATAACGCAGAGCCATGAAAATAAAAAAAAAAATTATTTTCTCAAAAATGATCTTTTAGCCTGCAATTTTTTATTTTCCCAAGGGTAACAGGAGAAATTTGACCCCAAAAGTTGTTGTCCAGTTTCTCCTGAGTACGCTGATACCCCATATGTGGGGGTAAATCACTGTTTGGGCACATGCCGGGGCTCGGAAGTGAAGTAGTGACGTTTTGAAATGCAGACTTTGATGGAATGCTCTGTGGGCGTCACGTTGCGTTTGCAGAGCCCCTGATGTGGCTTAACAGTAGAAACCCCCCACAAGTGACCCCATTTTGGAAACTAGACCCCCAAAGGAACTTATCTAGATGTGTGGTGAGCACTTTGAACCCCCAAGTGCTTCATAGAAGTTTATAATGCAGAGCCGTGAAAATAATAAATACGTTTTCTTTCCTCAAAAATAATTATTTAGCCCAGAATTTTTTAATTTTCCCAAGGGTAACAGGAGAAATTTGACCCCAATATTTGTTGTCCAGTTTCTCCTGAGTACGGTGATACCCCATATGTGGGGGTAAACTACTGTTTGGGCACATGCCGGGGCTTGGAATTGAAGTAGTGACGTTTTGAAATGCAGACTTTGATGGAATGCTCTGCGGGCGTCACGTTGCGTTTGCAGAGCCCCTGATGTGCCTAAACAGTAGAAAACCCCCACAAGTGACCCCATTTTGGAAACTAGACCCTGAAAGGAACTTATCTAGATGTGTGGTGAGCACTTTGAACCCCCAAGTGCTTCATAGAAGTTTATAATGCAGAGCCGTGAAAATAATAAATACGTTTTCTTTCCTCAAAAATAATTATTTAGCCCAGAATTTTTTATTTTCCCAAGGGTTACAGGAGAAATTGGACCCCAAAAGTTGTTGTCCAGTTTCTCCTGAGTACGCTGATACCCCATATGTGGGGGTAAACCACTGTTTGGGCACACGTCGGGGCTCAGAAGGGAAGTAGTGACTTTTGAAATGCAGACTTTGATGGAATGGTCTGCGGGTGTCACGTTGCGTTTGCAGAGCCCCTGGTGTGCCTAAACAGTAGAAACCCCCCACAAGTGACCCCATTTTAGAAACTAGACCCCCCAAGGAACTTATCTAGATATGTGGTGAGCACTTTGAACCCCCAAGTGCTTCACAGACGTTTACAACGCAGAGCCGTGAAAATAAAAAATCATTTTTCTTTCCTCAAAAATTATGTTTTAGCAAGCATTTTTTTAGATTCACAAGGGTAACAGGAGAAATTGGACCCCAGTAATTGTTGCGCAGTTTGTCCTGAGTATGCTGGTACCCCATATGTGGGGGTAAACCACTGTTTGGGCACACGTCAGGGCTCGGAAGTGAGGGAGCACCATTTGACTTTTTGAATACGAGATTGGCTGGAATCAATGGTGGCGCCATGTTGCGTTTGGAGACCCCTGATGTGCCTAAACAGTGGTAACCCCTCAATTCTAACTCCAACACTAACCCCAACACACCCCTAACCCTAATCCCAACTGTAGCCATAATCCTAATCACAACCCTAACCCCAACACACCCCTAACCACAACACTAACCCCAACACACCCCTAACCCTAACCACAACCCTAATTCCAACCCTAACCCTAAGGCTATGTGCCCACGTTGCGGATTCGTGTGAGATATTTCCGCACCATTTTTGAAAAATCTGCGGGTAAAAGGCACTGTGTTTTACCTGCGGATTTTCCGCGGATTTCCAGTGTTTTTTGTGCGGATTTCACCTGCGGATTCCTATTGAGGAACAGGTGTAAAACGCTGCGGAATCCGCACAAAGAATTGACATGCTGCGGAAAATACAACGCAGCGTTCCAGCGCGGTATTTTCCGCACCATGGGCACAGCGGATTTGGTTTTTCATATGTTTACATGGTACTGTAAACCTGATGGAACACTGCTGCGAATCCGCAGCCAAATCCGCACCGTGTGCACATAGCCTAATTCTAAAGGTATGTGCACACGCTGCGGAAAACGCTGCGGATCCGCAGCAGTTTCCCATGAGTGTACAGTTCAATGTAAACCTATGGGAAACAAAAATCGCTGTACACATGCTGCGGAAAAACTGCACGGAAACGCAGCGGTTTACATTCCGCAGCATGTCACTTCTTTGTGCGGATTCCGCAGCGGTTTTACAACTGCTCCAATAGAAAATCGCAATTGTAAAACCGCAGTGAAATGCGCAGAAAAAAACGCGGTAAATCCGCCATAAATCCGCAGCGGTTTAGCACTGCGGATTTATCAAATCCGCAGCGGAAAAATCCGCAGAGGACCAGAATACGTGTGCACATTCCTAACCCTAACCCTAGCCCTAACCCTACCCCTAACCCTACCCCTAACCCTAACCCTACCCCTAGCCCTACCCCTAACCCTACCCCTAACCCTACCCCTAACCCTAACCCTAACCCTACCCCTAACCCTAACCCTATTCTAACATTAGTGGAAAAAAAAATATTTCTTTTTATTTTTTTATTGTCCCTACCTATGGGGGTGACAAAGGGGGGGGGGTCATTTATTATTTTTTTTATTTTGATCACTGAGATAGGTTATATCTCAGTGATCAAAATGCACTTTGGAACGAATCTGCCGGCCGGCAGATTCGGCGGGCGCACTGCGCATGCGCCCGCCATTTTGGAAGATGGCGGCGCCCGGGAGAAGACGGACGGGACCACGGCTGGATCGGTAAGTATGATGGGGTGGGGGGGGACCACGGGGGGGGGATCGGAGCACGGGGGGGGGAATCGGAGCGCGGGAGGGGTGGAACGGAGCGCGGGGGGCGTGGAACGGAGCACGGGGGGGCTGGAATGGAGCACGGGGGGGTGGAACGGAGCACGGGGGGGGTGGATCGGAGTGCAGGGGGGTGATTGGAGCACGGGGGGGTGATTGGAGCACGGGGGGAGCGGACACGAGCACGGGGGGGAGCGGAGCACTGGACGGAGGGGAGCCGGAGCAGTGTACCGGCCAGATCGGAGGGCTGGGGGGGCGATCGGTGGGGTGGGGTGGGGGCACACTAGTATTTCCAGCCATGGCCGATGATATTTCAGCATCGGCCATGGCTGGATTGTAATATTTCCCCCGTTATAATGGGTGAAATATTACAAATCGCTCTGATTGGCAGTTTCACTTTCAACAGCCAATCAGAGCGACCGTAGCCACGAGGGGGTGAAGCCACCCCCCCTGGGCTAAACTACCACTCCCCCTGTCCCTGCAGATCGGGTGAAATGGGAGTTAACCCTTTCACCCGATCTGCAGGGACGCGATCTTTCCATGACGCCGCATAGGCGTCATGGGTCGGAATGGCACCGACTTTCATGACGCCTACGTGGCGTCATGGGTCGGGAAGGGGTTAAAGCGGTGCAGCGCTTTATGGGGTTCATAAATTACTATCGCCAGTTCATTCCCCATTTCTCAACTTTGGTAGCTCCCTTGGTATCCCTCACCAAGAAGGGAGCGAATCCCAAATCGTGGTCCGAAGGGGTCTCCAAGGCCTTCACTTCTATAAAGTCCCATTTTGCTAGCGCTCTCATCTTACATCGTCCCGATGTGGGTAAGCCATTCCTTTTGGAGGTGGATGCCTCATCCGTTGGTGCTGGAGCAGTCCTCTATCAAAAGGATGCTCAGGGTCGGAAGCACCCATGCTTCTTTTTCTCAAAGACCTTCACACCAGCGGAGAGAAATTACTCCATCGGGGATAGGGAGTTGCTGGCAATGAAGTTGGCCTTTTCGGAGTGGAGACATCTCTTGGAGGGTGCTCGGTTCCCATTCCAAGTTTTCACGGATCACAAGAATTTGGTCTATTTACAAACAGCCCAGCGGCTGAATTCTCGTCAGGCCAGATGGTCCTTGTTTTTCTCCCGGTTCCACTTTACCCTACATTATCTCGCCGGGGAGAAGAACATTCGTGCTGACGCTCTCTCTCGCTCCTTCGTGTCAGCTGAGGAGGAGGAGGACGAGCCTCGGCTCATTGTCCCTTCGGAGAGTCTGAGAACTGTAGCTCCGGTTTCGCTAGAGTCTGTGCCCCCGGGCAAGACTTTTGTTCCCATCAATTTGCATCCGGAGGTTCTCTCTTGGGCTCATTCGTCCAGAGTGGGTGGACACTTTGGGGCAAAAAGGACATCTGAGTTACTGGCGAGAATGTACTGGTGGCCACATATGGTTCGTGACGTCGGAGACTACGTTCAGGCATGTGTCTCTTGTGCCAAGAATAAGTCTTCCCGACAACGGCCAGCTGGTTTGTTATACCCTCTGCCGGTGGCAGACAGGCCCTGGGAGATGGTCGGGATGGATTTTGTTGTGGGTCTGCCCAAGTCTCGTGGCTGTACCATTATTTGGGTAATCACCGACCATTTTTCTAAGATGGTGCATTTGGTGCCGCTTCCCCGGTTACCTTCTGCACGGGCCTTGGCAGCGTTGTTTGTCAAACACATCTTTCGTCTTCACGGTATGCCAGACAAAATTGTCAGTGACCGAGGTCCCCAGTTTGCGTCTCGGTTCTGGAGAGAGCTTTGTCGTCTTCTCAGTATCGAGTTGAATCTCTCTTCGGCTTATCATCCCGAGACGAATGGGTTGGTAGAGAGAGCCAACCAGACCTTGGTCACATATCTGCGACATTTTGTTTCTGCTAAGCAGGATGACTGGGCATCCTTGCTACCATGGGCGGAGTTTGCTCTTAACAATGCTGTCGCTGATTCCACTGGACAGACTCCATTCCTCCTTAACTATGGTCAGCATCCGCGGGTACCTGTGCCCATGCCCGTGTCTTCCGCCGATTCCAGGGTGGCAGACTGGGCTGTGGAGGCACGGGACATTTGGGATCGCACTCAGGATGCCATTCAGGCTTCCAAGGAGAGAATGAGGTCCTCCGCCGACGCACATCGGCGCCCCGCTCCAACCTTTGCTCCTGGCGACTTAGTGTGGCTCTCGCCCGTAACATCAGGCTGCTAGTTGAGTCTACCAAGTTTGCACCTCGCTACTTAGGTCCTTTTAAGGTCCTCGAACAGGTTAATCCTGTGGTTTACCATCTGGCCCTTCCTCCACGCTTAGGTATCACCGACACCTTTCATGTGTCCCTCCTTAAGCCCGTCTACATGTCCCGGTTTTCTGAGTCATCTACTGGGACATCGGGTTCGTCTATGGACGATTACGAGGTGAACGCTATCTTGGGGTACAAGGTGGTTCGTGGCAAAAAATTTTATTTGGTGGACTGGAGGGGTTACGGTCCTTAGGATAGATCCTGGGAGCCTGCTGAGCACATTCGGGCTCCGCAGCTCATTGCTGCCTTCGAACGTAGCGAGGCCCAAGGAGGGGGGGTCCTAGGAGGGGGGTAATGTTAGGAGTCAAGTTCCCGCTTCTGCACAGGGGGAATCTCGAGCCACCTCTGCTGCGGTCTCCCATTCTTGTCCAGCCGCAGTGGAGTCTTCTCAGCAAAGACGTTGGTCCCAGCGTCTGCTCATTCTCACTCTGTTCTGAGAGTTACTGCTGCTTCTCCAGTCTCTGCCATTAAAGTCCGTGCTTGTCAGCAGCGAGCGGACTTCTCTGGGACTAAGTCCTTGTTTGCACGTACTGAGCATGCCCAGGGTAAGATCTCCCGTTGGAGATCGAGGGTCATGCGCTCAGGTTCTGCAGCACATTCCATTGGTCCTCTTGGCAGGTCTTGGAAGGGCAAAAGTGCTGTAGCCACTTTCTGTGCTGCAACTATATAAACTGCGCATGACCGCACGGCCATGCGCTAGTATTGTCTTACAATTGTTAATGTGTGTATGTTGTGAGTGCAAGTCGTCCTTGGATACCCCTACCCTATTGAATGTCTGTTCGCGGAAGGTGTATGGTTGCTATCTAGCGCCCGACTTATCCTACAGCACTAATCACACATTACAGCGTCCAGGTGCTGTGACCACCAGTACGGCGCCGTGCACTTCCTCTGTGCTTTCCTTACCCAAGCCTGGGTGGTTAGTGGCGTTCGTCAGTGCGGCACCGCATGCACTCTTGTGCCTTAATATCGTTATTCAGTTTCCTTACACACCCAGTTGCGGTGTTGTGCCAGCAAGGGTCTAATCGGACTTCAATCCTAGTTGGGGTTGAGTTTGCTGACTACTTGCTCGCGCTTTAGGTGCGGTACCGCGGTCCTGTGACTTAACAGGATTGCTTCTTTCACGCTGGGTGAGGTTAACCCACGCGTGTATACTTTAGTGTACCGCCATATAGTCTGCAAATTGCTAGCAGCAGGTTTTCACCTGCACGGTGGACCCCGGACTGCGAACGCATCTATATCATCTGTCTTGGTGCGTTCCGCCAGTCCTAACAGAATACTAGCGCCAGGGTCTGGCTAGTAAAATGGCTAACACAGTGTGAGAATAATATTTGCCTTTGTGCTTGTGTGCCAGTCCTGTGTGCCATCTCTCTCAAATAGTGGGCCATAGAAAGCCTAGTGTCTGTTTTGGGTTTTAAAATTCTCCCTGAAAAAAAAAATAAGCAGTGGGAGATTAATATTGGCCTTTGTGCTTGTGTGCCAGTCCTGTGTGCCATCTCTCTCAAATAGTGGGCCACAGAAAGCCTAGTGTCTGTTTTGCGTTTTAAAATTCTCCCTGAAAAAAAAAAAAAGCAGTGGGAGATTAATATTGGCCTTTGTGCTTGTGTGCCAGTTCTGTGTGCCATCTCTCTCAAATAGTGGGCCATAGAAAGCCTAGTGTCTGTTTTTTTTTGTTTTTAAATTCTCCCTGAAAAAAAAAATAAACAGTGGGAGATTATTATTGGCCTTTGTGCTTGTGTGCCAGTCCTGTGTGCCATCTCTCTCAAATAGTGGGCCATAGAAAGCCTAGTGTCTGTTTTTTTGTTTGTTTGTTTTGATTTTTAAATTCTCCCTGAAAAAAAAAAATAAACAGTGGGGTGTTAGGGGTCGAGTTCCTGCCTCTGCACAGGGGGAATCTCGGGCCATCTTCACTGCGGTCTCCCATTCTTCTCCTGCCGCAGTGGAGCTTGCTCAGCAGAGACGTCGATCCCAGCGTCTCGCTCAGTCTGACTCTGTGCTTAGAGTTACTGCTGCGTTTCCTGCTTCTCCCATTGAAGTCAGTGCTGGGCAGCGGCGAGCGGACGTTTCTGGGGCTAAGTCCTGCTTTTTACATTCTGAGCATGCCCAGAGTAAGATCTCTCAGTGGAGATCGAGGGTCACATGATCAGATACTGCAGCTAAGGTCCTTGTAGCTGCTAGGACTAAATCCTGCTTTGCACTCTGAGCATGCCCAGGGCGAGATCTCTCAGTGGAGATCCAGGGTCACATGCTCAGGTGCTGCAGCACTCCATTGGTCCTTCTTTGGAAGGTCCTAAACATGCTGCAGCTATTTAAGCCTCGCATGGCCGCACGGCCATGCGCTAGTATTGTCTTGTAAATATGTGTGTGTGTTGTGAGTGAAAGTCGCTCTTTAAATAACCCTCCCTATTGAATGTCTGTTCGCGGAAGGTGTATGTTTGCTATCTAGTGCCCGACTTATCCAACAGCACGAAACACACATTACAGCTACCAGTTGCTGTGTCCGCCAGTACGGCGCCGTGCGCTTGCTCTGCGCTTTCCTGACCCAAGCCTGGGTGGTTAGTGGCGTCCGTCAGTGCGGCACCGCACGCATTCTTGTGCCTTTATATTACTATTTATGTTCCTCTGACACACCCAGTTGCGGTGTTGTGCCAGCAAGTGTCTAATCGGACTTCAATCCTGTGTAGGGGTTGAGTCCGCTGACTTCTTGCTCGCGCTTTATGTGCGGTACTGTGGTCCTGTGACGCAACAGGATCGCTTCCTTCACGCAGGGTGAAGTTAACCCATGTGTGTATACTTAGTACCGCCATATAGTCCGTCTTACTAGCAGCAGGGTCTTTTACCTGCACGGTGGACCTTGGACGGCGAACGCACCTAATACCATTACACCTTATACTTGGTGCGTTCCTCCAGTCCTAACATAATACTAGCGCCAAGGTCTGGCTAGTAATGACGGACGATCAGCGTTTACAGCGGTACATCCAGCAGCTGGAGGGAAGATTGGCGGCTCTTGAGCGTTTAACCTCAGCTGTGGATGTTACTGCTGTCGCTGTTCAGGCTGCAAGTGTGGCTGCAGCTACCTTGTCCACTGCCGCCCCTGTACCGACGCTATCTCGCCTCGCGCAACCATAGAAATATTCTGGTGACAGTAAGTCCTGTAGGGGTTTCGTGAGTCAGTGCTCAATACATCTCGAGCTTCTGGCCTCTCGTTTCCCTACAGAGCGGGCTAAGGTGGGCTTTATCGTATCTTTATTGTCGGACAGGGCGTTGCAGTGGGCTACGCCGCTGTGGGAGCGTGGCGATCATGTGGTGCAGAGTGCTCCGTTATTCCTGAGCACTCTGAAACAGGTCTTTTTAGGACCTCGTGTCACCCATGATACGGCGCTCCAACTGTTGGCATTGACTCAGGGCTCGTCCTTGGTCAGCCAGTTTGCCGTCCACTTCCGCACGCTAGCATCTGAGCTGGAGTGGTCGGATAAGGCCCTTATTCCTATATTTTGGAGGAGGCTGGCTGACCACGTTAAGGACGCCCTGGCCAATAGGGAGATTCCCGCCACACTGGAGGAATTAATAACAGTATCCACTCGTATTGACCTCCGTTTTCACGAGCGGAGGTTAGAGCGAGCCCAGTGTTGGCAGAGGTTTCGGCTGGCTCCCACCTTCGCCAAACCTTTGGAATCTCCAGTCCAGGCTCCTGAGTCCCATGAGCCTATGGTAGTGTCAGGAGCGGGATCTAAGTCCCGGACCGCTCGTGCACTCCAGGTTTGTCATGTTTGCCAACAGTCAGGACATCTTGCCACCAGATGTCTCCAGCGGTCGAGGAAACGTCAGCGTCTAGTGGTAGTAGGTGGAGGTGCCCTAGACACGGCGACGTTTGCCTCCAAATTATCCTTTAAGGGGACAATAACATTAGGCTCATCCTCCCACTCGGTAGACCTCTGCGTGGATTCTGGGGCGGAGGGCAATTTTATGTCTTCTGCCTTCACCCAACGTCACGCAATACCCCAGGTTATGCTACCTCAACCAGTAACGGTACGAGTGGTCAATGGGTCGACACTCCCCGCACAGATAACACATCAGACCATCCCTTTTACTCTGTTCATGTCACCATCCCATCATGAGATTATATCTCTGCTCATCATTCCTGAGGGGATTGTTGAGGTCCTGTTGGGGATACCTTGGTTACGGTACCACTCTCCTCACATCGAGTGGTCCTCAGGCAGAATTCTGGGATGGGGTGAATCATGTGGGGGTAGGTGTCACCGAGAGTGCATTCAGGTTGCTACTACAGAGGTACCCGCAGATCTATCCTCTCTCCCCAAGCAATATTGGTCGTATGCAGACGTGTTCTCCAAAAAGGCGGCGGAGACCCTTCCGCCCCATCGCCCCTATGACTGTCCTATTGATCTCTTGCCTGGTGCTGAGCCTCCCCGGGGTCGAGTCTATCCATTATCTCTCCCGGAGACGGAGGCAATGTCTCAGTACATTCAAGAGAATCTGGCAAGAGGGTTCATCAGGAAGTCAGTGTCACCTGCTGGGGCAGGGTTCTTTTTCGTGCAGAAGAAGAATGGGGAACTATGTCCATGCATAGACTACAGGGGTCTTAACGCTATCACCGTTAAGAACAAGTATCCTTTGCCCTTGATATCTGAGCTTTTCGATAGGCTTCGGGGAGCAAGGGTGTTTACCAAACTAGATCTGCGGGGTGCTTACAACCTGATTCGCATCCGTGAGGGGGACGAATGGAAAACGGCGTTTAACACCAGAGATGGGCACTATGAGTATCTAGTGATGCCCTTCGGGCTCTGTAATGCCCCAGCCGTTTTCCAAGACTTTGTCAACGACATCTTCCGGGATATGCTTTCCACCTCGGTTGTAGTCTATCTGGATGATATTCTCATCTTTTCTCCAGATATTGACTCCCACCGGAGAGATGTTGGCAGAGTCTTCGACCTCCTATGGGCAAACTCTCTTTATGCAAAGTTGGAGAAGTGTATGTTTGAGCAGGAGTCTTTACCGTTCCTGGGCTATATCATCTCCGCCCAGGGATTGGCTATGGATCCTGCCAAACTACAGGCTGTGATGGACTGGCAAGAGCCCCATTCTCTTAAGGCGGTGCAGCGCTTTATGGGGTTCATTAATTATTACCGCCAGTTCATTCCCCAATTCTCAACTCTGGTAGCTCCCTTGGTAGCCCTCACCAAGAAGGGAGCAAATCCCAAAGTGTGGTCTGAAGAGGTCTCCAGGGCCTTTTCTTCTACTAAGTCTCATTTTGCTAGCGCTCCCATCCTACATCGTCCCGATGTCGATAAGCCGTTTATAATGGAGGTGGATGCCTCTTCCGTTGGTGCTGGAGCAGTCCTCTTCCAAAAGGATGCTCAAGGTCGGAAGCATCCGTGCTTCTTCTTCTCCAAGACCTTCACACCAGCGGAGAGGAATTATTCCATCGGGGACAGGGAGTTGCTAGCGATGAAATTGGCTTTCTCAGAGTGTAGACATCTCTTGGAGGGGGCTCGTTTTCCCTTTCAAGTTTTCACAGACCACAAAAATTTGCTATATTTGCAAACAGCCCAGCGGCTAAATTCTCGCCAGGCCAGATGATCCTTATTCTTCTCCCGATTCCACTTCACCCTCCATTATCTCGCTGGGGAGAAGAACATTAGAGCTGATGCCCTTTCTCGCTCTGTTGTGTCATCTGAGGAGGAGGAAGGAGAGCCTCGGCTTATTGTTCCTTCTGAGAGCTTGAGAACCGTGGCTCCGGTGTCGCTTGAGTCTGTGCCTCCGGTCAAGACTTTTGTGCCCATAAATTTGCGACCGGAGGTTCTCTCTTGGGCTCATTCCTCCAGGGTGGGTGGACACTTTGGGACAAAAAGGACATCTGAGCTGCTGGCGAGGACGTACTGGTGGCCGCATATGCTCCGAGATGTCAGAGATTACGTTCTGGCATGTGTCCCATGCGCCAAAAATAAGTCTCCTCGACAACGGCCGTCTGGGTTACTCTATCCCTTGCCGGTGGCAGACAGGCCCTGGGAGATGGTCGGGATGGACTTTGTAGTGGGTTTGCCCAAGTCTCGCGGTTGTACCGTCATTTGGGTTGTTACCGATCATTTCTCGAAAATGGTGCATTTGGTGCCGCTCCCACGGTTACCTTCTGCACGGGCCTTGGCAGCGTTGTTCATAAGACACATCTTCCGCCTACACGGCATGCCAGACAAAATTGTCAGTGACCGGGGTCCCCAGTTTGCGTCTCGGTTCTGGAGAGAGCTTTGTCGTCTTCTCAGCATTGAGTTAAATCTCTCTTCCGCATATCATCCCGAGACGAATGGGTTGGTAGAGAGGGCCAATCAGACTCTGGTCACATATCTACGACATTTTGTTTCTGCCAGGCAGGATGACTGGGCATCTTTATTACCATGGGCAGAGTTCGCCCTTAATAACGCTGTAGCTGACTCCACTGGTCAGACACCTTTCCTCCTTAATTACGGCCAGCATCCGCGGGTTCCTGTGCCTATGCCCGTGTCCTCTGCTGACTCCAGGGTGGCAGACTGGGCAGTGGAGGCACGGGACATTTGGGACCGCACTCAGGATGCCATTCGGGCCTCAAAGGAGAGAATGAGGTCCTTTGTCGATGCACATCGGCGCCCTGCCCCGACCTTTGCTCCTGGCGATTTAGTGTGGCTCTCCGCCCATAACATCAGGCTGCATGTAGAGTCCACTAAGTTTGCACCTCGCTACTTGGGTCCCTTCAAGATCCTCGAACAGGTTAATCCTGTAGTCTACCGTCTGGCCCTTCCTCCACGCCTTGGTATCACCGACACCTTTCATGTGTCCCTCCTTAAGCCCGTATACATGTCCCGGTTTTCTGAGTCATCTGCCGGGACATCGGGTTCGTCTACGGATGATTACGAGGTGAACGCTATTTTGGGGTACAAGGTGGTACGTGGTAAAAAATTCTATTTGGTGGATTGGAAGGGTTATGGCCCTGAGGACAGGTCCTGGGAGCCTGCTGAGCACATTCGGGCTCCGCAGCTAATTGCTGCCTTTGAACGTAGCGAGGCCCAAGGGGGGGGGGCCCTAGGAGGGGGAGTAATGTTAGGGGTCGAGTTCCTGCCTCTGCACAGGGGGAATCTCGGGCCATCTCCACTGCGGTCTCCCATTCTTCTCCTGCCGCAGTGGAGCTTGCTCAGCAGAGACGTCGATCCCAGCGTCTCGCTCAGTCTGACTCTGTGCTTAGAGTTACTGCTGCGTTTCCTGCTTCTCCCATTGAAGTCAGTGCTGGGCAGCGGCGAGCGGACGTTTCTGGGGTTAAGTCCTGCTTTTTACATTCTGAGCATGCCCAGAGTAAGATCTCTCAGTGGAGATCGAGGGTCACATGATCAGATACTGCAGCTAAGGTCCTTGTAGCTGCTAGGACTAAATCCTGCTTTGCACTCTGAGCATGCCCAGGGCGAGATCTCTCAGTGGAGATCCAGGGTCACATGCTCAGGTGCTGCAGCACTCCATTGGTCCTTCTTTGGAAGGTCCTAAACATGCTGCAGCTATTTAAGCCTCGCATGGCCGCACGGCCATGCGCTAGTATTGTCTTGTAAATATGTGTGTGTGTTGTGAGTGAAAGTCGCTCTTTAAATAACCCTCCCTATTGAATGTCTGTTCGCGAAGGTGTATGTTTGCTATCTAGCGCCCGACTTATCCAACAGCACGAAACACACATTACAGCTACCAGTTGCTGTGTCCACCATTACGGCGCCGTGCGCTTGCTCTGCGCTTTCCTGACCCAAGCCTGGGTGGTTAGTGGCGTCCGTCAGTGCGGCACCGCACGCATTCTTGTGCCTTTATATTACTATTTATGTTCCTCTGACACACCCAGTTGCGGTGTTGTGCCAGCAAGTGTCTAATCGGACTTCAATCCTGTGTAGGGGTTGAGTCCGCTGACTTCTTGCTCGCGCTTTATGTGCGGTACTGTGGTCCTGTGACGCAACAGGATCGCTTCCTTCACGCAGGGTGAAGTTAACCCATGTGTGTATACTTAGTACCGCCATATAGTCCGTCTTACTAGCAGCAGGGTCTTTTACCTGCACGGTGGACCTCGGACGGCGAACGCACCTAATACCATTACACCTTATACTTGGTGCGTTCCGCCAGTCCTAACATGGGGGATTAATATTGGCCTTTGTGCTTGTGTGCCAGTCCTGTGTGCCATCTCTCTCAAATAGTGGGCCACAGAAAGCCTAGTGTCTGTTTTGGGTTTTAAATTCTCCCTGAAAAAAAAAAAATAAACAGTGGGAGATTAATATTGGCCTTTGTGCTTGTGTGCCAGTCCTGTGTGCCATCTCTCTCAAATAGTGGGCCATAGAAAGCCTAGTGTCTGTTTTGGGTTTTAAAATTCTCCCTGAAAAAAAAAAATAAACAGTGGGAGATTAATATTGGCCTGTGTGCTTGTGTGCCAGTCCTGTGTGCCATCTCTCTCAAATAGTGGGCCATAGAAAGCCTAGTGTCTGTTTTTTTATTTTTTTGGTTTTTAAATTCTCCCTGAAAAAAAAAAAATTAACAGTGGGAGATTAATATTGGCCTTTCTGCTTGTGTACCAGTCCTGTGTGCCATCTCTCTCAAATAGTGGGCCATAGAAAGCCTAGTGTCTGTTTTGTTTTTTTTGTTTTTTGTGTTTTGGTTTTTAAATTGTCCCTGAAAAAAAAAAACAGTGGGAGATTAATATTGGCCTTTGTGCTTGTGTGCCAGTCCTGTGTGCCATCTCTCTCAAATAGTGGGCCACAGAAAGCCTAGTGTCTGTTTTGGGTTTTAAAATTCTCCCTGAAAAAAAAAAATAAACAGTGGGGGATTAATATTGGCCTTTGTGCTTGTGTGCCAGTCCTGTGTGCCATCTCTCTCAAATAGTGGGCCATAGAAAGCCTAGTGTCTGTTTTGGGTTTTTAAATTCTCCCTGAAAAAAAAAAATAAAGAGTGGGAGATTAATATTGGCATTTGTGCTTGAGTGACAGTCCTGCGTGTGTGGCATCTCTCTCATTTGGTGCCACAGAAAACCGAGTGTGTAACATTGTGCCTGATTTTCCTTGCAGTCTCTCCCACCTATAAAGGGATATCTAAATCCTACAGAAGTTTGAGTTCACCTTGTAAGTTGTTTTACAGTAACAAATACCGTTACTTTGGTTACGTTTTTAAAACAATGAGGAAGTCTGGTGGAAGAGGTCGTGGCCCTGGGGGTTCATTGCCAGCTGGTAATGATGGTAGTGGTGGTGGAGCATCAGGTGGTCGTGGGAAAAACAATATAGCACCTAAGTCTCGAGCTGTGGAGCCAGGTTTGTCGTCTGGCTACACAAGGCCTCGAACGCTCCCTTTTCTGGGAGTAGGAAAACCGCTTTTAAAGCCGGAGCAGCAAGAGCAAGTTTTGGCTTACCTTGTTGACTCAGCCTCTAGCTCTTTTGCCTCCTCTTCTGAAACTGGTAAATGTAAAAGCAGCGCGTCGTTAGTGGATGTTCACGGTCAGGGACAAGTCGCTTCCTTGTCCTCTTCAGCAAAAACAACAACAGAGAAGGATGCGGCAGGCGACACAATGGGTTACTCCATGGAGCTCTTTACACATACCGTCCCTGGCTTAGAAAGTGAAACAGTTAACAGGCCATGCCCATTACAAGTTGAATCGGACATGGAGTGCACAGATGCACAGCCACAGCCAGATTACTATGCTGTTCCTTTGACTCAGACCACAACATTGCCCTCGCAGGGTACTGATCCAGAATCAGACCCTGATGAGACTATGGTGCCCCGTCACGAACGCTATACCACCGACTTACACGGTGACACAGACAAAGTTGCACACGAGATAGAAGAGGAGGTTATAGATGACCCAGTTGTTGACCCCGATTGGCAGCCATTGGGGGAACAGGGTGCAGGCGGCAGTAGTTCTGAAGCGGAGGAGGAGGGGCTGCAGCAGGCATCAACATCGCAACAGGTTCCATCTGCCGGGCCCGTATCTGGCCCAAAACGCGTGGCAAAGCCAAAACCTGTTGGAGGACAGCGTGGCCATCCGGTTAAAGCTCAGTCTGCAATGCCTGAAAAGGGATCCGATGCTAGAAAGAGTGCAGTCTGGCATTTTTTTAAACAACATCCAATTGATCAGCACAAAATCATCTGTCAAAAATGTTCAACTACCTTAAGCAGAGGTCAGAATCTGAAAAGTCTAAATACAAGTTGCATGCATAGACATTTAACCACCATGCATTTGCAAGCCTGGACTAACTACCAAACGTCCCTTAAGGTTGTAGCACCCTCGGCCAATGAAGCTAGTCAGCAACGTTACATCCCTTCCGTCACTGTAAGGCCACCATTTTCCGCACCACCTGCAGTATCTGTGCAGGTTTTGTTGCCAGGCCAAAGCACTCAGGTTCAGGGAATCACCAGTTTCGTAGTAGGAAACACTGCATCTAGGGCACCGGCGGCAACAATACCGTCTCCAACCGTCTCTCAGTCTGCCATGTCCACCGGCACCCCCGCTAGTTCCATGATCTCCAGCTCTCCAGTCCATCTCACCCTACATGAGACTCTCGTTAGAAAAAGGAAGTACTTAGCCTCGCATCCGCGTACACAGGGTTTGAACGCCCACATAGCTAGACTAATCTCGTTAGAGATGATGCCCTACCGGTTAGTTGAAAGCGAAGCTTTCAAAGCCCTGATGGACTACGCTGTACCACGCTACGAGCTACCCAGTCGACACTTCTTTTCGAGAAAAGCCATTCCAGCCCTCCACCAGCATGTTAAAAAGCGCATCGTTCATGCACTCAGGCAATCTGTGAGTACAAAGGTGCACCTGACAACAGATGCATGGACCAGTAGGCATGGCCAGGGACGTTACATGCCCATTACGGCACACTGGGTGAATGTGGTGGATGCAGGGTCCACAGGGGACAGCAATTTTGGGACAGTTCTGCCTAGCCCACGGTCTAGGAAACAGTTGGCTGTAGCCGTTCGCACCCCCTCCTCCTCCTCCTCATCCTCCTGCAGAAGCGAGAGCTCGTCCACAGACCGCAGTCGCACAACCACTCCATCCGCAGCTGCCACTGTTGCACACCAGGTGTCCTATTATGGGGCAGCTACTGGCAAGCGTCAGCAGGATGTATTGGCTATGAAGTGTTTGGGCGACAACAGACACACCGCAGAAGTTCTGTCCGAGTTCTTGCAGAAAGAAACGCAGTCGTGGCTGGGCACTGTAGATCTTGAGGCAGGCAAGGTAGTGAGTGATAACGGAAGGAATTTCATGGCTGCCATCTCCCTTTCCCAACTGAAACACATTCCTTGCCTGGCTCACATCTTAAACCTGGTGGTGCAGTGCTTCCTGAAAAGTTATCCGGGGTTATCCGACCTGCTCCTCAAAGTGCGCGGACTTTGCTCGCATATCCGCCGTTCACCCGTACACTGCAGCCGTATGCAGACCTATCAGCGGTCTTTGAACCTTCCCCAGCATCGCCTAATCATCGACGTTGCAACAAGGTGGAACTCAACACTGCACATGCTACAGAGACTGTGCGAACAGAGGCGTGCTGTTATGTATTTGTGGGAGGATACACATACACGGGCAGGCAGTAGGATGGCAGACATGGAGTTGTCAGGTGTGCAGTGGTCGAAGATACAAGACATGTGTCAAGTCCTTCAGTGTTTTGAGGAATGCACACGGCTGGTTAGTGCAGACAACGCCATAATAAGCATGAGCATCCCCCTAATTGGTCTGCTGATGCAAAGTTTGACGCACATAAAGGAGCAGGCGTCTGCAGCAGAGGAAGAGGAAAGCCTTGATGACAGTCAGCCATTGTCTGGTCAGGGCAGTGTACAGGACGAGGTAGCGGGCGAACAGGAGGAGGAGGAGCACGAGGAGGATGATGGGGATGATTATTTTTGTAATGAGGAAGCTTCTCCGGGGCCAATAGCAACTGGTGGCGTTGCAAGGCCGGGGTCAGGTTTTTTTAGGGAGACAAGTGACTTAGAAGTCCCTGAAACTGCACCTCAACCCAGCACAATCGCAGATTTGACAACTGGAACTTTGGCCCACATGGCGGATTATGCCTTACGTATCCTCAAAAGGGACACACGCATTTGTAAAATGATGGCCGATGACGATTACTGGTTGGCCTGCCTCCTTGATCCTCGTTATAAAGGCAAATTGCAAAATATTATGCCACATGAGAACCTGGAACAAATATTAGCAACCAAACAATCAACTCTTGTGGACCGTTTGATTCAGGCATTCCCAGCACACAGCACCGGTGATCGTTATCACATGAGCTGCAGGGGTCAGCAGGCCAGAGGTGTTAGAGGTGCACAAATCAGAAGTGGCGTTGGACAAAGGGGTTTTCTGACCAGGTTGTGGAGTGATTTTGCTATGACCGCAGACAGGACAGGTACTGCAGCATCAATTCAAAGTGACAGGAGACAACATTTGTCCAGTATGGTTACAAACTATTTTTCATCCCTTATCGATGTTCTCCCTCAACCGTCATTCCCATTTGATTACTGAGCATCCAAATTAGCCACCTGGCCAGAATTGGCAGAATATGTATTGCAGGAGCTTGCTTGCCCGGCAGCTAGTGTCCTATCAGAAAGAGTATTCAGTGCTGCAGGTTCAATATTAACCGAAAAAAGGAATCGTCTGGCTACCCAAAATGTTGATGATCTAACCTTCATTAAAATGAACCACAACTGGATTTCGAATTATTTTGCCCCACCTTGCCCAGCTGACACTTAGCTTTCCTATGAAAAGGTCTTGCTTGTGGACTACTCTGACTGACTTTTCCAATCTCGTAATTTGCAGCAGCTGTTTTTCCAGCATGCGACATGTTTACACCACCCTAAATGGCCAAACTCCCCCCACGGGGCCGTGGTCTCGCCACTTGGCGCAAGCACCCGTGAGAGTGCCGTCTGAAGAGGTGGGTGTGCCCGCTTTTGGTTGACGGCACTGCCACTGGGTCCCTCATAGTACAATAAAGTGTCTCTGTCGGTGGTGGTGCGCACCCAACGTCAGACGCACCGTTGTAACATGAGGGGCCCTGGTCCTGCACCGCTGGCCACAAGAGAGTTCCCCCCCCCAGCTCAAACATTGCTCTACCACTTGCAAAATTATCTCTCACATTTCCACCAATGTTTAGTCTATGCGCTGACATCCTTCAATGCCTGGCACTGACAATACCATTGTGTTGACATGTATGATGGTACTTAACATAGTCAGGGGCAGTGTCCTATATTTACACTAGTACATACTTTGCGCCAAATTACTAGGTCTGAAACTCAGCAGAGGAGCCCACTCCTGTACCTAAGTATTCCACCCTTTTGTGTTTTGGTTTTGGTGTAATGCGAGACATTAACATCTATTTATTTTTTGGGAGTACTAACTGGCAGACACTCATTAAAATCGGCCTCCGCTGACAACACCAATGCTGCCTGTGTACCCCTGCAAGAGAATTCCAAGTGTCTCCAGCCCACTTTTGTTATGTTAGGCCTACTACGCCTGTCTGCAGTCCCTCCTTCCAATAGTCCTCCACTGACCACACCACTGCTGCCCGTGTACCCCTGGAACCAATTTTAAAGTGCCTACAGCCTAATTTTGTTATGTTAGGCCTACTAAGCCTGTCTGCGGTCCCTCCTTCCAATAGTCCTCCACTGACCACACCACTGCTGCCCGTGTACCCCTGGAACCAATTTTAAAGTGCCTACAGCCTAATTTTGTTATGTTAGGCCTACTAAGCCTGTCTGCGGTCCCTCCTTCCAATAGTCCTCCACTGACCACACCACTGCTGCCCGTGTACCCCTGGAAGCTATTTTAAAGTGCCTACAGCCAACTTTTGTTATGTTAGGCCTACTACGCCTGTCTGCGGTCCCTCCCTCCAATAGTCCTCCACTGACCAGACCACTGCTGCCCGTGTACCCCTGGAAGCTATTTTAAAGTGCCTACAGCCAACTTTTGTTATGTTAGGCCTACTAAGCATGTCTGCGGTCCCTCCTTCCAATACTCCTCCACTGACCACACCACTGCTGCCCGTGTACCCCTGGAACCAATTTTAAAGTGACTACAGCCTAATTTTGTTATGTTAGGCCTACTACGCCTGTCTGCGGTCCCTCCTTCCAATACTCCTCCACTGACCAGACCACTGCTGCCCGTGTACCCCTGGAACCAATTTTAAAGTGCCTACAGCCTAATTTTGTTATGTTAGGCCTACTAAGCCTGTCTGCGGTCCCTCCTTCCAATAGTCCTCCACTGACCACACCACTGCTGCCCGTGTACCCCTGGAACCAATTTTAAAGTGCCTACAGCCTAATTTTGTTATGTTAGGCCTACTAAGCCTGTCTGCGGTCCCTCCTTCCAATAGTCCTCCACTGACCACACCACTGCTGCCCGTGTACCCCTGGAAGCTATTTTAAAGTGCCTACAGCCTAATTTTGTTATGTTAGGCCTACTACGCCTGTCTGCGGTCCCTCCTTCCAATACTCCTCCACTGACCAGACCACTGCTGCCCGTGTACCCCTGGAACCAATTTTAAAGTGCCTACATCCGATTTTTGTTATGTTAGGCCTACTGTTATGAAGGATAATTCAGTACCACAATGGACATAGAGGTCAGCGCACATACAGTGACCTGGCAATAACCCAAAAAACAAGAACGAGCTCTGAGACGTGGGAACTCTGTTGACCGCAATCCCTAATCCTCTCCAACCACACTAAAAGCAGCCGTGGATTGCGCCTAACACTCCCTATGCAACTCGCCACGGCCTGAGAAACTAGCTAGCCTGAAGATAGAAAATAAGCCTACCTTGCCTCAGAGAAATATCCCCAAAGGAAAAGGCAGCCCCCCACATATAATGACTGTGAGTTAAGATGAAAAGACAAACGTAGAGATGAAATAGATTTAGCAAAGCGAGGCCCAACTTTCTGAACAGAGCGAGGATAGGAAAGGTAACTTTGCGGTCAACACAAAACCCTACAAAAACCACGCAAAGGGGGCAAAAAGACCCTCCGTACCGAACTAATGGCACGGAGGTACACCCTCTGCGTCCCAGAGCTTCCAGCAAGCAGGAAAAAACAAATAGACAAGCTGGACAGAAAGAAAACAGCAAACAAATAGCAAAGAATAACTTAGCTATGCAGAGCAGCAGGCCACAGGAACGATCCAGGAGGAGACAGGTCCAATACTAGAACATTGACTGGAGGCCAGGATCAAAGCACTAGGTGGAGTTAAATAGAGCAGCACCTAACGACTTCACCCCCTCACCTGAAGAAGGAAACTCAGAAGCCGCAGTACCACTTTCCTCCACCAACGGAAGCTCACAGAGAGAATCAGCCGAAGTACCACTTGTGACCACAAGAGGGAGCTCTGCCACAGAATTCACAACAGCCTACTAAGCCTGTCTGCAGTCCCTCCTTCCACTAGTCCTCCACTGACCAGACCACTGCTGCCCGTGTACCCCTGTAACCTTTTTTAAACTGCATTGAGCCAAATGTTTTCTTTAAGGCCTACTACCTGTGTCTGTCTGCGCCACTCAATACAGCTGTCCTCCTTTTAAAAAAGCTGAGCGTCAATAGTCTGGTTTTCAGCCTATAGGAATTTGAAAACTGCATTGGGTCTACTACTTCGCTAGGGCCTACTAACGGTGTCTTCCGCTCCAAGGTGTTCCCCAGGTTTCCTCTCCATAGCTTCAATCTTAAAGCTCTTGTTTAGCAGTTGTTGAAAACAACACTGCATTAGGCCTACAAGTTGGGTCTGGGTTGTAGAGACGGTGTCTTCCGCTCCAAGGTGTTCCCCAGGTTTCCTCTCCATAGCTTCAATCTTAAAGCTCTTGTTTAGTAGTTGTTGAAAACAACACTGCATTATGCCTACAAGTTGGGTCTGGGGTGTAGAGACGGTGTCTTCCACTCCAAGGTGTTCCCCAGGTTGCCTCTCCATTGCTTCGATCTTCTGGCTCTCGTTTAGTAGTTGTTGAAAACAACACTGCATTAGGCCTACAAGTTGGGTCTGGGGTGTAGAGACGGTGTCTTCCACTCCAAGGTGTTCTCCAGGTTGCCACATAATCGAAGCTGCATAGAGCCTATTTTGTATTTTTACGCCTACAAAGTCTTTCTGCGGTCCCTCCTCCACTGAGCACAACAATGCAGACCGTGTACCCATGTAACCTTTTTTAAACCGGCATCGAGCCAACTTTGTGGTTTAAGGCCTACTTGTAGTGTCTGGCTGCGCCACTCAATACAGCTGTCCTCTTTACAAAAAATGACCTACAATTATCTGGTTTTCAGCCTATCGGAATTTTTAAACCGCAGTGGGCCTACTAGTTGGGTTGGGGCCTTCTATCTGTGTCTGCCGCTCCTTGCTGTTCTCCTACAGTGAACAAAGCTGTGCTGCCTGTTTACTAGTGTTGCCAATTTTGAACTGCATTTAGACTACTTACTGATTTGGGCCTACTCTCTGTGTCAGCCTCTCATTCCAGTTGTCCTCCACTGAACAAAACAATGCCCCCTGGTTAGTCCTGTTACCAATTTTGAACTGCATTTAGCCCACTTTATTCTTTGGGCCCATATCTGTTTCCCCCTCATTCTGCCCATTGCCCAGCCAGTGATAGATGAGTCTGCTGGTACATTGACCCATAACGCAACATTCCCCGTGCACGCTACACTGCAAGATTGTGACCCTGCTGAAAGTCAGGTCCCCCTTCCCGCATACCATACCACCTTACACGGGGACAAAGAGGAAGTTGCAGATGAAGGTGCAGGTTCCTTCATCAGGTAGGGGGAGGAATACTCGTTGGTGACGTCACTGGCACAGGGCCCCTCATAGTACGCAAAAGTGTTGCTGCCGGTGGGAGGCGCCCCCGCCATGCAGACACACCGCTGTACTTTGAGGGGCCCTGTGCCAGTGTCAATGCCAACGAGTGGGCCCCCCTGCTTGCTCAGGATCACAGCACTTGCAAAGTTGAAATACTTACCTCTCCCTGCTCCACTGCCGTGACGTGGTCCAGATTTACTGGGCCCACTAATTACTTGAACCAGCCCTACCCCCCACAACTTTAGCCAAATGACCCCCAATTTCAAATGCCTTACTATTATTATAAGCTAAATTAAGATAGAAAAGCTTCAGTAACAAGAATGTATGTTTTTGCCATTAAAATGGGCTCTGTACATGTTTTCCTGGCCTCCACTCACTGCCGACTATGCTCCCCCATTGACTTGCATTGGGTTTCGTGTTTCGGTCGACCCTCGACTTTTCGCGATAATCGGCCGATTCCACTCGACTCGACTTTTGAGATAGTCTTGTTTCGCGAAACCCGAGTCGACTCTAAAAAAGTCAAGGTCGCTCAACCCTATTGCCAACACTTGTTAGGTGCCACAGGTAAGTTAAATGTGCTGTTAGTTACACAAATTAGAGAAGCATCACATCATTTTTCAAACAGTGCCAATACTTTTGTCCACCCCCTTTTTTATGTATGGTGTGGAATTATATCCAATTTGGCTTTAGGACAATTCTTTTTGTGTTTTTTTCATTTAAGACAAATTAAATGAAGATAATAATAACAAAGAATTTGTGTTTGCAATCATTTTCAGGAAGAAACTGAGTATTATCTGACAGAATTGCAGGGTGTCAATACTTTTGGCCACAACTGTAAGTATTAGGATTCTAGAATATACCCTTTAAGACAGGCAACTGTACCTTATTGCAGGCAGGCAGACAGACAGGCAGCAGATGGCAGGGCTGAACTTAGTAGTTAGTTTGCAAGCAGGCAGTAGACAGAGACCGCCTCCAAATTTACACTGCATGAGCAAAGAGGGGGGCAGAAGAAGAGAAGCAGTTGTGTGGGCGAATGGGAGGTCGAATGTGTAAGTGGGCAGGCGCTCGCACCTCATCACTTTTAGGCCCTGTACTCCTTCATATAATGTGCTGCAAGGGCACATGGATCTTAGTAACAGAGGGGGGTTGGCAGCATCTGACATCACTAATGTCAGATGCAGCCGGCCCCCTATGCTGTGGTCATGCAATGTAAATAGCTGCGGCTAGGAGTGACTGTAGACCCCTGACTTTATAAAGCAAAGTAAAGTAATTAACCTGGACTACAGCATGCCATGGAGTGGTTGTGCAGGTTGTCGTACCCACTCCCGGACCCCCTTCTTTGCTTCTGCACACTGGGCCCCATACACCTGCAATGGCAATAATGCCCTGATGGCGGCCCTGCTGATAGTGCATTAATTTCTAAAACTTGGACAGGGATATACTAATGTGCTTGTTTGCTGTGTTAGCTATTGAATTTTGTGGACACCTTCTGCGGGAACCTTTCCTTGCAACCAGAAAAGATGTAAAACCTGTCCATTTATAATGACTGCGGACAAGATGGGGATCCCCGACTCACATCGGGACTTCAAGGTCCCAGGTACTTTCAGCTGAATCACATCTAATGTGGTGTACCTAATTATTTGTACCAAATGTCCAACTGGGGTCTGTATGTAGGGGAGACAGGGCAAAAGCTTAGAACAAGAATGAATTCTCATTGCCACACAATAAGAGAAAAAAGAAACGGATCTACCTGTGGCAATACATTTTTGTTTCCCGGATCACAGCATTATGGACATAAAATTACTTGTATTAAAAGGTAACTTCAAATCTCGGAGAGACAGAAGAGTCTTTGAATATAAGCTGATGATGAACTTTGACACACTCAGTGCAAAAATGAATGTGTCACATGGTTATATATCTTTTTACATCAATTAAGATACAGGAAAGATATAGATCTTGGTTCCGTGTTAGCCAGTGGATAGAAAGATTTTTAGAATTGAGAGTACTCAGTGGTTGATACCTTTTAATAGCTAGCTGAAAAGATGGTAACAAATTGCAATCTTTTGAGAATACGCAGGTCCCTTCATCAGGCCTCATATGAACTCCAGCTTGGGAAAATACTCTGAAAAATTCCCATGCTACAGTTCATATGAGTTTATGCCACCAGGGGGCGCAGCTTCGGTGACAGCACCACTAGTCACCAAAGCTACATTGCCTTCATTTCATTCATTCATTCCTTCCCCAGTCTTTTACAGCCAGGAGCAGCTGCATTAGTTGTAACTGTACTTAACCCCTCCAGATGAATTTACATCATGGGACATGACTGTACGTCGGACAGGTATGGGATATTAGAAATCCAAAAATAGAACGGAAGCCAATGTCATAAGTACAAATTACAAAAAAACTTTATTAAATCATTATTTAAAACAATTTTAAAAAGAGAAAACTCTCTTTCTTATATCCACAATGGAGACACACATGCAAATAGACTACAAGGTGCAGATCAAGTATCACATGCCATTTATATAGCCACAAACTCTGATATACATAGGGGTAAAATGACCATCCAAATGGGTAAATAGTATGTTTGCTGTTAAATTAATAACACTCCTAGTGAGGGTTTCTACACCCAATACCCGGTACATAGGACTAATCCAGAGGTGGAAGTAAGAAAGGTGCTAAGTGCTATGTCTTTGCAAAGTGCACAGTACTTTATGTCCACCACAAAGATAAGTCCTGGAGCTGATTATAATCAAAACATCACATTGGGTAGAAAGTATAGTGAAAGGTCCTGAGCAGCAACCACAGAGCAGTCAATAATGGTCAGAATATATTAGTGCATTGAAGGCTCACCAAGAGGCCATACCCCAAGTCTCGTACATAAAACCATCAGGGAAATGGAGGCAATACATATTGAAGGCAACAACTTGAGGACCTCATTCAAATATTTTGAAAGTGTATTTGATGTATTCTTATACTCATAAAGACTTTGCTCAAAGTTCAAAGCCAGGAAAAAAATATAAGGAGGTTAATACAGTAATCTTCTTCATGTGTCCCCTTCTTCTCCATGCTTGGGACACTAGGGGGGATTTATATACCACTGAAGTGTAAAACAAAGTACATAATACTGTATGGATGACTAACTGAATCCAGAAAAAAATGTTAACATTTTTTTGCAGTGTTATATACCACCGTAATGTAACACAAATCACGTAATACTCAATGGATGACAATATAGCACAATTTTTCACCCCCCAAAAAAAGAATGCAGCTATATATTTAGCAATGGACTGGAAAACCCTAAGCTCTGCCTAGGAGCTATATTCTCCCACTCTCCCTGCTCCTGCAACTGTCCCTCAGCTAAGTTCAGAATGTATATGATACAAATAGCAAAACACAAGACTAGCACCTTACGAGGTCTGTTAGAATTATGGTTCAGCAATAACACCACTATCAACACTGGACTCTGATTAGTTAAACTGTGCACACACAGGCCTGGATAACTGATTGGAGGGAGAGAGCAGAACTGTCCCTCAGCTGTGCAATGGCTTCAATGTGCTGAACACAGTACCAGTCCTTTTATAATCTCTGATGAGGTAATGTGGCCAGCCAATCAAAGTATTGCCACTCCCAAGATGGCTATGGTACTACAGTGACTAGCAGACAATCCCCACATTATTACTGGCTGTGTAACAGGTGCCAAACATGCGTGTCGAGTATTCAAGCTTCAAATTCGAGCACCAGCCAATGCTCATCGAGTGGCGGAAAAATCTGAGCACCCAGATACTTGAATGATATCCGAGTATCACCAAGTACGTTCACTTATTTCTATTAGGGTTTTTCCTCAGCTTGATAACCCTCTTACTGACCTCACACAAGAGGGGGTGGATCTCAAGGTTTGGTCTCTGAATGCTATTGAGGCTTTGGAAAAATTGAAAGAGTGTTTTATGTCTGCTCCTGTTCTAATCTAACCCAATCTCCAAGAACCATTAAAGGTGGAGGTGAATTCTTCGGAGGTAGGGGCCGTTTTACCTCAGTGTTCCAAAACTCTGACCAACTTGCGGGCATGTACGTTTTTATAAAGAAAATTTTCCCCTGCTGAAAGAAACTATGATGTTGGGAATCTCAAGATACTTGCTGTTATACTAGGCTTTGAGGAATAGAGGCATTTTTTGGAAGGGGTGGTCCATCAAGTCACTGTGGTCACAGACTACTGTATAAATATTTAGCTTACAATGAATCAGCTAAACGGCTAACTCCTAGACAGGTCAGATGGTCCTTAATGTTCTTTAGATTCAATTTCTCTATCACATTCAGGCATGGGTGCAAGAATGTGAAGGCTGACCCATTATAAAGCAGTCTTAATTCAGTTTCTCTTCCATAAGTTCCATTCTCCCTCAAGGCATTGTGGTTTCTGTGGTAGCCTTGGAGTTGCAAGCAGAGATCCATAAAGTCTAGTCGTTGGCCCATTCTGCTACTCCAAGATCCACATTATTTGTACCTGTATGTCAGGGAAAATATAAAAAATCACTGAAGCTGGCAAGGGGTAAGTGGACAGCCGCCCCTGCCAGCCAGCCCTCAGGGCCCCATCTTCCAGCATCTGGCCTGCATATGACTCCTGGCGGTGCTATACCTGTAACTAGACTTGTCACATCAGCCTCATCTGCCCAGAGAGGCCGAAGATGAACCCCACACCTTAGGCCCCAGGGCCAAATGTAGCCATTCTGCACGGTGGCTCAGTGGATAGCACTGCAGACTTTCAGCACTGGGGTTCTGGGTTTAAATCTCACCAAGGACAACATCTGCAAGGAGTTTGTATGTTCTCCCTGTGTTTGGGTGGGTTTCATCCGGGTACTCTGGTTTACTCCCACATTCCAAAAACATATTGATGGGGCTCACAATCTAAATTCCCTATCATGGACAGAGATGATAATGTGTGCAAACTGTAAAGCGCTGCGGAATATGTTAGTGCTATAAAAAAAAAGGACTGTGACATGGCCGGTGGTAGCTGTCCTATGATTAGCACAGCTCTAGAGGTAATGGGAAAGGATGGGTAAAAGCATGGGGATCATAAAGAAGGTGGTCCCGTGCAGCTGACCAGTGGCATGACGGATCAAGAAGTGGCCGGTGGTAGCTGCCCCACTGTTAGCTCAGTTTCAGAGGTAGCAAGGAGGGCAGAGAAAGTCTTATCCCCACCCTGTCTGAAGTGTAGAAAGGTATGTCCTACAACTGAGTAGAGTGAGGGAAATCTGTATCTCACTGTCTCTCAGGAGGATGGGAAAAAGGTACCCATAGCCTGTCTGTCAAGAGGGGTGTGAAAATTGTACCCCGAGTCGGTCAGAGTGGTGGGCAGGTGTATTTTACAGCCTGTCGGAAAAATACAGTAGGAAAATTGTTGTAAATTCCATTCTTGGGCTCCCTCCGGTGGTTGTAAATGGCACTTTTGTGAATTCTGCCCTTGGGCTCCCTCTGGTGGTTTTGAGTGGTACTGCCGCTCCTTGGGTTTACCTTTTGCAGCTGCTTTCACTAATCGTCTCTCCTGGCTCTGCTATTTAACCTGGCTCTAGTCTTCAGCTTATGCCACTTGTCAATGTTCTCTGGCTGGATTCACATCTCTGCTTGGATTCTCCTGGTTTCCTGACCAGTTCTGCAAAGATAAGTTCTGGCTTTGCTCATTTCAGTCCACATGTTGTGGACTTATTGTTCTGTGCATTCTATTTTTGTCCAGCTTGTCATTATGGATTTTTTCTGTTAGCTGGAAGCTCTGGGAAGCAGATTTACCCTCCACACCTTTAGTCAGGTGTGGAGATTTTGTAAACTCTGTGTGGATTGTTTTGTAGTTTTTATACTGACCACACAGTATCCTTTCCTGTCCTATCTATCAAGCTAGACTGGCCTCCTATGCTAAAATCTGATTTCATCTCTGCTTATGTTATTGCTTATGTTATTTTCCCCTCCTCTCACCATCAATATTTGTGGGGGGCTATCTTTCCTTTGGGGATTTTTTCTGAGGCAAGATAGGTTTCCTGTTTCCATCTTTAGGGGAAGTTAGATCTTAGGCTGTGCCGAGGGGTCTAGGGAGCGTCAGGTACCCCCCACGGCTATTTCTAGTTGCGCTGCTAGGTTCAGGGTCTGCGGTCAGTACAGATACCACCTCCTTCAGAGCTTGTCTCATGTTGTTTGCAGGAAGCAAATAGGAGCTAGCACTGTACGCTGTGTTATATACAATGGCAGTGTACAAAGAGATGTGAACCATCTTAATTAAAATGCATGGAGTCCTCTTTATTCCCAGGTGACTGAATGAGGATGTGTATTCTGCATATACAAAGTTGGACAAGTAGTTAAGACTGGGAAATTCTTTTAAAGTTTTGAGCTGATTAAAGGGAATATCTCCCACCCTTTAGAAATATCCATGGTCACCCAGCATACACATAAACAGGACAGTAGAAGCCCTTTTGTCTACAAGAAATGCATGGTGGACTCAGATGACACTGGTTCCAGCCAGGGGAAAAGTTACAATAAACCAGCTCACACAGTATGTCTCCAAAAGAAAATATAGAATATGGGAATTTGTACAAAGTAGACATTACTGAACCACACATTTTTAGCACCGGGCCTCACCAGGGAAAGAGATACACATTTTCTCATAACTATAAACCCCACCAAAAGGCCCATGGCAGCCAGATAACTGCCAACAGCTATGCCATGTTTGGTCTCTAAGTAAAGAAGATAAAATCCCGATTAAAAAATCTGGCATCAATTTGGAACTTCTGCGGTTGTCCGGTGGGGAGTTATCACATAAGTTGGGATTTTATAAAATCCTGAAGGGCTGAGAGCATCCCTCAACCCTGCCCACATGAGGACATCACGGGGTGGCACTCCGTGTCTGATAAAAGATCAAGCAAATTATGATCTGGGTTCCTGCAGATAGATGCACATTGTGTATGCATGAATCCTGTTTATCGACGACCCAAGTGAAGAGCTCTTCTTGAGCTAAACTGCAACGTTCCTGTGGTTGGTGTAGTAAGTTCTCTTGCTAACCCTTTTATTTTCTGTAACTGTATATGCTGTATTGTTTTTCCCCCCTTAAAAATCTGTATATTTTTCATAGACGATTCCTCCCTTTGAATTAAATATAAAATGTAATAGTTCTGTTCTTTTTTTTTTTTGGAAAACCATGCCTCAAAGCAGTACCTGCAATGGGTGTCCAATTGGCCTTTATAACTGATTGGTGGTGGCAGTGTGTAGTCTGGAGTTATCATGAAGTTAGCAATGATCGAACGGGGGAATATACATACGCACGCTGTTAGTTTCCCGATAAACAGCCTGTTAATGCAAACAGCCTGTGGCCTCCTCCATTATTCGTCAGCCAATCATGTAATTGTCTGGACGATAGGGGTCAGCAGGGAGCTGTTCGCTTCAAGGTCACAGTGGGTGGTTCTCATGAACTTCCCGGCCTGAGATATTACGAATTTGTGTGATTAAAATCTTGACACTGTGTACCTAAGATTGTATCTGTTGAAGGAGTTTCATGATTCCACCTTGAGCAGAAAGCTATTGTTAGACACTTTTGGTGGCAGTTTCTGTATAATAATATTAAGGATTTTGTATCCTCGTGCTGAGTTTGCACACGCGCTAAAGTCTGTCATAAGTGGCCGACCAGGGAATTAGTTCCATTGCCAATTCCAGAAAGACGGTGGACTCATCTGTCCATGGATTTCATCACAGATTTGCCTCTTTGTGGTGGGAAATCTGTTATTTGAGTGGGGGTCAAGGTTACCAAATGCAGAGACACTTTCCTAGTTGTTTATTTATCATATATAATAAGCGTGGTGTACTTATCCAAATGAAATTTGATACAGTATTTAGCAACTGGATAAAAATTAACCTTTATTAGGTATATACTAAAATGCCTATATGGCACATAAATATGAACCACAAAAAAACATATATAAACAAATGGGAACCTTACGTGATAAGTGCCCTATTACCTACACAGAAAGGGGAAAACAAGACAAGACTAACAATAGATAACAAACACTGAACAGCACTGACAATATGTAATCACTGCCAATCTACATATGTTCCCTTATGATCCCAGAAACATTTGTCTCCTTGGGATCACCAAATGTGGGCCAACAATAATAAGCAAGGTATAGGTATTAGACAACGGATGTGACCTTATATTAGGTTTAACTCCTTGCAGCCGTGTCACTACAATCCCAAAATTACTTGCCTTTACTTACTGACTCAAATATGATAGGACCAAGAAGTACCTATACTATGTGTCCCAAATATTCAGAAGACACTTCTCGTGTAAACACACAAGTAAATGCTCCACATTTAGATTGGCGTCAGTGCAGTGTAGCAGCCTATACAAAGAACGTTTGCAGATACCACAGAAAACTTTAAATACAACTACCCATCTATCTAACCGGGATACATATAGCTCATTTCACGATATACATGAGTGTTCCCTATGGGTTAAGCTGTGGCACGTTACAGGGTTAATGATGGTGGAGCATTCGCTCAGAAAGGCTGCAATATATGAGACCCCAAAAAAATAGAAGAAAACCCATATGTTTGGGTGGATCTCACCGCATTTTCAATGCTGCCGTCACAAGCCGTTTCCCTCTCACCATCCACCTCATGCCTGACCCTGGTGTTAAAATGTATAGCTGCATGCGGCGTCTCCCGACGCGTTTCTTCCTTATAGATTCATCAGGGGAGAATGCTGCTGCCATTGTTTATTTATCATATTGTGAGATTACATGGAATTCCTCTTAACATTGTGCCTGATAGGGGTGTGCAAGTTGTCTCCAAATTCTGGAGAGCTTTTTGTAATAAACTGGGAAATGACTTTTATTTTTCCTCTACTTACCATCCTGAAACCAACAATCAGACAGAAAGGACAAATCGATCTTTGCATCAAATTTTAAGGTGTTTTGTTGTGGCTCAGCAGGAGAACTAGTTCTCATTCCTATGTCTAGCTGAGTTTGCTTTTAACAGTTGGGTCAGTCGGTCAACTAGAACCTCAACCTTTTTTGCAATTATGGTTTTCATCCCCACTTTGTGAATTCTCTAGGATACGTTTTGAGTGTCCTGGGGTGTAGGTCGCCATACAGAAACAGGGATGTCTGGAAGGAGATTCCAAAGAATATTGGGGCTGCTCAGACTTGCCAAAAATGGAAGGCCGATAGAAGACGTTCGGTAGGTCCTGTCTTTAAAGTAGGAGATAATGTTTGGTTGTCATCCAAAAATATTAAACCTACGGTACCATCAGCAAAGTCGGGTCCTAAATTCATTGGGCCGTATGGTTAATTTTCCCAAGAGAGTTAAATTTTGTGAGTTTTTTGCTTTTCCAGGGGCTTTGCAAATTTGAGTTTGCATCCTCAATATATTTCAACTAAATTTGCATTCCAAAAGTGAAATATCACTTCTCTTCCAATCCCTACTATGTGCATGGACAATGGTTTATGACACCTTATGGGGTATCCCTGAAAAATTGCTTAACAAATTATAAGGTTGATTTTTAACATTTTAGTGAAGAAAATGTAAACTTTTTTATGTTTTCATTCTACTTTGTGTTAAGTACCTGAATGGTTATCAAAGTTCCTAAATGCACTTTTCAGTTCTAGGAGATGTAACACTATTTAAATGTGGTTACTTTTGTGTGTTCTCTAATATGTAGGATACTCAAAGACACTTCAAAAGTGAATTGATCTAAACAAAATAGTTTTTGGAAATTCTTCTAAAGAACATACTAAACAAATAAAAGGTCATCTTAATATATACTTACCTTATAATGTCTTCACTATGGTTGAGCGAAACGGATCAGACAAATTCAAAAATCGCCGACTTTCGGCAAAGTCCGGTTTCATGAAACCCGACCCGATCCAAGTATGGGATCGGCCATGAAGCCGGCGATCTTCGCGCCAAAGTCGTGTTCATATGACGCTTTCAGCACCATTTTTCAGCCAATGAAGGAGGACGCAGAGTGTGGGCAGCGTGATGACATAGGTCTCGGTCCCCACCATCTTAGAGAAGGGCAAGACAGTGATTGGCTTGCTTTCTGCGGCGTCACAGGGGCTATAAAGGGGCGTGCACGCCGACCGCCATCTTACTTCTGCCGATCGTAGCATAGGGAGAGGTTGCCGCAGCTTCATCAGAAGAAGGGATATAGTTAGGGAGGTAAGATTAAGCCCCGAAACTGCTTGTGCTGTAGTGATTTCCACTGTCCAACACCACCATTTGTTTGCAGGGACAGTGGAGGCTATATTTTTGTGCATCGGCTCTGTAGCTTATTAGGCTGCCTTATAAGGCTCCCTGATCGCTGTATTGCTGTTTGCATGCCACTGTGCAAACCAACTGCTTTTTTAAAAGCAAAAATCCTGTTTCTCCTTTCTGCACCGTTATCTTGTTTATTTGTCCACACTTTTGTGTGCAGCAGTCCTTTTTATTGCTGCCATACTTGTCCTGAGATCATTGTATGGAGATTGAAATTGTACTACAGTCCTTGCATTTTTTAATATATCTTCCAGCCACTTTCTGCCACTTACATTGTGTTGTTTTATGCACAGGGCCTGAGGTTTGGTTTAGTCTCCCCCCAAAAAAGTGAGATTCAAATTATCACAAAGTGGATATATTTCAGTTCTGTTAGTTTGTGGTATATCAGCCAGTCACTTTCTGCCACTAAGGCTACGTTCATATTAGCGTTGCGTCGGGCGCAGCCGCGGCGACGTATGCGTCATGCGCCCCTATATTTAACATGGGGGCGCATGGACATGCGTTGTCTTGCGTTTTGTGATGCATGCGTCATTTTTGGTGCAAGCGTCAGGGCGCAGAGGACGCAGCAAGTTGCATTTTTTTTTTGCGTCCAAAAGCAAGCCAAAAATGGACGCATGCATCACAAAACCATGCATTTTTGCATGCGTTTTGCATGCATTATGCGTTGTGTCGCCGACGCAACACACAACAACACAAATGTGAACGTAGCCTTACATTGTGATGTTTTATGCACAGGGCCTGAGGTTTGGTTTAGTCTCCCCCGCAAAAAAAGTGAAATTCAAATTATCACAAAGTGGATATATTTCAGTCCTGTTAGTTTGTGGTATACAGTTATATCAAAAAGTTTGGGCACCCCTATTAGTCTTAAGCTTAATGTTTTATAAAAATTGTTTTTTTTTGCAACAGCTATTTCAGTTTCATATATCTAATAAGTGTTGGACACAGTAATGTTTCTGCCTTGAAATGAGGTTTATTGTACTAACAGAAAATGTGCAATCTGCATTCAAACAAAAATTGACAGGTGCATAAGTATGGGCACCCCACCAGAAAAGTGACATTAATATTTAGTAGATCCTCCTTTTGCAAAAATAACAGCCTCTAGTCGCTTCCTGTAGCTTTTAATGAGTTCCAGGATCCTGGATGAAGGTATTTTTGACCATTCCTCTTTACAAAACAATTCCAGTTCAGTTAAGTTTGATGGTCGCCGAGCATGGACAGCCCTCTTCAAATGATCCCACAGATGTTCAATGATATTCAGGTCTGGAGACTGGGATGACCATTCCAGAACAGTATAATTGTTCCTCTGCATGAATGCCTGAGTAGATTTGGAGCGGTGTTTTGGATCATTGTCTTGCTGAAAGATCCATCCCCTGCGTAACTTCAACGTTGTCACTGATTCATGAACATTATTGTCAAGAATCTGCTGATACTGAGAGGAATCCATGTGTGGCACCCCTAGGGGTATTTGCCACAAAAATAGTTACTGACAGTAAGTACAAATACTAAAATAGCAAGACTGCACTACCACCTCCGGCCAGAAGGGGGAGCTCCAGAGACTCCCCTTGATCCATTCTGGTCTGAGAGAAGAAATGGCAGTTGGGCTAAGGAGCTGAAAGTGAGAGGTCATACAGTTGAATCTCTAACAGCCCTGTGACTGTTACCAGGCCTAAATCACCGGCCTGAGGAGAAGAGGGATAGAGAAAAAGGACATTGTGAGAACCGGGTAGCATTAATCACTACCCAGAACAGGCGCAAAGACGGATACCGGATCCGTGGCTGTATTCATTATATATAATACAGCAACCGGAAAAACGTGAGGTGATATCAGCTTCACTAGGGCCGGACGCAGCAACAGACACAGAGTTCAGCGGTACTCCCAGAGGGGGTAAACCGATAAAAGGACTCGGGTTGCCCGTCGAACCAGGACCCGGAGGGGACAGATTGGGCCGGCAGCCAGTTCACATACAGCAGCAGGGCCACACAGAAATTGCGCACAATAAGAGGCGAAGACCCCGGCAGGGTCAAAGTAACTCAGAGTTCCCATACAGACTCCGGTGACAGGACTGGTTGTAAATCCTTTTATGTTAAAGTAAACTGGTTAAACGTTTCAGTGCCTCAGTCTTTCATTTGGACAATAGCCATCTATCCAGGATCGGGATCGTCACCGCTGGGAGAATCTGCTGCTGATCAAGTAAGTGCCTGTCCCCTCATGATACCCCTTACACTGTGCATTGCCTGAGGCCACAGCAGCGGGTCAAGCCACCCGTGACATCCCCCTCAAGAGACAGACTCCATTGGTCCGGTGCTGGGTATCCCGGTCTCCTGGGCGTCACAATTGGCGTCACGAACAGGATCTAGCCAGCCCGTATACCGGGTATTGTGTGCCGTGATTGGAGCCCAAAACTGTGAAAACTGGGATGAAAAATCTTGAAAATTGACTTTATTAAAGAAAAATCCATTCCCCATTGAAAACTATTGAAAGTGACTTTTCCCCATTGGTTATAATGGAGTAAAGATGGCCGCCATCCCCTGAGGTAATCACTTCATAACCGTTAGGCACGAGACTGTTAATTGAGCTACGCCATCACCTGAGCCCCAGTCTAACTGAAAAACTTCAGAATCCGCCATTACAGAGCGCGGTGGGTGGGAGCAGCAGGGGGCGTGTCATTGTGGGCGGCACCAAGCTGAGCGCTCTGACATCAGAGCAAGGGGAAAATCGATCCTGCTGCACAGCGGAACGAATCTACACTATCCCGACGGAAGCGGAGGACCGGAAGGGTCCGGATTAACTAAGGGGGCACAGTATGTCGCAGCACGGAGACGCCGCAGCACCCGGCAACGCTAATGCAGCTAAAAGACAGAGTGTCAATAGAGAGTCCGGCAGCGCAGCGGTGCAAGGAGTGGCGCCCATCATGCCGGTGCTGATGCCATATACCCCGGGTGGCCCATGGCTTCCAATGTATGAAGGTGAGCCTAATACCCTTGACGATTTCAGAGAAAAGATGCTGGCCCATTTTGACATGTTCCCTGTGGGTGAAGTTCAGCGTGTTAGTCTCCTGATGATGCAGTTAAGTGGCCATGCTAAGCGAGAAGTCACAGCATGGGCAGCTGATCTAAAAGGCACTGTTGAACGCATATTTGCTGGATTAAAAGCTACATTTGAAACCACGGCCAGCAGCAAAGCTAAAATACGATTCTTTAATTGCAAACAAAAAGTTAATGAGGGCGTGAAAGACTTTGCCTTAAACCTGCAGGAAGCCCTTAAATCACTTACACTGGCTGAACCCATTTTTAACACCGAAGCGGATAAACTGCTAAGAGATCAATTTATTGAGGGACTCTACACCCCTTCTCATCGGGGGCATGTGAGCATGCTTGTTTTTAAGAACCCTGAATTGACATTTGCCCAATTAAAGGAGAGCGCTATACGTCTCCAGCTGGCAGAGGCACCTCGGGATCAGGATCCTGCGCAACCCATGGCAGAGGCACCTCAACAACAGGGAGTGCCAGTGACATCAGCTATGTCTGGGGCCATTGCTAAGCCCCTGGGGCCCAGTACTAATGAGGCTCTTCAACAAAAGCTTGACTCTTTAGCTGATGTTGTTGCTTCAATGGCTAAAACCATGCAGGAGATGAGAGGACACAAGATGGAGTTGGCAAACTGTAGAGAGGATGTTCCATGGATGAGACCCCGGAGATACCCGACATGGAGAGGACGACCCCGCGACCGCTACCAACCGGATGGACAGCCCATTTGCCGCCGTTGCCAGCAGCCGGGCCACTTTGCACGAGATTGTGATTTAAACGGGAATCCCCTGGGAATGCGGGCCGCTTCGCAGGAATGAACTTTCAAGGCCCAACACCCTGGCACGACAGGTACATCGGAGGACGACCCATTATCCCTATCGTGCTGGACGGAATTCCCCTCAACGCTTTGCTGGACACAGGTTCCCAGATTTCATCTATACCGTATATCCTTTATAAGAGGTACTGGGCTGATGCAGATATTGATAAAGGGCCCTCTGATGTTGAACTAGATATATGGGCCAGTAATGGTAAGTTGGTACCGAAACTAGGATTCAGGGAGATGACCATAAAGATTGGTAAAGTAGAACTGAAGAAACAGGGTATAATTGTTGTTGATGTTGACCGGCGGAACTGTGAACCAACTGTATTGATAGGAATGAATGTGTTAGAGAACTGCTTTTCCGAAGTCATTTCTGTCTTACAGCAAATTGCTGAAACTGCCCAATCCTGCCAGCAGAGAGTTCTCCGGAGGGAAATAAAAGTATTGATGTTAAGGCAACAGGTAGAAGTTGCAGGTGGAGAAATCGGCAGTGTGAGGGTAAGTGATCCAACGTCTATTGTAATCCCACCAAAAACAGAAATGCTGGTATGGTGTAGAGCAGCCATTGGTACTAAGGGACGAGATTATCAAGCCTTAATAGAACCAGTGTACACCGACAGCAGGCCCACTATACTCACAGCACGAGGGATAGTCGAGGTACACCGGGGACGAGTGCCGGTACGACTTTTGAACTGTGGAGAGGAAGAGGTCACTTTGCCAAGGTATGCTACAATGGCAAAGCTATATACTGTTGACAACAATGCTATCACAACCATTGAGCCCTTAGAACCAACCTGTCAGGTGGAAGGCAATGGCTCAGATGGAGAAATGGAGGATTGGTGCCAACAGCTACACGTGGGCATAAATTCAACACCTACCCATCAAAAACAAGGGGTGTATAGGCTAGTGACGGAATATGAACAAGTCTTCAGTAAACACCCATTGGACTTTGGACGGATAGAAGGGGTAGAACACACAATCCCCACAGGTGACCATCCCCCAATAAAAGAAAGATATAGACCCATACCGCCCGCTCACTATCAATGTGCAAAAGATATGCTGAGGGAAATGAAACAGGCCGGGGTAATAAGAGACAGCTGTAGCCCCTGGGCGGCCCCTCTAGTGATTGTCAAAAAAAAGGACGGAACCATGAGAATGTGCGTAGACTACCGGAAGATTAATAACATCACCCATAAAGACGCCTACCCCTTGCCTAGGATAGAAGAGTCCTTAACTGCTTTGAAATCTGCTAATTATTTTTCCACCTTAGACTTAACAAGCGGGTATTGGCAAGTCCCTGTGGCTGAGAGAGATAAGGAAAAGACGGCATTCACCACACCAATGGGTCTATGTGAATTTAATCGCATGCCGTTCGGACTCTGCAACGCATCCGGTACCTTCCAGCGGCTGATGGAATGCTGCCTCGGACACAAGAACTTCGAGACCGTCCTCCTGTACCTAGATGATGTGATCGTCTACTCAAAGACTTACGAACAACACTTAATAGACCTGGCAGAAGTGTTCGAAGCCTTATCCAGGTATGGCATGAAAGTCAAGCCATCCAAATGTCACCTTCTCAAGCCAAAGGTACAGTACCTGGGACACATCGTGAGTTCGGAGGGAGTAGCACCAGATCCCGAGAAAATAAGCGCCATAAGGGATTGGCCAAGACCTACCAGCGCAAAAGAAGTGAGACAATTCCTGGGATTGGTGGGTTACTATCGCAGATTTATAAAAGGATTTACCAAGTTGGCAGCACCCTTGCAAGACACCTTGGTAGGGCAGACGAAGAAACCTTCAAACCGAAACCCTCCTTTTCAGTGGAACGACGAAAGGGAAGACTCCTTTGAACAACTAAAGAAGGCACTAACTGGAGAAGAGGTTCTGGCATACCCAGATTACCATCAACCTTTCATCCTCTACACCAATGCCAGTAATGTGGGACTAGGAGCGGTGCTGTCACAAAAGCAAGAAGGTCGGGAGAAAGTCATCGCCTTTGCAAGTAGAAAGCTCCGGCCTACTGAAAGAAATTCAGAAAATTACAGCTCCTTCAAATTGGAACTACTGGCAGTAGTTTGGGCTGTGACGGAGCGTTTCAAACACTATCTGGCCGCTGCAGAATTTATTGTCTATACTGACAACAATCCGTTGACCCACCTGGACACAGCCAAATTAGGTGCGTTAGAACAGCGATGGATAGCCCGGTTATCTAATTACAACTTCATAATCAAGTATCGAGCAGGTCGCAAGAATGGAAATGCCGATGCCCTATCCCGGATGCCACACTTGAGAGATGTAGAAGAGGAAACGGGGGAGCTTGAAGAAATTGAACTACCAGCCTTCCATCGTCCCAAGGCAAAACATCATCAGTCAAGTACCTATCAGAAACAACAAGAGGTGAATTTTAATCCGTTAGCACACCATAGATGGGCTGACACCCAAGACAGCAATCCGGCTGTGAAGTTGGTGAAGGAACTGTTGACTGAGCAAAGTGCATATCCCGATGAGGATGCCCCAGAAGAGACGCATCAACTCTGGAAAGAGAGAGGCAAAATGTTCCTGTATCAAGGGAATCTCTGTAGAAGATACACCAATCCGAAAACACATGAATTGGTTTGGCAGATTATTGTGCTTAAACAAGATGTGAAGATGGTCCTCGAAGCTTACCATAATGGTGCTGGTCACTTCGGTTGGAAAAAGTTAGAAGTACTTCTAAGAGAAAGATTTTATTGGGTCGGGATGAGAAAATCAATCGAACAGTGGTGCAGAAATTGTGGCCCGTGCAACCTCAGAAGAAACGATCAAAAGAACCAAAGAGCACCACTGCAGCCCATAATCACCAAACAACCACTTGAACTTGTAGCCATGGACCACGTGAAGTTGACACCAAGCCGGTCCGGCTATGTCTATGCCTTGACCATCGTGGACCATTATTCACGTTTCTTGGTAGTAGTACCCGTAAAAGATCTGACAGCAAAAACAGCAGCCAAAGCGTTCCAAACGTACTTTTGTAGACCCCATGGATATCCGGAACAGGTTCTCACCGACCAAGGTACAGCCTTTGAATCAGAGATCTTCAGAGAATTCTGTAATATGTATGGTTGCAAAAAGATCCGGACGACGGCCTATCATCCACAAACAAACGGCTTATGCGAGAAGATGAACCATATTGTAATAGACCTACTAAAGACTTTACCTGAGACAGAAAGGAATCAATGGCCAGAGAAATTGCCTGACTTGGTGGATCTGTATAATCATGTCCCGGTGAGCTCCACCAACTGCACCCCAGCTTACCTTATGCGTGCAAGACCCGGCCAATAACCAATCGATCTAGAAATGGGAATTCTGAAACCAGACGCAGAAGTTCAAGACTCCAATTGGGATATCATACGGCAAAAGCAGTATCGCCAAGTGCAAGAGAGTGTGGAAAGAAGCCTTCAGCAAACTAGAGAAAGACAAGAGCGAACTTTCAACCAGAATGCTCTAGCGACCCCATTAAGACCGGGTGACCAAGTGCTCAAGAGAAATCGTCGAACCAATAAACTGGACAATCAGTGGGAAGACGTACCCTACACAGTTTTACCAACAAGAGTGGATAATCCTAAAATGTGTCTCATTAGCAAAAACGGAGGCTTAACATCTGTACTAGTGTCAAGAGACAATCTTAAATTGTGTCCGGAAGCATTGAAAGAGCCAGACGTTGTCCAGCCAGAACCAGAAGTTATTCAACCCATACAGGTTCAACCAGTAAAGGAAAAAGAAGAGGAAGTGTATCACACCTGTATAGGAGACTTTCCCAAAACCCTACTAACATACCATGGTGCAGTAGTGGTTCCCATGGTGGCCTTTTACCCAACACCGAACCCAATACCAGAAGTCCCAAGACAGGAAGAGGCTGACCCCGTACTACAGGAGGTTCCAGGCCAGGAAGAACAGATTCCTGGTCAGAGTAATCCCATTCACGGTGGACTTGCCAACTCCATAGTCGTGGAATTATCTTTAGCAGAGCGGGCAGATACTACATCCGCAGTAGACAGTAGTACACCACATGAAGGGACACCGCTATTACGTAGATCACAGCGTAGTACCAAGGGTCAATTACCGGCCAGGTATGCAGATTACCAACTATAAAGCTCATAATGTGAATTGTATATATGTTATGCCGTATATAGTTAAACAGAAAATGTAGTATAGTCATTGTTATCAGTCTGCAACGTTTAAGCCCAGTGCCTACAGAGACTTGTCTGTATGAACTTATTGCATATTCTTGAACTTTTTATCAGCCCGGAGGCACTAAATCAAAGCTCCGGAAAGACTGCTTTTTGAACTTTGCTTTTTGCTCTTTTTGAACTTTCTTTAGACTTTATATTGATAACTCCGTTGGAAAAATGGAACTAAATTCCTGGACACTAAGTACAGTGCCTTTCCTAATACGTTCAAGGATAGAACTGTATTAATGGACGCTATTTGAAGTGACTTTTTTACAGAACTCTATTTTTGTTTCCTTGAGTGGTTTTTGTAACTTTTCATTTTTAAGACTCTGTACATATTAATTGTTATTTCAAAATGTTATTGTCCCACAGTCCCGGAGTACTGTTCTTAACTAAGGGGGAATGTGGCACCCCTAGGGGTATTTGCCACAAAAATAGTTACTGACAGTAAGTACAAATACTAAAATAGCAAGACTGCACTACCACCTCCGGCCAGAAGGGGGAGCTCCAGAGACTCCCCTTGATCCATTCTGGTCTGAGAGAAGAAATGGCAGTTGGGCTAAGGAGCTGAAAGTGAGAGGTCATACAGTTGAATCTCTAACAGCCCTGTGACTGTTACCAGGCCTAAATCACCGGCCTGAGGAGAAGAGGGATAGAGAAAAAGGACATTGTGAGAACCGGGTAGCATTAATCACTACCCAGAACAGGCGCAAAGACGGATACCGGATCCGTGGCTGTATTCATTATATATAATACAGCAACCGGAAAAACGTGAGGTGATATCAGCTTCACTAGGGCCGGACGCAGCAACAGACACAGAGTTCAGCGGTACTCCCAGAGGGGGTAAACCGATAAAAGGACTCGGGTTGCCCGTCGAACCAGGACCCGGAGGGGACAGATTGGGCCGGCAGCCAGTTCACATACAGCAGCAGGGCCACACAGAAATTGCGCACAATAAGAGGCGAAGACCCCGGCAGGGTCAAAGTAACTCAGAGTTCCCATACAGACTCCGGTGACAGGACTGGTTGTAAATCCTTTTATGTTAAAGTAAACTGGTTAAACGTTTCAGTGCCTCAGTCTTTCATTTGGACAATAGCCATCTATCCAGGATCGGGATCGTCACCGCTGGGAGAATCTGCTGCTGATCAAGTAAGTGCCTGTCCCCTCATGATACCCCTTACACTGTGCATTGCCTGAGGCCACAGCAGCGGGTCAAGCCACCCGTGACATCCCCCTCAAGAGACAGACTCCATTGGTCCGGTGCTGGGTATCCCGGTCTCCTGGGCGTCACACATGCATCCCTCAACTTTAACAAGATTCCCGGTGCCGGAATTGGTCATACAGCCCCAAAGCATGATGGAACCTCCACCAAATTTTACTGTGGGTAGCAAGTGTTTTTCTTGAAATGCTGTGTTTTTTGGCCACCATGCATAACACCTTTATGTATGACCAAACAACTCAATCTTGGTTTCATCAGTCCACAGGACCTTCTTCCAAAAAGAAATTGGCTTCTCCAAATGTGCTTTTGTATACCTCAGCCGACTCTGTTTGTGGCGTGCTTGGAGAAACGGCTTCTTTCGCATCACTCTCCCATACAGCTTCTCCTTGTGCAAAGTGCGTTGTATAGTTGACCGATGCACAGTGACACCATCTGCAGCAAGTTGATGCTGCAGCTCTCTGGAGGTGGTCTGAGGATTGTCCTTGACTGATCTCACCATTCTTCTTCTCAGCCTTTCTGATGTTTTTCTTGTCCTGCCACTTCTGGCCTTAACAAGAACTGTACCTGTGTTCTTCCATTTCCTTACTATGTTCCTCACAGTGGAAATTGACAGGCTAAATCTCTGAGACAGCTTTTTGTATCCTTCCCCTGAACAACTATGTTGAATAATCTTTGTTTTTCAGATCATTAGACAGTTGTTTTGAGGAGCCCATGATGCCACTCTTCAGAGGAGATTCAAACAGGAGAACAACTTGCAAGTGGCCACTTTAAGTAGCTTTTTTCACGATTGCATAAACCTGGCTATGAAGTTCAAAGCTCAATGAGGTTAGAAAACTAAAAAAAGTGCTTTAGTAAGTCAGTAAAAAGAAGGTAGGAGTATTTAAAACAAGAAAATGATAAGGGTGCCCATACTTATGCACCTGTCAAATTTTGTTTGAATGCAGATTGCACATTTTCTGTTAGTACAATAAACCTCATTTCAAGGCAGAAACATTACTGTGTCCAACACTTATTAGATATATGAAACTGAAATAGCTGTTGCAAAAAAATCAATTTTTATAAAACATTAAGCTTAAGATTAATAGCGGTGCCCAAACTTCTTCATATAACTGTATCAGCCAGCCACTTTCTGCCACTTACATTGTGTTGTTTTATGCACATGGCCTGAGGTTTGGTTTAGTCTCCCCTCCAAAAAAAGTGAGATTCAAATTATCACAAAGTGGATATATTTCAGTCCTGTTAGTTTGTGGTATATCAGCCAGCAACTTTCTGCCACTTACATTGTGTTGTTTTATGCACAGGACCTGAGGTTTGGTTTAGTCTCTCCCCTAAAAAAGGGAGATTCAAATTCTCACAAAGTGGATATACTTCAGTCCTGTTAGTTTGTCGTATGTCAGCCAGCCACTTTCTGCCACTTAGATTGCGTTGTTTTATGCACTGGGCCTGAGATTTGGTTCAGTCTCCCCCCAAAAATGGGAGATTTACATTCTCAACAAGTTTATATACACCATCTATCTTGTTTTACAGTACCATTGTTATTTTTGTTAGATTTTCCAAAAAAAGAGGAAGTCTGGTGGAAGAGCCCATGGGCGGTTGTTGCCAGAGCTGATGGTGGTGGTGGTGCATCTGGTGGTAGTGGCAAAAGCACAATAGCACCTAAGGCTGGAGGTGTTGAGCCAGCGTCATCGTCTGGCTACACAAGGCCTCGAAGGCTCCCTTATCTGGGAGTAGGAAAACAGCTTTTAAAGCTGGCTGATCTAACCTTCATTAAAATGAACCAATCATGGATTTCAAATTATTTTGCCCCACCTTCCCCTGCTGACACTTAGCTTGCCTGAAAAATGTCTTGCTTTTGGCCTCCTCTTACTGACTGCTCCAATTCCTCCATTTGCAGCTGCTAAATGTCCACCATAGGCCATTTTTATACCTTCCTAAATGGGCTGACTCCCCCCACAGGGCCGTGGTTGCCACTTGCCTGGACAGGTGGGTACGGTAGTTATTTTGTCTTCAGTGCCCAATGGTATATCGTTCCGTGACACACCCGTGGTGTCAATATGATAACTGAACCCATAGATTAATTCATTGAGAGGTGAAGTTTGTAAATTGTGGTCACTTATGGGGGATTCTGCTGTTCTGGCAACCATAACAGTAAAATCTGGTGCTCCTTGCCTTCTGAGCTTTGCACTGTGCCTGAAAAATATTTCCTGATTACATGTTGGGTTATTGGTGCACTCATGAAAAAGTGGACCTAAGTTTTTTGTTAAAAAAAATCCTATCAGCACTTAGAAAAATTAAAAATTGGGGCTAAAACAACATTTTAGTGTTAAAAATGTAATTTATTCTTTCTTCACCGCTCAGTTGTATTAAACTCTGTGAGACACATGTGGTGTCAATATGATCACTGCACCCCTAGCTGAAGTCATTGGGGAGTGTAGTTTGTAAAATGAGTTCACATATAGGGGGTTTCTGTTGTTCTGGCACCTCAGGAGCTCTGCCAATATGACATGGCACCCTCAAACCTTTCCAGCAAAATCTAAACTTCAATATGTCGCCTCTTCCCTTCTGAGCTTTGCACTGTGCCTCAAAAGTAGTATTTCCCCACACATGGGGTATTGGCGCACTCAGGAGAAATTGAACAACAAATTTTATGATGCAATTTCTCATGTTACCCTTATGAAAATGTAATATTTTGTGCTAAAAACATATTTGTGGGGAAAATTTGATTTTTTTGTTTTAATTTTTGGCTCAATGTTATAAACTTCTGTGATGCACCTGAGGGTTCAATGTGCTCACCACACATCTAAATCCATTCCCTGAGGGATCTAGTATCCCAAATGGTGTCACTTGTGGGAGATTTTCATTGTTTAGGCACATCAGAGGCTCTCCAAATGCGACATGGTGTCTGCCAATTGTTACAGCAAATTTTGCTTTCAAAAAGTCAAATGGCGCTCCTTCCCTTCCGAGCTCTACAGTGCGCCCAAATAGTGGTTTTATCCCTCATAGGGGGTATCGACATGCTTAGGAGAAATCACACAACAAATTTTGGCGTCCATTTTTTCTGTTACCCTTGTAAAAAAAATTAGATCTGAAGTCAATTTTTTGTGGAAAAAAAAGTTACATTTTTTAAAAAAATAATTCCTGTGAAGCACCTGAAGGGTTCATAAACTTCTTGAATGTGGTTTTGGGCACCTTGAGGGGTGCAGTTTTTAGAATGGTGTCACTTTTGGGTATTTTTTTTTCATATAGACCCCTTAAAGTGACTTCAAATGTGATGTGGTCACTAAAAAAGTCTACTACCCTCTGGATTTAACAGCCGGGGCATCAGTACCCACGCAACCACGGACTCCGGTGTCCAGTTTCTAGCGCTCAGCTCTTGGGTGAGCTTGGTTACAGCTCCACTCCCCAGGTTCTCTTCAAATTCTCTCCTCTCTCAGACTCCCTAACTCCGCCTCCGCTAGAACTTATAGGGAAGCTCCCGTGAAACTGGGTGTTAGAGCTCCCCTTCTGGTCTGGAGTAAGGAAAAAGTGTTGGATGCTGGTGTTACCTGGTAAGGGGACCCCTCCTTGCTTCCAGGCAAGACATCACCCCCTGTGAGGCAGGCAATGCCACTCTGACAACCAGACTCCTGGGGTGCCACATTCCCCTCTAGTGAAGTTCACTACTCCTGGACTGAGGAAACATAAACATACCAACAAGTGAACAATCATAACTACTTACAAGATTTCAAAAATGAAAATGACAAAAAACCAAAGCTCAAAACTAGTCCTTGCGACGATTAGTCCATTCATCATTGCCAATTGTTTATTCCTGAGCCAAGTTGGTAACTATATACAAGCATTGTCCTGATCACAATGAGTCCAGTGACCCAATCGTCCATTAAATCAAGTAAAATAGTATTGCTCCAAAAGTTCTTACATAGTCTCTGTAGTCTCATATGCTTCCCGGTTACATATTTACAATTCTTATTTACACAACCTACTTACATGCAGAACCTTATGGGGGTCTGACCTAAGGTCCTACGGGCAGACCTTCATAGTACTGGTAGTGACATAACCGGATTCACTGTGCTTGCTACCACTGGTGTAGTGCGCTGTCTTTTGGCTACGTTATGGGTGATTCTACGTAACACAGGTATACCTGATTTTCTAAGACCACACCTGCTCACCGTGGGCATGAAAGATTCACCGCTGGCAGGGGGTGGATTCTCTTGCTCCGCTGCTGGTGTGGCACCTGCTGCTTGAGCCCACTGGTCTTCAGGCTGGTCTCAAGTTGCATCTCTTTCTGGCACTACTAGCTGGGGAAAGGTCAAAACGGCATGACTATGGCCTGGTTCACTTATGTCAAATTTGGAGGGAACTCAACGAGTACTGTGCTGATCATTTCCTCTACCTCTTCCGTTGGCTGAAGAATGTCTTGATCTTCAATTCTTTTTTTAAGTTAGTTAGGGCATGGTTTTAGATGATCCCTCGACACTGGCACTGAGATTTCTCCTTCATCTTTTCTGATGAGGCACAACTTGGTGTTATCAAGGTCTGAAGGTAAAACGGTGTATGGCTCAATCTCCCCCTGATCATCTAGTTTGTGAACTCGTCTCTTCCTTTTGAGTACCTGTTCTTCCAGGCAACAAGGGAACTGCAGGGGTGTGCTGATTATAATTTCTTATTATTGCACTTCGCGTTATGGCTGCTGCTACTCTGTATCCCCGTCTGCATCTGGCGATGTCGTTTCAGGTGTTAGAATTCCCATGTCCAAGTCAATGGGTAACTTGCCAGGTCTTGCTCTCATCAGGTAGGCTGGGGTGCAGTAAGTGGAGTTTACCTGCATATAGTTGTATAGATCTACCAGATCCGGCAACTAGTCTGGCCACAGATTTTGCTCTTCCAGGGGCAAGGTCTTCAACAGGTCAATTACCACCTGGTTCATTTTCTCCCACATGCCATTTGTCTGCAGATGGTACTGGGTCGTCCTGATTGTTTTGCAGCCGTACAGCTTACAGAACTCCTGGAACACTTCTGAATCTAAGGCTGGGCCTTGGTCGGTGGGCACTTGTTCAGGGTAACCATGTGGTCGACAAAAGTGTTCTTGAAATGCTTTGGCTGCTTTCTTTGTGGTTTGGTCTCTGACAGGCACGACTACCAGGAACCTTGAGCAATGGTCTACTATGGTCAGAGCATAGGTGTAGCCAGTCCTTCTTGGAGTCAACTTCATGTGATCCAAAGCTACCAGTTCAAGCGGCTGCATCATGATAATCAGCTGTAATGGGGCTCGCTGGCTGTTACGGTCTTTCCTGCGCAGGTTGCCTGGGCCACATTCTCTGCACCACCTCTCCATGGCTTTTCTCATGCCAATCCAGTAGAATTTCTCACGAAGTAGGACCTCCAGCTTCTTCCACCCAAAGTGTCCTGCACCATTGTTGTACACCTCTAAGACCATTGGCACATCCCGCTTTGGGACTACTACTTGCCAGACCAGTTTGTGGGTGCGCGAGTTCCTCCGACACAGCTTACCATTATAGATGAACAGCTTGCCCTTCTCCTTCCACAACTGTTGCGTTTCCTGTGGAGCATCTGGGCCAGAGTGAGAGTCAGCTTGTGTCAGCAACTCCTTTACTAGGCAGACTGCCAGGTCGCTATCCTACCGGGTCGCCCATCCATGGTGGGGCAATGGGTTAAACATGGCCTCTTGCACAATATAGCACTTGTTCCTCATGCAATGGGAGCACTGGGCCGCCTCGTGGTGGTGCAAGGCTGGTAACTCGATTACTTCTAGCTCTTCTTGGTCTTCTCCCTCGTCTGGTAAATTGGGCATCCTGGACAGCGCATCAGCATTAGCGTTCTTATGCCCCGTTCGGTACTTGATGGTAAACTCATAGTTGGACAGCTGGGCCATCCATCACTGTTCCAATGCACCTAGCTTTGTGGTTTCCAAGTGAGTCAGCGGATTATTGTCAGTGAAGTCTGTAAACTTCGCTGAAGCCAGGTAGCGTTTGAATTGCTCGGTCACAGCCTAGACTGCCGTACTTCATGAATAATGTTGGGTCTTTGGCAGTCCCAGATAATGGTGACTTTGTCAGGGTCTGGTGCCACACCTTCGGCACTCACCACGTGATCTAGCCACTGCACCTTGGGCTTCAACAGAATGCACTTGGACAGCTTCACTTTCAGGCCAAAGTTGGACAGGGCTTAGAACACCTCTTCCAGGTGCTTCAAGTGGTCTTCATAGGTTTTGGAGAAGACGATTTTGTCATCCAGATACAACAGATTGGTTGTTCTTATGTCCTAGGCAGCATTCCATTAACTGCTGGAAAATTTCCGGTGCATTGCAGGGCCCGAATGGCATGCAGTTGAACTCGCAGAGGCCCATTGGTGTCATAAACGCTGTCTTCTCTCTATCCGCCTCTGCTACGGGAACCTGCCAATACCCACTGGTGAGATCTAAGGTGGAGAAATAGTTAGCGTATTTCAGCACAGCTAATAATTCCTCAATTCTGGGTAACGGGTAGGCGTCCTTATGTGTAATGCGGTTAATCTGCGTGTAGTCAACACACATCCTCATTGTACCATCTTTCTTTCTAACAAGGACCAATAGAGTTGCCCAGGGGCTACAACTGTCTCTGATCACCCCAGCCTCCTTCATCTCCCATAACATACTTTTGGCACATTGATAGTGAGCTTGAGGTACAGACCGGTACCTCTTTTTGATGGACAGATGATCTCCAGTGGGGATATGGTGTTGGACCCCTTTTACCTGCCCAAAGTCTAGAGGGTGTTTTCTAAAGACCCGCTCATATTCTGGGACCACCCGGTAAGCCCCATGCTTTTGGTGCAAAGAGGTGGAATGAATACCTATGTGCAGCTTCTGACACCAATCCTCCAGCTGTTCTGCAGAGCCATTGTCCTCTGCCTGGTTGGACGGGATCAAGGGTTCTACTGACTGTATTGTGTTGTTACTGACAGTGAACAGCTTAGCAAGGATGGCGTATCGGGGTAAATGGACCTCTTTTTCCCCACAATTCAGGATGCGTATAAGTACCATCCCCTTATGGAAATTGACTACCCCTCTGGCTGTCAGGATGGTGGGCCTACTATCAGAGTACACGGGTTCTACCATGGCCTGGTAGTCTTCACCCCTGATGCCTATTGCTGCTTGACTCCAGATTAACAGTTCACTCCTTGGGGGTATTGCAATGGGGATTGAATCAATCACTCTGACACTGCAGACTTCACTAGACGGCTCTACTTGTTGTCTCTGCATGAGGGCTTTGATCTCTTTTTGCATGACTGCGTATTGCCAAGATTGGTCCTTCTCTCTCATGACATCATAATCCCACCATACCAAATTCTCCATAAAACCAAAACTTATTACTGAACAAATTAACACATGAACATTTTTTCTTTGGATAAATTGGCCACAGTGGCCGTTTATTAACAAAACAAACATAATAACACTATTTATACAATTGTGTAAAAAACATGAGGGGAGGGTTCTTGGAGCTAACAAAACTGGCACACCATGGGCAAAAACCCCCCCCACAAATATTTTTAACCTAACCTTCTTTACCCTCAGTCGTAACCACCAGCTCGAGGGCACAATGTAGCATGTTTCCGGGCAAACCAACTCCAAACGCTCCCGAGGTAAACACCCCGTCCAGAGCCCATAAACCGAAGCCAGTTCAACCCCGTCCATCTTCCTATACGCCTTATTACATACGCACCCAAACCCAAGCCATCCGCCTCCGACGCAGCCCCAATTCTAAATGATTGTGAGCCAAAGAAAAAGGGGTCAAGACCTAACAACACTAAGACTTTTTTTAACACCGCCGTAAATTGAAACCGCAACAAAAACTCCCCTTGACGGTGCCTCAACAGTGGACCAGACCTACCATACCACAATCCCCAATAATCTTCCAAACAACGATGTGGACACATCAAACCACCCACAACCTTCCCTAACACCACCCGTTTTCCCTTCCCCAGCTGATCAGTCTTTGAATGTTTAATCCAAAAGGTAATACCCCCTGCCCAAAAATCTACATCCTCGGCTAACAAGCCCCCGGCCAAATCCTTTGTAGGGGACACCAGCTCCCCAAGTCTCAATGCCCCAAAAAAGGCCAAAGAAAAAGCCAAGCAAAACAGAACGGCCTCAAAATGAGAACTACAAATCTCCCCCAAAGCCCCCTCCAAACGTTCCAACATCCCAAAAGTTATGAGCCTGCGTTTGTCGCAAATCGAGGATCCTTTACAAAAACCTCTTAATGCCTGTCGTATCAAAAAGTCTTTCGTAACATCCATAGAACCTTGAAGCTTGAGACCAAAAGCCACACCAGCTATAAATTTGTTCAACTTTGACACTGACCAACCCCATTCTTTTGCTGACCCTATCAATAACAAAAGCGCCATTATCTTATCACTGTCAGACACCACCGTACCCAACTGATCTAACCATTGCTCCCATGTATGCCATGACGATTCGTAACCTGACCAAGTCCGTCCCGACACCGAAGCCTGTATCAAACGACCGCCTCATCCGCAACAATCTGCCACAAATGTGAAGGGCATCCTGTTCCTGCCTCCTCTGCGTATGGTGCCAATTCCCGGAAACGCTCCCACTGCAAACGAGACAAAGCATCCGCAATAGAATTTTGAACGCCGGGTACATGAACAGCTGAAATCCATGTATTCAACTCCAGGCACCGCAATACCAACTCCCGCACCAATCTAATCACCAGGGAGGAGGAAGAAGAAAGGCTATTAATCACCGCGACCACACTCGCACTATCGCAATGGAAACGCACCCGCCTATCCTTAAACATGTAGCCCCAGATAAACACAGATACAACGATTGGAAACAATTCCAGCAACACCAAATTTTTTGTAAATCCATTTTTACACCACCAATCGGGCCAAACGCCAATGCTCCATTTACCTCCACAATAGGTGCTGTAACCAACACTGCCCGCCGCATCCGTAAAAATCTCACAATCAAAATCATTAAGTTCCTCCTGTAGAATCAAAGACCTTCCATTATATTTTTCAAAAAAACGCCTCCACACAATTAAATCCTCTCTATGCTCTTTATTCAATCAAATGAAATGATGCGCCGACCGCACTCCAGAAGCCGCTCTGGATAATCTTCTGGAAAAAATTCTACCCATAGGCATAATACGACATGCAAAATTCAAACGACCTAACAGCGACTGTAACTCCGTCAATGTAACCTTGCTCAATTTTTCAACTCTCAGCACCTCCTGCTGGAGAGATAACAACTTATCTTTGGGCAACCTACACTCCATTCTCTCAGAATCGATAAGAATTCCCCAAAAACACCACACCGTGCATGGGCCCTCCGTCTTTTCCTGCGCTAATGGAACACCAACTGCGCTAATGGAACATCAAAGTGTTCCGACACCCATTCCATGGCAGCCAACAAATTCCTACACACTAATGAATCTGGCGGTCCAACAAACAAAAAATCATCCAGGTAGTGGATGACTGAAGGAACCTGTGAAACATCGCGCACAACCCACTCTAAAAAAGTACTAAAAGACTCAAATAGTGAGCAAAAAATCGAACAGCCCATGGGTAAACACCTATCCAAATAAAAAACCCCATTCCAAAAGCAACCCAAAAGAGGAATGCTATCGGGGTGAACCGGAAGCAATCGGAAAGCCAATTCAACATCTGTCTTAGCCATTAATGCACCAGCGCCATACCAGCTGCATCGACCGATGTGTATACCACGGAGCACAGCTCCTCAGCAATGCCAATCCTTAACAGATAGCCCTTTAGGGTATGACAAATGTTGAATCAAATGAAACTTGTTAGGTTCCTTCTTTGGAACAACCCCCAAGGGCGAAACAATCACTCCCTCCCCAGGTAAACAACTAAACGGCCCTGCCATTCGACCCAAATCCACCTCCTTCGCCAATTTTACCGTAACTACATCTGCATGTAAATCAGCTGACCTCAGATTCTTTTTCTTGAAAAAGGGACTTCATGAGTGGGATGAGGAATCCGAAAACTCTCAGAAAAACCTTTGAAAAGTAACTTCGCCTTTAACCGATCTGGATACCTATTTAGATAAGGGGCCATCTTTTGTACATTCAATGGTGTCACCCCTTTGACCAAAACCCACTGCAGGTCTACCCCTCGCTTTTCTAAAACATTTGGCCGCTCCATGTGAGGCCCCATTGCAGTGGAAACATACCTGCTTGAATTTACAAGTGCTACCGTACTTGCATTGGCCGTCATTAAACTGCCAACACATCGCTGTTTTGTCTTTCGTCCCCTGACTCCCTTGTCCACCACCTTCCTGTCCCGGATGCTGCCCAACACTCCCTCCGCCCCCTTGAAAGGATTGCCCAAACCGTGTTGGTGCCATAACTTTCAACCACAATCTTATATCTTTCTGGTCCCATTTTATCTCAGGCCTACCCGCCTTCCTTTGCTTAAATTGCTCATCGTACCGCAGCCACGTCAGGCCACCGTACGCCCTATATGCTTCACCAATAGCATCCAAGTAACAAAAAAGACCTGAACAATTTTCCGGAAACTTTTCACCAATAACACTCGTCAGAATAGCAAACGCCTGCTGCCAATTAATGAATGTCTGCGGAATCAAACGCCACCTAGGCTTTTCCTCCTCCTCTTTTCTGCTATCATCCTTATTCCCCTTTTCTAGATTAAATTTTTCCAAAGGAAGGAGGGAGAAAATCTCCACATATTCATCCTTCCAAATTTTTCCTTTACTTCTTGTTTTAAATGAGCACCTAAAGGCCCTTCAAAACAAACATAAACCTCCCCTCTTGCCCTATCATCCAATTTAACTGTATCAGCCTTATCCTTTCCAGTTTGTATAGCCACTGACACCCCACCCGACGCTGACTGCTCCCCCCCACTCAACATGTCCGAACCCAAATTGCAGAATCTTGCGATGTGCCCTGCCTTGTTGCAATGGCGACAGAATGGGCTGCCCCTACTCGTCGTAACAATCGCTGTTTCTTCCTCTGGTCAGTGGGATTCTCTTCTGTCATTGCCATGGCACATCATCTGGGCTGGAGGCCAGCTGGATCTTCTCCTTTGAGGACACTTGCATGGACTGCACGGTTTTGGTTAGTGCAGCCACACTTTTGGTCAACTCCTGGACGTGGAGAAATAGGTCTGCAGAGGTGTTGTTAGCTAGGGTCTGCACATCAGCCTCAATGAGTGTCTGCGAAAAGGATACCACCTCCTGTTGGTATGTAATTGCTGGGTGCCTAGATGGCGCGATGCCGCTGGAATTTGGTTCATGCAGCACCCTGATGGCCCTATCTTTAAAGTGCACAAAGTCCAGGTCAGGGTTTTGTAGGGCCATGATGTGCAGCTGTGTCCTGTGGGTGTTGGACAGGAGTCCCTCAATAAACTGCTCTTTTAGCAATCTATCCTCATCTTGCTCGCTGTTGAGGTCAACCTGTTCCTCTTGTATATTAAGGCCATAGTCCGGTATACTATCCTGCACCCTCTGTTTACACCCAAAGAATCTCATTTTTATCTCTGCTGCAGTGCGGGTGTCAAAGGTGTCCTTCAGCCTGGCCAAGATTTGCTTGACAGTTCTTTTATCAGTGTCCAGCCAGGACTTTACCTCCGTCTGGGCCGCACCAGTTAATTGGCCAGTAAGGATGCTGACTTTTTGACTCTCAGACTGGGGGTACACTTCAAACAAACTACATAGTGTCTCCTTGAAATAGATCAGGGTGTAGGACTCCCCTGAGTACTGTGATAACCATGCCGCTCCCGGTATATACGGAATTGATAGTGGCATTATGGGGGCTGCGGCTGCCATTCGATCTCCGCCCGGGTTGGACATTTTCCTCCCCCCTAGTGAACCTCAGCCAGGCTCTGGGTATCGTTACCGTAGTAAGCGGCTGTTCCACAGGCGGGATGGATTGAGCTCCAAAGGGTGTCCAAGCTCCAGCCTCCAGCTTCCCGCTGGCTAACAACCAAGCGTGGGGCAAGGCTTCTCTTTGCACCCTCTCTTGTGCTCCACCCACGAAAACACACCCCTTCTGCTTCTTGCATGCCATGCGGCGTGATAATGGCGGTTGCCTCACAGTTCAATAGAGTTTATTGCACACAGGACCTGGTGGTACAGGGCTACGAGATCCTGTTCGTGACACCACAATACGACGCCTGCTAGGTCCACTGGGTACTCGGTTTGGGTTGGGCAGTTCTTCAGTGGGCTGTCACGGCATCAGTGACCCAGTCTGTGGCCCTGGACATGAAATAAAATAATGAGGGAAAGTTTATAGTGGACTTAACATGACGCCACCTATGGTGTTTGGCAATGGATTGCCAACGCTGCTTATGGGGACTGCTGGGGCCGATGGTGATGCAGCTGGGATGGTTCTGCTCCCCAGCAGCCTGGAAGCAATTTAGGATCCACCTAGCCAGGTGGGTTTGGAGGTCTTCCTACTGCGCTGTCCTGTTAGGTCCTTGCTGTTTTAAGCTCTGCTCAAGTTCCTCTCACTGTCTGGCAGTTAAAATAAAACAGTACCTGCATGGCAGGCCGATTGAGCCTATTAGAGGTGTTGCTCCTTCGGTGGCTCCGGGCTTTGGGATGCTGCTGTGCTCTTGTGTGTTAAATGGGCCCAGAGACCTGCAGTCTCCTGCCTTCGGATTTAGCTGCCGGAACTTCAGTACCCACGCAACCACGGACTCCAGTGTCCGGTTTCTAGCGCTCAGCTCTGCAGTGAGCTTGGTTACAGCTCCACTCTCCAGGTTCTCTTCGACTTCTCTCCTCTCTCAGACTCACTAACTCTGCCTCCAGGCCAGAACTTATAGGGAAGCTCTACTGAAACCGGGTGTTAGAGCTCTTCATTCTGGTCTGGAGTGAGGAAAAAGTGTTGGATGCTGGAGCTACCTGGTAAGGGGACCTCTCCTTGCTTCCAGGCATGACATCACCCTTTGTTAAAGAGGCTATGCCACTGTGGCAACCGGACTCCTTCGGTACCACAGATTCTCTTGTATCAAACCTCCTAGTCTTTTTTTGAAGTGTTTTGTAAGGTCTTTGATGAGCCCAGCAATGTTTCCTCCACTGCATATTCTCTTCTCAGACTGCGCCAGAGAAACCTCACAGTGGGCCAGTACGCTGTTTGTTTCTGTACACTGTCATCCAAACTCACCTGGAATAATGAGGCTCTGGTGGTTGCCTTTTGGGAGGGCCTTTCTGGGTGATTCAATGATGAGCTGGCCGGTCATGATATGCTCACCACATTGGATGACCTGGTGTCTCTGGCAACTTGTTTCGGCATCAGGTTTCTGGAACGTTCCAATCAGGTGACCCATGCATCTAGCTTCTGCCTTTCAAAGGCTGATCTTATAGTAAAGTCTCAACTTTGGCCTCCACCCCGGAGTCCATACAGATAGACCAGATGAAGATGGTCAAGCATCGTTAGGAGGCCCGTTGGGCTGAGGGAAGGTCCTTCTATTGTGGCAGAACTGAGCATGTAATCTGCTCCTGTCCATTGAAATTGGTAAACTCCGGTGCCTATAGTCTGTTGGAGAGGCCAACCTGGGCGAGAAGCATCCCACTCCATCGCTGACCCTGACAGCATCGGTTTCCTGTTGCATCATCCCTTTTGTCGAGTCTGCCTACCTGAAATCTGATTCCACAGTTAATCTCATCCAACAAGCCATTGTGGAGTGGAATAAAATCCATGATCCAATGTCTACATGAACCATTGGTGATTTCATTGATGGATGGAAAACCTCTTTCCGAGACTATTCTTTTTATTACCTAGCTTGTGGAGCTTTGGGTAGGAATGCTACACTCGGAGAAGATTCCCCTGTACATGCTGTTGAGTCTGTGTCACCCTTTGCTGCTAGGTCTACCATGGCTCTGAGACACGAGTCTTGGACTGTAAATCCTGTTGGGGACAGGAGTGCCACAAGACTTGCCTAGTTCCCATTCATTCTGCTCAGACTCCAGCTTCTCCTTATAATTTACCTGACTTGCCTGCTGCATATTGGACATATGCTGATATCTTCGAAAAATGAAGGCAGAGACTCTACCACCTCATAGGCCGTATAACTGCCCTATCAATCTTTTTCCTGATGTTTCTGGATCGCCCCCCAAGGGCTGTGGGGAACTCGATACTGGGTCCAATGATCACTGGGTGATGTCACGGTGGCTGACCTGGCCCGTGGCCCTGGGATGTCCGTATAAAAGGGAAAGGTAAGGGATAAAGTTTATGTTCATAATGCCACCTGTGGTATTCGGTCAGGGTGACAGACGCTGCTTTAAGGAGTTTGCTGGGGTGATGTTATGGCTGCTAGATGGTATACCTTCCCACAGGTGAAGTATATCCCCAGGGCTTCCCGGTGTGTAGATGGTGGTATGGTGAGAGGCGCAGAGAAGAACGAGGTCACAAGGTTGTAGTCTCTTTACCTTTACTGAAGACTTCAGCATCCACAGTCCAGGGCACCAGATCACAGGGCAGGCAGAGTCCGGTCGGTTTGGAGGCAAGTCCAGAGTTCCCTTCTCCAGGTGGAAATCAGTAGCCTTCCCTTGTGCTGTGGTGGTGTATTCCCTTACTGCCTATGGCTTTACATAAGGGTCTCACAGATGTGCTCTCTCTGTCCCCATTTATGATAGGACAAAACCCGTATGACTGGTTACTTGAGCCTGTTTATAGGGTCTCTTACATAACCCGGCTCTGTAGGTGTCACCGTGCCTCCTGGGTGTAGGTGCAGACAGGTAACCTGCAATTAGCTGTCCTGCCGGTCTCTAAAATAAGGCGTAGAGGTCCTTACTCCCTCGGTGTTCTGGCTACCGGGATTCTGCACCTCAGAAGGAGGCAGCCTGTGTGGGGCTGGTCCCCTTCAGGTATGCTGTCCTTTGCTTCAACTTCCTTCACGCTCCTTCAATGCAATTCTGCCTTTCAATGTCTCTTTTCTGGGAGCTGCAGCTCTGAGGGCATGCACAGCTCTGTTGTCCCTCTGTCCTCCTCAGACTACTGTCTGGAATGGACTGACTTTCCCTACAGACTACCAGTTATCTATATATATGGGGAGTGACCTAATAAATAGGAGCAAAAGCTCCCCCTGGTGGCCCAGAGTATGAAATGCGTTGCATGTTTTTGATACCTGGATGCAGTTATCCTTTCTTGCCTCCAAACATAGCATCACTCTCCCCGAGAGGAAAGCAATACCACTGTGACGACCAGGACCCTGGGGCGCCACACTTCCCCTCAATTAGGTTGCTTCTACCTCGTTGAAGGTTGAGACACGTCCAAAAATATTAAAGAGAATCTTGTCAGGGTATTGTCATGTCGGACGCTGTTCACACTAGGGCATCTGACAGACATCGGTAATTCCACATTTGTCCACTATACGCTCAGTAGCGCCGGCTAGATTTTATCCAGGTTATCCAGGGTTAATCTGGCTGGTAATCTGGTTGGAGGCTGGGTCACGCCCGTGGCCTTTAAATAGTCATTCTGGACTTTGGGCGTCGCCGATTATAGCTTGTGTCTTGTGCCTGGTGATCTCGGTCTGGAGTGGTGGTCTAGGAGTTGAAGTATCGTATCTGGTGGTGTATTATCCTTTGTCATATTTCTCCTTCCAATATTTTTGTGTTTATTTTTGGCCTGTGCACATTATAGTGTTTTCCTGTGTGTCTGCGGCGTAGTGCATTTTTAGTTTTCCCTGTCTGTACTTTCTGTGTAGGTTGGTGTGTGGTCTTATCACTGGGTGGCGGGTGGAGGTTTCAGCATAGGGCTAAAACAGGAGTTAGGGTCAGGCCTGGCGGCCCAGACAAGCACACCATCAGTATAAATTCTGGAAGAGGGACAGACAGGGTTTTCCCTAGTCTGAGGGATATCGCAGGGGCCCGGGTAATCAGCTTTAGTCTACCTAATACCCCCCTGACAGGTATTTATCCAGAAATATTCCTTCCCGGCTGAATTCGGATTCTTCTTTGTAAAGAAAAAGGACAGTTCTCTTCAACCCTGTATTAATATAAATTATTATAAATAACTATCAAAAATAAATAACCTCTGCCTCTCATCTTTGAGCTGTTTGATCATCTTAAAGGTTCGAGTCTTCACGAAACTCGACCTCTAGGGGCATATATTCTGAACTGCACACACGGATGAATGGAAGACGGCCTTTAACCCCTTTCTGCCATCTGACGGAATAGTACCTCCCATGGCAGTACCCCTGCTTTGATGTGGGCTCCGGCGGTGAGCCCTCATCAAAGCCAGGACATTTCAGCTGTTTTGAACAGCTGACATGTGCCCGCAATAGGTGCCGATGGAATTGCGATCCACCCGCTCCTATTATCTAGTTAAATGCGACTGTCAAACTCTCTTAAATGCCATGTCAAAAGAACCTAGACATGTTTGATGTCTATGTACTCGTAATGACCTGGAGAATTATAATAGAAGGTCAGTTTTAGCATTTAGTGAATGTGGTGTCGTTCACAGTACAACTCGTTCCACAAAAAATTAGCCCTAACATGGCCATATTGGGAAGGAGAGGAGGGAAAAACAAAAACGCAAAACTGATGAAGGACATCTTCTGGGATCTTCTCTACACGTGTGGGTAGTTTACTTAGACAATATTTTGGTCTTCTCTTCAGATCTGCCCTCCCATGTTCGCCAGGTTTGCCAGGTTCTGCAGGAATGAAGAATAGTCTGTACGCCAAATATGAAAAGTGCGTATTTGAGCAGACTTCTCTGTTTCTTGGGTACATCATATCCGACACCGGCCTGGAAATGGATGCTGAGAAGGTGTCCACTGTCTTGAAGTGGCCCCATTCTGACGATCTTAAAGCTGTCCAGCGGTTTCCCAGATTTGTACTGCTCCTATTTCTGTCTTGACCCGCAATGGGGAGATATGGACTCCTGAAGCAGGAAACGCCTTTGTGTCTTTAAAACAGGCCTTCTCCTCAGCTCCGGTGCTGCATCAACAATAATATGCAGTTCTTCTTGGAAGTGGGTGCTTCAATCTCAGGGTCTGGAGCTGTTCTTACCCAGAAGTCTCCTTCTGGCCATATGGTGATTTGCTGCTTCTTCACCGAGATCTTCTCAGCTCCAGAACGCAGTTACTAGATAGGCGATCAAGAACTGTTAGCTATTAAACTGGCTCTGGAGGAATGGTGGTTCTTGCTTGAAGGAATGCTGCACCCGGTGGTTATTTACACTTACCACAAGTGTAACTTATCTGCAGTCCACACAGCGACTGAATCCACGACCAGCCAGGTAGTCTCTGTTCTTCGTCCACTTCATCTGTATTAGGCTGCGTTCACACATCAGTTTTTTGCCATCAGGCTCAATCCAGTGAATGTTCAAAATTGCTGCCGGATCCGTTTTTTTCTCATAGACTTGTAATAGTGACATATTGCAACAAATGGCCTCACGTTTCATCTGTTTTACTCCGGATCTGTCGCTGTCCGTTTTTTCGCCAGACACAAAAAAAGACATAGTTTGCTATAATGGAACCCTATGTTGCCAGATCCATCAAATAATATATTTTTTAAACAAATCATGCATTTTTTTCCATTCTGGGGACTCTCTATCTCTCCCAGATAAGCTAGTCGGATCCGGCGAAAAAACGGATCAGTAGCAAAAGTTTTTCACAATTTTCGACAGATCAGTTTTTCTTTCAAAATTCACCGGTTTGAGCCTGACGGCCCGGGGGCAGATGCATTCCTGCCACCCAGGGGCTGGCTGGCAAATTTTAGCCTGGGGGGCAAGCACAAGCAGTGGACCATGATTAGCGGCCCATCCTTAAAGGGGTTGTCGGATCTTAAGCTACATGTCTACAGTCATTGTGTGAATCCTCATATCGTGCGCACTGTGCGCCATGAGGATTCTCTGGTGCCGGCGCCGGGAACAGGTGGTCTGGTGACCGCAAGCATGCGATAGATAGAGATATTATTTATATATATATATATATATATATATGTATATATATATATATATATATATATATATATATTTTGACACACACAGTCCCACTGTATAATGACATGCACAGCCCCACTGTATAATGACATGCAAAACCCTACTGTATCATGACACACACACACAGCCCCACTGTATAATTAAATATAATTAAAGGGACTCTGTCACCCCCTCCAGCCGTTAGAAACTAAAAGAGCCACCTTGTGCAGCAGTAATGCTGCATTCTGACAAAGTGGCTCTTTTAGTTATTGGTGCAGTCAAAGCAGGAATAAAGCGTTTTATAATTTCACAAAAATACCTGTCTTTAGTCCTGGAGGCAGGTCTTTCCCCCCCTGCTGCACACGCCACACTGCCGTCACTCAAGGCTTCCTTGGCGCCGGGCGCCGCCCCCTCCGCACTGTTTTCAAATCATCCGGTGCCTGCGCTCTTTTGTTCTGCCTGGGTCAGGCGCAGTGAGCGCTGCCGGTCTGACCTCAGATGCAGTCTCGCAGACTGCGCCTGTGCGGCCACCCAGCTTGTGAATCCCAGCCCTGCACTGTGAATAAAGCATAACACACTGCGGGGCTGGGATTCACAAGCAGGGTGGCGGTGGCAGGGCTAGCTATTGAACCCGTTCTACGCCCGGGTGGCGAGCATTTATATTAGTATATGGTCTCCATCCTGTCATGTGCTGCACCATCCTGCGTCCCCATCCTGACATGTATTGCTCCCATCCTGCGTCCCCATCCTGTCATGTGCTGCTCCATCCTGCGCCCCCGTCCTGTCATGTGCTGTTCCCATCCTGCACCCCCATTCTGTCATGTGCTGCTCCCATCCTGCGCCCCCATTCTGTCATGGGCTGTTACCATCCTGCACCCCCATCCTGTCATGTGCTGCTCCCATCCTGCGCCTCCATTATGTCATGGGCTGCTCCCATTCTGCACCCCCATCCTGTCATGTGCTGCTCCATCCTGCGTCCCCATCCTGTCATATGCTCCCATCCTGCGCCCCATCCTGTCATGTGCTGCTCCCATCCTGCGTCCCCATCCTGTCATGTGCTCCCATCCTGCACCCCATCCTGTCATGTGCGCCCATCCTGCACCCTCCTCCTGTCATGTGCTCCCATCCTGCACCCCCATCCTGTCATGTGCTCCCATCCTGCACCCCCATCCTGTCATGTGTGCGCCCCCATTCTGTCATATGCTGCTCCCATCGTGCACCCCCATTCTGTCATGTGCTGCTCCCATGGTGCGCAACCATTCTGTCATGTGCTGTTGCCATCCTGTGCCCCCATTCTGTTGTAATGTGCTGCACCCATTCTGCCTGTTCCTGTTTCCATTCTGCCATATGTTGCTCCCATCTTTCTCTCTCTGGCTCTACTGCCCGAGTGCGGGTGGCTGTGCTGGGGGCGGCTGTGCGTGGCTGTGCTGGGGGCGGCTGTGCGTGGCTGTGCTGGGGGCAGCTGTGCTGGGGGCGCTGTGTGTGGCTGTGCTGGGGGCGGCTGTGCGTGGCTGTTTTGGGGGCGCTGTGCGTGGCTGTGCATGGGGCGGCTGTGCGTGGCTGTGCATGGGGCGGCTGTGCGTGGCTGTGCTGGGGGCGGCTGTGCTGGGGGCGGCTGTGCGTGGCTATGCTGGGGGCGGCTGTGCGTGGCTGTGGCTGTGCTGGGGGCGGCTGTGCGTGGCTGTGCTGGAGGCGGCTGTGCGTGGCTGTGCTGGGGGCGGCTGTGTGTGGCTGTGCTGGGGGCGGCTGTGCATGGCTGTGGCTGTGCTGGGGGGCGGCTGTGCGTGGCTGTGCTAGGGGGTGGCTGTGCGTGGCTGTGGCTGTGCTGGGGGCAGCTGTGCGTGGCTGTGCTGGGGGCAGCTGTGCTGGGGGCGGCTGTGCTGGGTGCGGCTGTGCGTGGCTGTGCTGGGGGCGGCTGTGCGTGGCTGTGGCTGTGCTGGGGGCGGCTGTGCTGGGGCGGCTGTGCGTGGCTGTGCTGGGGGCAGCTGTGCGTGGCTGTGCTGGGGCGGCTGTGCGTGGCTGTGCTGAGGGCGGCTGTGCGTGGCTCTGGCTGTGCTGGGGGCGGCTGTGCGTGGCTGTGCTGGGGGCGGCTGTGCGTGGCTGTGGCTGTGGGCAGCTGTGCGTGGCTGTGCTGGGGGCGGCTGTGCGTGGCTGTGCTGGGGGCGGCTGTGCGTGGCTGTGGCTGTGCTGGGGCGGCTGTGCGTGGCTGTGGCTGTGCGTGGCTGTGCTGGGGGTGGCTGTGCGTGGCTGTGGCTGTGCTGGGGGCAGCTTTGCGTGGCTGTGGCTGTGCTGGGGGCGGCTGTGCGTGGCTGTGGCTGTGCTGGAGGCGGCTGTGCTGGGGGCGACTGTGCGTGGCTGTGCTGGGGCGGCTGTGCTGGGGGTGGCTGTGCGTGGCTGTGGCTGTGCTGGGGGCGGCTGTGGCTGTGCTGGAGGCGGCTGTGCTGGGGGCGGCTGTGCTGGGGGCGGCTGTGCGTGGCTGTGCTGGGGGCGGCTGTGCGTGGCTGTGCTGGGGAGGCTGTGCGTGGCTGTGCTGGGGCGGCTATGCGTGGCTGTAGCTGTGGCTGTGCTGGGGCGGCTGTGCTGGGGGTGGCTGTGCGTGGCTGTGGCTGTGCTGGGGGCGGCTGTGCGTGGCTGTGGCTGTGCTGGGGTGGCTGTGAGTGGCTGTGCTGGGGCGGCTGTGCATGGCTGTGGCTGTGCTGGGGCGGCTGCTGGAGGCGGCTGTGCGTGGCTGTGGCTGTGCTGGGGCGGCTGTGCGTGGCTGTGGCTGTGCTGGGGACGGCTGTGCGTGGCTGTGGCTGTGCTGGAGGCGGCTGTGCTGGGGCGGCTGTGCGTGGCTGTGGCTGTGCTGGGGCGGCTGTGCGTGGCTGTGCTGGGGTGGCTGTGTGTGGCTGTGTTGGGGCGGCTGTGCGTGGCTGTGGCTGTGCTGGAGGCGGCTGTGCTGGGGGCGGCTGTGCTGGGGGCGGCTGTGCGTGGCTGTGCTGGGGGCGGCTGTGCGTGGCTGTGCTGGGGTGGCTGTGCGTGGCTGTGCTGGGGCAGCTGTGCGTGGCTGTGCTGGGGCGGCTGTGCGTGGCTGTAGCTGTGGCTGTGCTGGGGCGGCTGTGCTGGGGGCGGCTGTGCGTGGCTGTGGCTGTGCTGGGGGCGGCTGTGCTGGGGGCGGCTGTGCGTGGCTGTGGCTGTGCTGGGGTGGCTGTGCATGGCTGTGCTGGGGCGGCTGTGCGTGGCTGTGGCTGTGCTGGGGCGGCTGCTGGAGGCGGCTGTGCGTGGCTGTGGCTGTGCTGGGGTGGCTGTGCGTGGCTGTGCTGGGGCGGCTGTGCATGGCTGTAGCTGTGGCTGTGCTGGGGCGGCTGTGATGGGGTGGCTGTGCGTGGCTGTGCTGGGACGGCTGTGCATGGCTGTAGCTGTGGGCTGTGGCTGTGCTGGGGCAGCTGTGCTGGGGGCGGCTGTGCGTGGCTGTGCTGGGGGCGGCTGTGCGTGGCTGTGCTGGGGAGGCTGTGCGTGGCTGTGGCTGTGCTGGGGGCGGCTGTTCTGGACGTGTAAAACACGTAGTCCGTGTGCCGTGCAGGAGACAGCGTTACACTAAGCGCTGTCCCCCCCCCCACTGGTGCTGAAGCCGCGATTCATATGTTCCCTGCAGCAGCGTTTGCTGCAGGGAACATATGAATATTAGTGTTTAAAATGCAGATCCAGGAGTATTTTAATCACAGCGGGGGGGGGGGGGGGGGCGCGCACACGAGGTGGGAGGGGGGTGCGCACAGGGGTTGGGAGGGGGCTGGAGCCCCCACGGCCAGTATATTATGGGGGGGATAATTAAGTTCGGCTGCGTCACTCTGGTCCAGACTGCGCAGGTGCGGTGCGTCGCGCTTGCGCAGTCTATAAAGGCTTCGGACAGAGTGATGCTCCCACCGTTATATTATAGATATAGTGTAGAGATGTGGCAGCAGTGTATATATAGTGTGACTTCCACACTATATGCATAGCGCCATACTATATAAACATCTCTACAATATATGGTAATTAAGACAGCATTATACTATATTATGATGCATACATCACATAGGAGACACTGCGACTGCTGAACATATATCACATTGAAACTACCATATATACAATACATAGTCGATACTGCGACTGATGTGTATAGTTGTAGTATCACCTATATATTGTATGTGACACTGTGACTGCTGTACACACATTATATAACCTTATATAGATGAAACTGATATATATATACAGTATACATATATATATATATATATATATATATATATATTGTATGTGATACTGTGACTGCTGTACACACATTATATAGATGAAACTGACATATATATATATATATATATATATATACTGTATATATATATATATATACATATATATATATACAGTATATATATATATATATATATATATATATATATATATATATATATATATATATATATATATATACTAGATGGTGGCCCGATTCTAATGCATTGGGTATTTTATTCTAGAATATGCATGTCCACATAGTATATTGTCCAGTCATGTAGTATATTGCCCAGTCACATAGTATATTGCCCAGTGACGTAGTATTCAGCACAGAGCCACGTAGTATATTGCCCAGCTACGTAGTATATTGCCCAGTCACCTAGTATATTGCCCAGTCACGTAGTATATTGCCCAGCCACATAGTATATTACCCAGCTACGTAGTATATTGCCCAGTCACGTAGTATATTGCCCAGTCACATAGTATATTGCCCAGCCACGTAGTATACAGCACAGAGCCACGTAGTATATTGCCCAGCCACATAGTATATTGCCCAGCTACGTAGTATATTGCCCAGTCATGTAGTATATTGCCCAGTCACGTAGTATTCAGCACTGAGCCACGTAGTATACTGCCCAGTCATGTAGTATATTGCCCAGTAAAGTAGTATATTGCCCAGACACGTAGGTATATAACACTGCCCATGCAGTATTTAGCAGTGTGTGCACCATATCCCTGTTAAAAAAATAATTAAAATAAAAAATAGTTATATACTCACCCCTGGGAACCAGCGAAGCTGTGTGATGCGGCCGCCATCTTCCGTTCCCAGGATGCATTGCAAAATTACCCAGATGACTTAGCGGTCTCATGAGACCGCTAAGTCTTCTGGGTAAGTTCGCAATGCATCTCTGGGAACGGAAGATGGCGGCCGGCTGGAGCGCATCGTCCAATGACGGAAGGTGAGAATAGCAGGTTTTTTTTAAATTATTTTTAACATTACATCTTTTTACTATTGATGCTGCATAGGCAGAATCAATAGTAAAAACTTGGTCACACAGGGTTTATAGCGGTGGTAACGGAGTGCGTTACCCGCGCCATAATGCGGTCCGCTACCGCTGGCATTAACCCTGTGTGAGCGGTGACTGGAGGGGATTATGGAGTGTGCACTGACTGCGGGGAGTATGGAGCGGGGAGTATGGAGCGGGCGCCGGGGACACTGACTGCGGGGAGTATGGAGCGGGGAGTATGGAGCGGCGCCATGGACACTGACTGTGGGGAGTATGGAGCGGGCGCCAGGCACACTGACTGTGAGGAGTATGGAGCGGGCGCCGGGCACACTGACTGCGGGAAGTATGGAGCGGGCACCAGGCACACTGACTGCGGGGAGCATGGAGCGGGCGCCGAGCACACTGACTGCGGGGAGTATAGAGCGGGCGCCGGGCACACTGACTGCGGGGAGTATGGAGCGGGCGCCGGGGACACTGACTGCAGGGAGTATAGATTAGACACAGATAGATAGTGCGAATATACACAGCAGCCATATAACGTATATACATTAGTCTGTACATTATACAGGTGATACTGCAAATGTTGGATACACGTTATATAGGCGATACTGCTACTGCTGAATATAATGATAGTATCACCTATATATCATATATACAGCAGTCTATATTCATTATATAGGCAATACTGCTACTGATGTGTATATATGTTATATATAGGTGTTGCTGCTGTGTATATATGTATGTGTGTATATACACACACACCAGTATCACCTATATAACGACATATATACACAGAAGTATCACCTATATACACATCAGTAGCAGTATTGCCTATATAATGTGTATAGACTGCTATATATACATTATATAGGTGATACTGCTGTATATAATTACAATACCACCAATATAATGTATGTATAGCAGTCTATATCCAATATAGGTTACACTGCTACTGATGTGTATATACCTTATATAGGTGATACTGCTGTGTATACATGTACATATAAGTGTGTATATATATACATACATATACATACACACCGCAGTGTCACCTATATAAGGTATATACGCATCAGTAGCAGTGTCACCTATATAAGATATAGACTGCTATATATGCATTATAGTGACAATAGCTAATGAAAAACATTGGTTAAATTTCAATAGTGTTTATAGGAAAAGAGAAAATAGTAATTTACCAATATTTTTATGGGCTGAATATGGACAAATCGTTGCTATGCCATGCAAAAACAGAGGTTGAATACGTCACGATAAGAACCAGACCAAAATATATATAAAAGGTATACATTTTATTAGAAAGTACATGGTGCAAAAGAATATAGCAACAACTATGAAATTACAAAAGGAAGGAGTTAAAAGAAACGCTTTAAGGTCGGCAGAATAACGACTGGGCCACCCAATACAATATAAGCATACTTATAGGAAAATACATTTAAGTGCAGATAACACCCCATATAAGTATATCTACATGCAGAATATCACAGAAAAGGAATAAAGACATGTGGCACGGAGGCGTAGGAATTGTCCGACGTGGACTGATTTAATCATATGTTGTGGGTGTGAAGAGGAGGCATGCAGCAACAGGTTCGTGGAGGTAGGCTTCCTATAGACATCTGAGTGTATTTCTCCGTTAGGGCCTCTTTTGACAATAATGTCCAAAAATTCAACAGAATCCAAATTGGAGGTATGTGTCAAACGAATATTCAGATAATTGCTATTTAAATCCGTCAAGAACATATTTAGTTCATAAGAAGAACCCTGCCAGACCTGAAACATGTCGTCGATGTACCGCGTCCATAATGGGACGCGGTCCATCGACGTCTGCTGGTCTGACAGGAAGAGGTCCCTCTCCCACAGCCCCAAGAACAGATTAGCATAGGACGGCGCAAAGGCCGCTCCCATGGCTGTTCCTTGGAGCTGTAGGAAGAAGGACCCCTTAAAAATAAAAAAATTATGCGTTAAGGCGAACTTGAAGAGTTCCACTGTAAAGTTCTTCATACCCTCGGAAAACGAAGACATGTCCAGAAAATATCTGACGGCCCGAATGCCATCAATGTGCTTGATGTTTGTGTATAACGATTCAACATCGCGTTGGGGCAGTCGGGCAGATCTTCTGGGCCACCATCACAACCCCAATATACAGGTAATAAGTGTACGTTCTATTGTATATCATACTTGCTCTATTCAGCGCAGTTACTATTCAGCTGGAGGTGGGACTATTAAGTCCATACTCTGAATACCTCCATGCTATGTTTATTTATACCACATGCCACATGTCTCTATTCCTTTTCTGTGATATACTGCATGTAGATATACTTATATGGTGTGTTGTCTGCACTTAAGTGTATTTTCCTATAAGTATGCTGACATTGTATTGGGCCCAGTCGTTATTCTGCCGACCTTAAAGCGTTTCTTTTAACTCCTTCCTTTTGTAATTTCATAGTTGTTGCTTTTGCACCATGTACTTTCTAATAAAATGTATACCTTTTATATATATTTTGGACTGCTTCTTATCGTGAGGTGTTCAGCCTCTGTTTTTGCATGCATTATAGTGGTATAGTGAATATATACAGCAGTATCACCTATATAATGCATATATAGCAGTCTATACACATGATATAGGTGCAACTGCTGTATATACATTAAAAAATCATCTTGGGACTCACCCAGGTCCCTGAGATGGGGGGGAGGTCGGGAGCATGAAGAGCTGAGGTGGGTCGGGTCCTGGCTAGCGTTGGCAGTGAAGACGAGAGGATCATCCCAGGCAATGCATTGGTGAGCAGTCTTCTCTGATGCTGGTGCAGGCCGGCCAGCATCAGGCTATGCGCGCCGGCTTTTTCAAATATCACCATGTGCGCGCATGGTCTCCTCTCTCCTGCTTGCCCGCTGTGACATGGGCAGCAGTCGAGCACGCACAGGAACTGGGACCACGGCCGTGCTTGCACACTAGTGCGGGCTGCCGCGGCACTTGTCAGGGCAGGCAACGCGCGCACACAGGACCTGGCTACGTTTTAAAGGGCCGGCTGGAGGGATGCGGCGCGCTATGTATTAAAATCGCTGCCGCTCCTCCAGCGGCCCTGTGTACCTGTCCAGGCACCGGCCCGGGGGGCAGATGCATTCCTGCCACCCGGCCCAGTCCGCCCCTGCTGCCACCCGGCCCAGTCCGCCCCTGCCTTCTGGAGAGATTTTGTGTGGACTTGAAGAAGAAGGGGGGAAAAGTGGGGCTATTGTAGCGCTGGCATCTCTGCACACTGCTCCTCTTCCCCGGCAGAGATGCTGACTCACTCACCACTATGGCCCCTGTCACGCACTTCATCCTCCTCCTTCTCCAGCATTTGCCCGGGGTTTGAGCACATGTACAGTGCTTAGGGCGTGCACTCCCTCCCTCTTAAAGGGGCCATGCACACCATCCTAAAATGTCCCCAGCCAATGGCTGGGAGACACTTATTATTGTCCATCTATCTTTAACATCCTTGCTAGTACCTGCCTTGGGAGCCTGTATTTCAGCCAAAACCTGCGTTATTTCTCCACCTCCTCCAGAGCTGCACTCCGATCCTCTCTGTACAAGAGGCTCGGAGCACAGTAGCATGACACTCAGCCCCTGCTCACAACAGAGCAGGAGCCAAGGGTCATTAGCATATCACATCCGATGCTCTCGCATCTGAAGCCATACACTAGTGTGACTCCAGCCTTACTCTCCAACTGTGCTGTTCCAGCTACCTGTTCCTTGGGGGTGCACTCCCGTGCTTCCAAGGTGTTTCTTGGATTAGAACCTGGTGTCCATTGGGAACCAAGCCTAACCCCACCATCAGGGGCTCTAGTGAAGAGGCAAGTGCTCACGTAGTCCCACCCCTTCAAGCTCTCTTCGGACCACGGCACAGTGGTTCTACCACTCACGTTACACAATGTGTCATTAAAAAAACAAAACAAATTATGAATATCTGGGTTACGTAGAAGCATTCCAAAGTTATTACATCAAGTGACATATGCCAGAAATGAAAAATAGGGCTTGGTCATAAAGGTTAAAATTAACTGTGGTGGGACGGGGTTAATCCTATATCATAAATTGTGTAGGGTTTTTTTCATTAATTTTCTAAATTACTGCTTTTATGTTATTATAATGATACATAGTTGCTACATGTTCCCTTAAATAAAATTCTGTAAAAAGCAAATCAAGGCAGCAAAAATTGAGACAGAGAGACTCATTGCCAGAGAAAGTAAAAATAATCCCAAAATATTCTTTAGCTACGTAAATATTAAGAAACTAAAAAATGATAGTGTTGGCCTCCTTAAAAATAGTCTGGGTGAAATGGTGGATGAGGATGAGGAAAAAGCCAATATGCTAAATGACTTTTTTTCATCAGTATTTACACAAGAAAATCCCATGGCAGACAATATGATCAGTGATAACAAAAATTCCCCATTAAATGTCACCTGCTTGGTGGTCGCTGTTTGGTCGCTGGAGAGCTGTCACACAGACAGCTCTCCAGCGACCAACGATCCCGAGGTCCCCGGTAACCAGGGTAAAGATCGGGTTACTAAGCGCAGGGCCGCGCTTAGTAACCCAATGTTTACCCTGGTTACCAGCGTAAAAGTAAAATAAACAAACACTACATACTTACCTTCTGCTGTCTGTCCCCGGCGCTGTGCTTTCCTGCACTGACTGTGAGCACAGCGGTCGGAAAGCAGAGTGGTGACGTCACCGCTCTGCTTTCCGGCCGCTGTGCTTACACAGGGCAGAGAAGCAGAGCGCCGAGGGACAGACAGCGGAAGGTAAGTATGTAGTGTTTTTTTTTTTTTAACTTTTACGCTGGTAACCAGGGTAAACATCGGGTTACTAAGCGCGGCCCTGCGCTTAGTAACCCGATGTTTACCCTGGTTACCAGCGAAGACATCGCTGAATCGGTGTCGCACACGCCGATTCAGCGATGTCAGCAGGAAGTCCAGCGACGAAATAAAGTTCTGGACTTTCTGCAGCGACCAACGACATCACAGCAGGATTCTGATCACTGCTGTGTGTCAAAGTGAACGATATCGCTATCCAGGACGCTGCAACGTCACGGATCGCTAGCGATATCGTTTAGTGTGACGGTACCTTAACCCAGCAGGAAGTGCGGCGGCATCTAAAAATCACTAACATTGACAAATCTCCGGGCCCGGATGGGATACACCCCCGAGTACTACAGGAATTAAGTACAGTCATTGATAGACCATTATTTTTAATCTTTAAGGACTCCATAATAACAGGGACTGTACCACAGGACTGGCGTATAGCAAATGTGGTGCCAATATTCAAAAAGGGGACAAAAACTGAACTCTGAAATTATAGGCCAGTAAGCTTAACCTCTACTGTGGGTAAAATCCTGGAGGGCATTCTAAGGGATGCTATGCTGGAGTATCTGAAGAGGAAAAACCTCATGACCCAGTATCAGCACGGGTTTACTAGGGACCGTTCATGTCAGACTAATCTAATCTGCTCAATTTCTATGAAGAGGTAAGTTCTGGACTGGACCAAGGGAACCCAGTGGACGTAGTGTATATGGACATTTCAAAAGCTTTTGATACGGTGCCACACAAAAGGTTGATACATAAAATGAGTATAATGGGGATAGGGGAAAATATGTGTAAGTGGGTTAAGAGCTGGCTCAGGGATAGGAAACAAAGGGTGGTTATTAATGGAGCACACTCGGACTGGGTCGCGGTTAGCAGTGGTGTACCTCAGGGGTCAGTATTGGGCCCTCTTCTTTTTAACATATTTATTAATGATCTTGTAGGGGGCATTCAGAGTAGAATTTCAATATCTGCAGATGACACTAAACTCTGCAGGGTAATCAATACAGAGGAGGACAATTTTATGTTAAAGTATGATTTATGCAAACTAGAAGCTTGGGCTGATAAATGGCAAATGAGCTTTAATGGGGATAAATGTAAGGTCATGCACTTGGGTTGAAGTAATAAGATGTATAACTATGTGCTTAATGGAGCATAGATGCTCATGAGGAGAACATAATTTTACCTCTATATAAGTCACTAGTTCGACCACACTTAGAATACTGTGTACAGTTCTGGTCTCCGCTGTATAAGAAAGACATATCTGAATTAGAGCGGGTGCAGAGAAGAGCGACCAAGGTTATTAGAGGACTGGGGGGTCTGCAATACCAAGATAGGTTATTACACTTGGGGCTATTTAGTTTGGAAAAACAAAGGCTAAGGGGTGATCTTATTTTAATGTATAAATATATGAGGGGACAGTACAAAGACCTTTCTAATGGTCTTTTTAATCATAGACCTGAGACAGGGACAAGGGGGCATCCTCTACGTCTGGAGGAAAGAAGATTTAAGTATAATAACAGACGCGGATTCTTTACTGTAAGAGCAGTGAGACTATGGAACTCTCTGCCGTATGATGTTGTAATGAGTGATTCATTACTAAAATTTAAGAATGCACTGGATGCGTTTCTTGAAAAGTATAATGTTACAGGTTACATATACTAGATTCCTTGATAGGGTGTTGATCCAGGGAACTAGTCTGATTGCCGTATGTGGAGTCGGGAAGGAATTTTTTTCCCCAATGTGGAGCTTACTCTTTGCCATATGGGTTTTTTTTTGCCTTCCTCTGAATCAACATGTTAGGCATAGCTCCCAACCGTCCCTCATTCTGCGGGACTGTCCTTATTTTCAGGCTTTGCCCCGCAGTCCCGCACGGGACTCTGCTTCTCCCGTTGACAGCAGGAGAAGCAGCCGACATGCCCCCTTGCATGAGGCCATGCCCCTTCCCCTGCAGTCTGTTTATCTTCCAGTGTGCGCGGTACAGCTCAGAGGGAGAGAGAGGGGACATTTTTGAGGTATGTGTCACGGAGGGGGAGTGTGTGTAGGTGCTAAAATCTTTGCCTGCATTGTAAGCAGAGCTGCTGGGAGTGGGACACATCTACAGCCGGGAGCCCTGCCTGTACACTGGCATCTAACACCAGGGCTCTTACCTGCAAGACACAGCCTGGGCGTCAATGTAAGCAGCAGTGGCGCTAATGCCTGGCTTATCCTGCGTGGAATGAGCGGGGCTGAGCATGGTGGGATGGACACTGACAGCCTTCTCTGTTACTGGCCTCTGCTACTGTGATTGCAGATCGACATATCAGGTATGGAGAAATCTGCGCAGTTAGCCGTGTGTGTATGAGGGGTATGGAGCGGAGCTGAATGTGTACGAGGTGTATGGAGCGGAGCTGAATGTGTACGAGGTGTATGGAGCGGAGCTGAATGTGTACGAGGTGTACGGAGCGGAGCTGAATGTGTGCGAGGTGTATGGAGCAGAGCTGAATGTGTACGAGGTGTAAGGAGTGGAGCTGAATGTGTACGAGGTGTATGGAGCAGAGCTGAATGTGTACGAGGTGTATGGAGCGGAGCTGAATGTGAACGAGGTGTACGGAGTGGAGCTAAATGTGTACGAGGTGTAAGGAGCGGAGCTGAATGTGTACGAGGTGTACGGAGCGGAGCTGAATGTGCACGAGGTGAACGGAGCAGAGCTGAATGTGTGTGCATGAGATATATGGAGTGGAGCCGTGTGTATGGAGCAGAGCCGTGTGTGCAAAGCATTCGGAGCGCAGCCGCGTGTGTAGGAGTAGCTATGTGTGGCCATTATACGGAACGAAATATCATGTGTGGCCAATATACAGTATGGAGCATCACGTGCGATCATTATACAGTATGGCGCATCATGTGCAGTCATTATACAGTATGGAGCATCATGTGCAGTCATTATACAGTATGGAGCATCATGTGTGGCCATTATACAGTATGGAGCATCATGTGCAGTCATTATACAGTATGGAGCATCATGTGCGGCCATTATATAGTATGGAGCATCATGTGCAGTCATTATACAGTATGGAGCATCATGTGTGGCCATTATACAGTATGGAGCATCATGTGCACTCATTATACAGTATGGAGCATCATGTGTGGTCATTATACAGTATGGAGCATCATGTGCAGTCATTATACAGTATGGAGCATCATGTGCAGTCATTATACAGTATGGAGCATCATGTGTGGCCATTATACAGTATGGGTCATCATGTGCAGTCATTATACAGTATGGAGCATCATGTGTGGCCATTATACAGTATGGAGCATCATGTGCAGTCATTATACAGTATGGAGCATCATGTGTGGCCATTATACAGTATGGAACATCATGTGTGGCCATTATACAGTATGGAGCATCATGTGTGGTCATTATCCAGTATGGAGCATCATGTGCAGTCATTATACAGTGTGGAGCATCATGTGTGGCCATTATACAGTATGGAGCATCATGTGCGGTCATTATACAGTATGGAGCATCATGTGCAGCCAATGTACAGTATTGAGCATCATGTGCAGTCATTATACAGTATGGAGCATCATGTGCGGCCATTATACAGTATGGAGCATCATGTGTGGCCATTATACAGTATGGAGCATCATGTGCGGTCATTATACAGTATGGAGCACCATGTGCAGCCAATATACAGTATGGAGCATCATGTGTGGCCATTATACAGTATGGAGCATCATGTGCGGCCATTATACAATATGGAGCATCATATGTGGACATTATACAGTATGAAGCATCATGTGCGGTCATTATACAGTATGGAGCACCATGTGCAGCCAATATACAGTATGGAGCATCATGTGCAGTCATTATACAGTATGGAGCATCATGTGTAGCCATTATACAGTATGGAGCATCATGTGCGGCCATTATACAGTATGGAGCATCATGTGTGGCCATTACACAGTATGGAGCATCATATGCGGCCATTATACAGTATTGAGCATCATGTGTCGCCATTATACAGTATGGAGCACTGTGTGGCCATATTTTTTTGTTTATAATTATTCTTTATGAAACAGTGTGATCAGCAGTGCTAAATGGGTGTGGTTGGGACGTGGATATGGGTGTTACTAGTTATGAATCGGTGTGGTCAGAGGCGTAGCCTAAAATTTGCCACGTTGCGCGCCGCAAACTATATCCCTCTTTTCCATCTTCAAAAGTTGGGAGGTATGATGTTAGGGCATGTTAGGTTAGGCTATGGGTTGAACTAGTCTTCCTTCAACCTTAATAACTATGTTACTATGCTACTATGTGACTTACTTGTGAAAATACAGTTTTTTCCTAATAAACAGTCACGAGTGCCAATTAGGGTTGAGCGAAACGGATCAGACAAATTCAAAAATCGCCGACTTCCGGCAAAGTCGGGTTTCATGAAACCCGACCCGATCCTAATGTGGGATCGGCCATGAGGTTGGCAATCTTCGCGGCAAAGTCACGTTTCGTATGACGCTTTCAGCGCCATTTTTCAGCCAATGAAGGAGGACGCAGAGAGTGGGCAGCGTGATGACATAGGTCTTGGTCCCCGCCATCTTAGAGAAGGGCATGACACTGATTGGCTTGCGTTCTGCGGCGTCACAGGGGCTATAAAGGGGCATGCATGCTGACCGCCATCTTACTTCTGCTGATCGTAGCATAGGGAGAGGTTGCTGCAACTTCATCAGAAGAAGGGATATAGTTAGGAAGGGAAGATTAAGCCCCAAAACTGCTTGTGCTGTAGTGATTTCCACTGTCCAACACCACCATTTGTTTGCAGGGACAGTGGAGGTTATATTTTTGTGCATCAGCTCTGTAGCTTATTAGGCTGCCTTATAAGGCTCCCTGATAGCTGCATTGCTGTTTGCACGCCGCTGTGCAAACCAACTGCTTTTTCAAGGCTATGTGCACATGTTGCGGATTAGGCTTAGGAATTTCTAGTGCGGATTCTGCCTCTCCTGGCAGAAAACGCACCTGCGGATTTGTCGCGTTTTTTGTGCGGTTCCGCAGCGTTTTTTGTGCATTTTTGCTGCATTTTTTTTGTGGATTTGCTGCTTTTTTTTACCCCTGCAGTTTTCTATAATGGAATGGGTACAAAAACGCTGCAGATTCACAAAAAAGAAGTGACATGCTACTTCTTTTAAACTGCAGCGTTTCCGCAGCGGATTTTCCGCAAAGTGTGCACAGCATTTTTTTTTTTCTCATTGATTTACATTGTACTGTAAATCAATTGCGGATCTGCAGCGTTTCTGCACTGCAAAAAACGCTGTGGATCCACCGAGAATCCGCAATGTGTGCACATACCTTAAAAGCAAAAATCCTGTTGCTACTTTCTGCACAGTTATCTTGTTTATTTGTCCACACTTTTGTGTGCAGCAGTCCTTTTTATTGTCTAAACAGGCGGCATAGCTTTGTTCAGTGGAGGACAACTGTAATGAGTGGTGCAGACACAGTTATTAGGCCCAAATAATAAAGTAGGCTAAAAGCAGTTCAAAATTGGTAACAGGACTAAACAGGCGGCATTGCTAGGTACTGGAGTGGGCTCCTCTGCTGAGTAGCAGACAGTGGTAGTAGGCGCAAAGTATTAACTGGTCTAAATGGAGGCCAGGGCCCCTGTAAATTTTAACTATCATCTATCATTTCAACAAATTTGTATTGGCAGTGCTATTGAAGGATTTAGCAGCACAGACTACACAGTGGTGGAGCAGAGAGTGGTAAGTATTGCAAGTGGTAGAGCACTGTTCGAGCTGGGGGGGGAACACTCTCTCGTGGGTGGCGGTACTGGCACAGGGCCCCTCATATTACGACGGTGTGTCTGACGTTGGTTGTGCACCACCACCGTCAGAGACACTTCATTGTACTATGAGGGACCCTGTGCCAGTGCTGTCGCCAAAGAGTGGGCGCACCCACCTGTCCAGGCAAACGGCACTCGCACGGGTGCTTGCGCCAGGTGGTGACCACGGCCCTGTGCGGGGAGTCAGCCCATTTAGGGAGGTATAAAAATGGCCTATGGTGAACATTCAGCAACCGCAAATGGCCGCCTCCTAGCTTCAGGTGTTTTAATTATAGTAGGTCCAATACCCCTCCACAGAGAGAGAGAATTTGAGTCCAAGAAGAGGTTTCACATGTACCCATTCAGATGGAGACGTTTATTCTCAGTGAGGTAGGTCAAGCGTAGGACCTCGTATAAGAGAGATGCCGTAAAGTGGCTACGAGGTACACATAAAATTGGCCATTTTTGTGCGCTAAAAGCTCTCATTTTTCATATTTCTAGTGCAGTAATGCAGTTCAAATTTCGTGTTTTCAAGTTTGCATGTTTTGGCGCTGCAGTGTGCTGCCCTATTTATTTAACTATATACGAGTTGGCGACTCTGGGTTCAGCACCTGTTCACACTCAGTCTATGTTTGGATGTGCAGGTCAGGTTTTTGAAATGTATTTCTGATAGCACACTAGCAGCTGGGCAAGCGAGCTCCTGTAATGCATATTCTGCCAATTCAGGCCAGGTGTCTATTTTAGATGCCCAGTAATCAAAGGGGAATGACCTGTGAGTGAGAACATCGATAAGGGAGGAAAAGTAGTTTGTAACCATATTGGACAAATGCTGTCTCCTGTCACTTTGAATCGATGCAGCAGTACCTGTCGTCTCTGCGGTCATTGCGAAATCACTCCACAACCTGGTCATAAAACCCCTCTGTCCAACTCCACTTCGGATTTGTGCACCTCTAACACCTCTGCCATGTTGCCCCCTACGGCTCGTGTGAGAACCATCACCGCCGCTGTGTGCTGGGAATGCCTGAACCAAACGGTCTACAAGAGTTGCTTGTTTGGTAGCCAATATTTGCTCAAGGTTCTCATGTGGCATGATATTTTGTAATTTTTCTTTATATTGTGGATCCAGGAGGCAGGCCAACCAGTAATCATCATCGGTCATCATTTTGATAATGCGGGGGTCCCTTTTTAGGATACGCAAGGCATACTCAGCCATGTGGGCCAATGTTCCAGGTGTCAATTCACTGCTTTTGCTGGGTTGAGGAGCACTTTCTTGCAAATCAACATCACTTGTGTCTCGCAAAAACCCTGTACCTGACCTTGCAATGCCACCAGTTTCTATTGCCCCCTGTGAAGCATCCTCCTACCATAAATATTCATCCCCATCATCCTCCTCCTCTTCGTTCGCCACCTCTTCCTGGAGAGTTCCCTGAGCAGACAATGGCTGACTGTCATCAAGGCTTCCCTCCTCCTCGGCTGCAGATGCCAGTTTCTTAATGTGCGTCAAACTTTGCATCAGCAGACGCATTAGTGGGATGCTCATGCTTATGATGGCGTCGTCTGCACTTACCAGCCATGTGCATTCCTCAAAACACTAAAGGAGTTGACAGAGGTCTTGGAGCTTCGACCACTGCACACCAGACAACTCCATGTCTGCCATCCAACTGCCTGCCCGTGTATGTGTATCGTCCCACAAATTAATTACAGCACACCTCTGTTCACACAGCCTCTAAACCATGTGCAGTGTGGAGTTCCACCATGTTGCAACGTCGATTATTATGCGGTGCTGGGGAAGATTCAGCGATCGCTGATGGTTCAGCATACGGCTGGAGTGTACGGGCGACCGGCGAATGTGCGAGCAAAGCCTTCGCACCTTCAGAAGCAGGGCTGGTAACTCCAGATAATTTTTGAGGAAGCACTGCACCACCAGGTTCAAGGTGTGAGCCAGGCAAGGTATGTGTTTAAGTTCTGAAAGGGCTATGGCAGCCATAAAATTCCTTCCGATATCACTGACTACCTTGCCTGCCTCAAAATGTACACTGCCCAGCCATGACTGAGTTTGTTGCTGCAAGTACTCGGCCAGTACTTCCGCGGTGTGTCTGTTGTCGCCCAAACACTTCATTTCTAACACAGCCTCCTGACGCTTACCACTAGGTGTTCGATAATGGGACACCTTGTGTGCAACACTGGCAGCTGCAGATGGAGTGGTCATGCGACTGCGCTCTGTGGATGAGCTTTTGCTTCTGGAGGAGGAGGAGGGGTGGCGAACACATACAGCCAACTGTTTCCTAGACCGTGAGCTAGGCAGAACTGTTCCACTATGGCTGTCCCCTGTGGACCCTGCATCCACCACATTAACCCAGTGTGGCATGATGGACACGTAACGGCCCTGGCCATGCCTACTGGTCCATGCATCTGTTGTGAGGTGCACCTTTCTACTGACTGATTGCCTCAGTGCATGGACAATGCGGTCTTTGACATGCTGATGGAGGGCTGGGAGGGCTTTTCTCGCAAAGAAGTGTTGACTGGGTAGGTCATAGCATGGTACTACAAAGAGAAAAGGAGCAGCACAGCCCTCAAATCAGAGAAAAAAAGTGGCACACAACCAATGTGTACGGCAGTCTGAGAAACAGAAATGGAGGTGCAATCTGCATGGAAAAAAGTCCAAGAGAAATCCAACAATAAAAGAAAAGCAGATGCACTCACCAAAATGCAGTTTCAAGTGTCCTTTATGTCAATACCTAACGGTACATTCTTCACGGCACGGGGGAGTGGAGGGTAAAAGAGGAGAGTGCGGCAGGCGAGACGACGGCTGTTTCGCGCTACACCAGAGCGCTTCTAAGGGACCCGAAGAAGCGATCTGGTGTAGCGCGAAACGGCAGTCGTCTCGCCTGCCGCACTCTCCTCTTTTACCCTCCACTCCCCCGTGCCGTGAAGAATGTACCGTTTGGTATTGAAATAAAGGACACTTGAAACTGCATTTTGGTGAGTGCATCTGCTTTTCATTTATTGTTGCATAGCATGGTACTGCGTAGGCCATCAGGGCTTTGAAAGCTTTGCTTTCAACCAACCGGTAGGGCATCATCTCTAACGAGATTAGTCTAGCAATGTGGGCGTTCAAACCCTGTGTACGTGGATGAGAGGATGAGTACTTTCTTTTCCTAACAAGAGACTCTTGTAGGGTGAGCTGGACTGGAGAGGTGCATATGGTGGAACTAGCGGTGGTGGTGATGGACATGGCAGATTGAGAGAGGGTTGGTGATGGTATTCTCGATGTTGGCCTACATACAGTGTTTCCTACCAATAACCTTGTGATTCCCTGACTGCTTTGGCCCTGCGACGATACCTCCACATTTGCTGCTGGTGGTGTCCTAACCGGTGGGCTTACAGTGAGGGAAGCAATGTAGCGTTGCTGACTATCTTCATTCTGATCAGGTGCACCAACGGTACAGGACGTTGGGTAGTTAATCCAGGCTTGCAAGTGCATGCTGGTTAAATGTCTAAGCATGCACGTTGTATTTACATTTTGAAGATTCTTCCCTCTGCTAAAGGTCTTTGAGCATTTCTTACAGATAACTTTTGACTGATCATTCGGATCTTGGTTAAAGAATTGCCACACTGCACTCTTCCTACTATGAAATACCCTTTCAGGCATTGCACGCTGTGCTACTTTCACCGGATGGTCACGCTGTCCTAAAATTGTTTTTGTCAAACGTTTTTGGCCTGAAATGGGCCTGCCAGATGTCAGCTGTTGAGATGTAGATGGCTGCTGCGGATCATCCTCCTCCGCTTCTGAGCTGCTGGCAGCAGCACCCTCTTCCCTCAATGGCTGCCAATCTGGGTCAACAACTGGGTCATCTATCACCTCCTCTTCAATGTCATGTGCACCTTCCTCTGTGTCACCGTGTAAGGTGCTATAGCGTTTGGGACGGGGCACCATAGTCTCATCAGGGTCAGATTCTGGTTCAGTACACTGCGAGGGCAATGTAGTGATCTGAGTCAATGGAACAGCATTATAATCTAGCTGTGGCTGTGCATCAGTGCACTCCATTTCCGATTCATCTTGTAATAGGCAGTTAACAATTTCCCGTTCTAACTCAGGCACGGTATGTGTAAAGAGCTCCATGGAGTAACCTATAGTGTCGCCTGACGCATCCTTCACTTTTGGTTTGGGTGAAGGACACAAGGAAATGTCTTGTTCTTGTCCGGGAGCATCCACTGACGACTCGCTGCTTTTATATTTGGAACTTTCTGAAGAGGAGGCGAAAGAGCTAGAGGCTGAGTCAGCAAGGAAAGCCAAAACTTTTTCCTGCTGCTTCGGCTTTAAAAGCCGTTTTCCTACTCCCAGATAAGGGAGCCTTCGAGGCCTTGTGTATCCTGACGATGACGCTGGCTCAACACCACCACCATCAGTACCAGCTCGCAACCACCGACCACGGCCTCTTCCACCTGACTTCTTCATTTTTTGGAAAATCTAACCAAAAAAACAACCGTTATATGGTACTGTAAAACAAGGTAGAAGGTGTATATAAATGTGTTGAGATTTTAAATCTCCCTTTTTTGGGGGAGACTGAACAAAAAATCAGGCCCTGTGCAAGCAACAACACAATGTAAGTGACTGAACGTGGCTGGCTGATATACCACAAACTAAGAGGACTGCAGTATATCCACTTTGTGATAATTTGAATCTCACTTTTTTTGGGGGGAGATTAAACCAAACCTCAGGCCCTGTGCATAAAACAACACAATGTAGGTGGCTGGCTGATATACCACAAACTAACAGGACTGAAATATATCCACTTTGTGATAATTTGAATCTCACTTTTTTAGGGGGGACACTAAACCAAACCTCAGGCCCTCTGCATAAAACAACCCAATGTAAGTGGCAGAAAGTGGCTGATAGATATATGAAAAATACAAGGACTGTAGTACAATTTCAATCTCCCTACAATGATCTCAGGACAAGTATGGCAGCAATAAAAAGGACTGCTGCACACAAAAGTGTGGACAAATAAACAAGATAACTGTGCAGAAAGGAGCAACAGGATTTTTGCTTTTAAAAAAGCAGTTGGTATGCACAGCGGCGTGCAAACAGCAATGCAGCTATCAGGGAGCCTTATAAGGCAGCCTAATATGCTACAGAGCTGATGCACAAAAATATAGCCTCCACTGTCCCTGCAAACAAATGGTGGTGTTGGACAGTGGAAATCGCTACAGCACAAGCAGTTTCGGGGGTTAATCTTCCCTCCCTAACTATATCCCTTCTTCTGATGAAGCTGCGGCAACCTCTCCCTATGCTACGATCGGCAGAAGTAAGATGGCGGTCGGCATGCACGCCCCTTTATAGCCCCTGGAACACCGCAGAAAGCAAGCCAATCACTGTCATGCCCTTGTCTAAGATGGTGGGGACCGAGACCTATGTCATCACGCTGCCCACACTCTGTGTCCTCCTTCATTGGCTGAAAAATGGCGCTGAACGCATCATATGAAACGCGACTTTGGCGCGAAGATCGCCGACCTCATGGTCGATCCCACACTAGGATCAGGTCAGGTTTCATGAAACCCGACTTTGCCAAAAGTCGGCGATTTTTGGATTTGTCCGATCCGTTTCGCTCAACCCTAGCACTGCCAATACAAATTTTTTGAAATGATAGATGATAGTTAAAATATACAGGCTCCCTGGCCTCCATTTAGACCAGTTAATACATCGCGCCTACTACCACTGTCTGCTACTCAGCAGAGGAGCCCACCCCAGTACCTAGCTATGCCGTCTGTTTAGTCCTGTTACCAATTTTGAACTGCTTTTAGCCTACATTTTGTATTTGTTTCTACTAACCGTGTCTGAGCCACTCATTACAGTTGTCCTCCACTGAACAAAGCTAGGCCGCCTGTTTAGTCCTGTTACCAATTTTGAACTGCATTTAGCCTACTTTTGTATTTGGGTCTACTAAGTGTGTTTGCGCCACTCATTACAGTTGTCTTCCACTGAACAAAGCAATGCCGCCTGTTTAGTCCTGTTACCAATTTTGAACTGCATTTAGTCTACTTTATTATTTGGGCCTATATCGGTGTTTCCTCCTCATCCTGCCCATTGCCTAGCCACTGCTAGATGAGTCTGCTGGTACATTGACCCAGACCACTACATTCCCCTTGCACTCCACACAGCCTGAATCTGACCCTGCTGAAAGTCAGGTTCCCCTTCCCGCATACTATACCACCTTACACGGGGACAAAGAGGAAGGTGCAGATGAAAGTGCAGGTTCCTTCATCAGGTAGGGGGGGCATACTCATTGGCGACGTTACTGGCACAGGGCCCTTTAGCATTTGCGATCTGACGAGGGCAGCACATTCAGCTTAGAATGGCCATTGACATGTCAATGGTACCAGGGATTCCCAGCCAGCCTCCCATGCTGGTACTTGCCCAGCCTCAAGCTGCTTAGCATTTGCGATCTGACGAGGGCAGCACATTCAGCTTAGAGTGGCCATTGACAACTATTTCAACTTTGCAAGTGCTGTGATCCTGAGCAAGCAGGGGGGGCCCACTTGTTGGCACTTGGCACTGGCACAGGGCCCCTCATAGTACGCAAAAGTGTCTCTGGCAGTGGGAGGCGCTACCCGCCATCAAACACACCGCCGTACTATGAGGGGCCCTGTGCCAAGTGCCAACAAGTGCCCCCCCCCGCTTGCTCAGGATCACAGCACTTGCAAAGTTGAAATAGTTACCTCTCCCTGCTCCACCGCCGTGACGTATTCCGCATTTCCTGGGCCCACGAAAATCTTGAGCCAGCCCTACCCCCCCACAACTTTAGCCAAATGACCCCCTGTTTTCAATGCCTAACTGTTATTATAAAGTAAATTAAGATTGATAATCATAAGAATTAAGAATTGATGTTCTTGGCATTAAAATGGACACTGTAGGTGTTTTCCTGTCCTCCACTCACTGCCGACTTTGATTCCCCATTGACTTGCATTAGGTTTCGTGTTTCGGTCAGCCCCCGACTTTTCGAAATAATCGGCCGATTTCACTCGACCTGACTTTTGACAAAGACGGGTTTCGCGAAACCCGACTCGATCCTAAAAAAGTAAAAGACGCTCAACTCTAGTGCCAATAATGTGGACCTAGTGTATTTTGTTAAAAATTGTTTGCTATTGTTTTATAATTTTCAACATTTAATCTCTGTTTAACATATTTAAAAGTAAAATCAGAAAAAAAACAGTCAAGTAAACTAAAAATAACTTTTGTTCTGCAGAAGTGAGGGTATATGCGAAAAGATATGTTTGAAAATGTGAAAATATCCTCACAATTGAGTTATGGCTTGGAATTTTACTTCTAAAGCCATGATATATGTACATACGTGAGATCCCGCTGATATCATTTGTCATGTTCAACTTTAGTTCCATATATTATTTATCACAAAATGCATTTTGTATCTCTCTGAAAACTGCCATCTGTGTGGAATTATAGCATTTCTCTATTCTGAAAACATTATCATTAATCAAGAGGCATTCTCTCCTTTGGACCACATAAAGCGCAGTAGGTGATTTCTGATGTAAATTTGGATCCTTCTCATCTCCCCCTCCCACCCACAAATCCCAGAGATTTATATCATTCAAATTGTCTGCAGTTTCTGTCCTCTTTTCCTTGGCTGCTAGTCAGGTGTGTAAGAGACTCCAAAATTTAAATAAAAAAAGCCTAACAAACCATCTCAAGCATAGAATTTTATTTTATTTGTTTTATTTGATATGGGTTTTTATATTTTCATTCTGACAACAATTGATAGTAGTACAATTTGAATTTTATGCATCAATGTATTTATTTTATTAAGAAAATGCATCTAAGTTCAAAAATGAAGTAAGTTTGCAATAATTCATAGCTGAAAAATTCTTTCCATTTTGTTTTCACAGCTCCTATGTAAACCTATGCATCTCAATGGTGACAGACCTGAAGCAAACCAGGAAAGAAGATTGGGGAACAGCGTTGGAGTACTGACACATGGAGCCTGAGGCCTCTAAGGTGGCACATTTAGTATAGGTAATTTACCCTTTACATGTTTTATATTGTATGTATGCCACTCTGAGACACTTTAGAACCTTGGATCACCTTAGGTTAACCCTTTTGGGTGGGGATAAGTGTATCCCTTACTACAGCTCAGCCATGGCACTTTAGGATCTAATAGTCTTGGTTTTTACTATATGTATGTGGAACTCAAAGGTGTAACTAGGATTTTGGTTCAGGGTAGGTTAAATCTTCTGATTGGGCCCCTAACCAGGTAACCCTGATTAACGATATAGTGGCAAAATCTAATAGTAGATGTAGGAGAACCTCAGCCGATGACTATGCTGTTACTAAAAAATATCTCTATACAAAGACCAACACAGATATTACTGCCATATGGTCATATAGTGGTAGATACCAGTGTAACACCCCAGGTAATCGGTTGTTACAGAGGCATTGCTTTCCTTTCGGGGAGGGTGATGACATGCTTGGAAGCGAGGAAGGATCCCTTTAACAAGTAACTAGCACATGCAACACTGTTCTGACTCCAGGCCAGATGGGGGAGCTCGAGACCCAGATTCAGGGGAACTTCCCTATATATTCTGGACGGAGGAGGAGTTATGTGGTCAGTCTGTCAGATGGACAGAGGAGAGAGGAAGCAGACAGAGCAAGTCTGAGGGTATGTGCACACGTCAGGATTTCTTGCAGAAATTTTCCTGACAAAAACCGGACATTTCTGCCAGAAATCCGCATGCATTTTTACCACGATTTTGATGCGTTTTTGACTCGTTTTTTGTGCGTTTTTTGTGCGTTTTTTCCCAAATGCATAGAATTGCGGGAACAACGCAGAAAATCCGCAAAAATAATGAACATGCTCATTTTTTTACCGCGATGCGTTTTTTTCACGGAAAAAAACGCATCCATGTGCACAGAACATGTAGAATGCATTCTAAATGACAGAATGCATAATGTATGCGTTTTAATTAGTTTTTATAGCGTTTTTAGCGCGAAAAAACGTGAAAAAAACGCAAAAAAAACTGTACGTGTGCACATAGCCTGAGAGGAAAGCTGGGGCCGTGCAGCCAGGTGAGGTGCTGCAGCTCCTGGAAGGAACGAGAACAGAGCAGTCTGTAGGAGACTGAGAGAAGAAGAGAAGCGCAGGAGAGTAAAGAGCTGGAGGGAAGCTGCGACTGAACTTCCTCCATGCTGAAGCACAGAATTTCGGTAGCCGGAAGACCGAGGTTGTGAGGGTAACTCTATGCCCCACGCCAGAAACTGGCGGACAGGATATTGCAGGTCGCCTGTCCACCATTAACACCCGAAGGCACAGTGACAGATAGAACCCGGGGTCATCCTGAGAGGCCCTGCAAAAAGGCTTGAGTTACCTGCCATGCGGGTAGTGTCCTACCAGCAAGGGGGACAGAGAGAACGTGAGGACCTTGTGGGAGGCCTGAGGCAGCAAGGGACTCCAACACAGCGCTAGAAGGAAGGGTTCTGATTCCACCTGGCTAAAGGGATTCCTGAGTCGCTTCCAGGCTGGCCAGGCCACACCAACAGCCGTGATCTGGACCCTGGACTGTGGCTGCCTTGCATCTGTAAAGAGGTAAAAAAGACTGCAACTTGTGTCCTATGTTTCTTTCTACACTACCTACCATCTTTATCTACTACACAAAGAGCCCTGGGGACCCAGCTTCACCTGTGGGAAGGCATAACATCCCTGCTGCCATAACATCACCCCAGTGGACCCCTTTAAGCAGCATCGGTCATCCCTTACCGAATACCACAGGTGGCGTCATGAACAAACTTTATTCTTGTAACAATTCTGCCGGCATCACTGCATGGCCTCCCATTCCTCACGCACCATCTTACCCACTGCTCCAGGTCATGTTGTGGTCTCTGTCTGCTGCCGGCTCCATGCTCTGTGCCTCTTGCTTTCTGCCTGCTCTCTGCATGCTTCCTGGCTGTGTGCATATGGAGGCAGCGCCAGAACTCTCTGGTTCTTATGGAATCAGTGTGCACCTGTCTAATGTGTCCCTGGCCAATTACCAAGAGGCTTCTAGTATTTAGGGCAGCTCCACCCTGAGGAACTGCCTGTACAATGTGTTAACTCAGTGTTTCGCTTCTGAGCTGCCAGGCCTCGCTCTGTGTTTACCTTCTCTGGAGGCTTTTCTCTTTGCCTTGCCTTGATCTTGCTTGTCTGCCCTCCAGGAGGCAGAATATCCTGGTCCTTGTGTCTTTGTTCTTGTACCTTGTCTTGTTCCATTACCTTGTCTGAACTTTGTCCTACCTCTGTCTCCTTGTCTGTGGCTTCTTTCCCTGCTGTGTCTTTCCTTGTGTCGTCTCTGCTTATGCTCCACACCCTTGCAGCTCTGCCTGCTCTGTACCCTTCTGACTTTGTCTGTGCTCCGCTCTCTTGCAGCTTTACCTCTGCTCCGCACTCCTGCGGTTCTGCTCCGTTCTACTCTGCTCCGCTCCTGCTGCTGCAGAAATCTCTTGCTTCAGCTCCTCTAAGCATTCCTTGTGGTTCCGCTCTGCTTAGCTTCAGTTGTTGCACTCTCTCTTGCTACTCTGCTCTTATCCATAGTCTTGCAGTTCTCCTCCTGTGTGAACAGGTCCCGACCTGTTCCTTCATACTTCATTCCTTCCAGCTTGTATCTGTACCTGCACCTCCTGTGTGAACAGGTCCCGACCTGTTCCTTCTTACATCATTGCTTCCAGCTTGTATCCGTACCTGCACCTCCTGTGTGAACAGGTCCCAACTAGTGATGAGCAAATATACTCGGTACTCGAGATTTCGCGAGCATGCTCGGGTGTCCTCCCAGTATTTGTAAGTGCTCGGAGATTTAGTTTTCAGCTCCGCATCTGAATGATTTACATCTGTTAGCCAGCATAAGTACATGTGGGGGTTGTCTGGTTGCTAGGGAATCCCCATTGTAATCAAGCTGGCTAACAGATGTAAATCATTCAGCTGCAGCGCTGAAAACTAAATCTCCGAGCACTTACAAATACTCGGAGGACACCCGAGCGTGCTCAGGAAATCTCGAGTACCAAGTATATTCACTCATCGCTAGTCCTAACCTTTTCCTTCATACTTCATTCCTTCCTGCTCGTTTACTTACCTGCACCGTCTATGTGAACAGGTCCCAACCTGTTCCTTCATACTTCATATCCATACCTGCACCTCCTGTGTGAACAGGTCCCTACCTGTTCCTTCATACACCATACCTGCCTGCCCTGTGTCTCAGCCGTGCCTGCTTGCCCTGTGTCTCAGCCGTGCCTGCTTACCTACTCGTCCGAGTTTCAGCCGTGCCCATCTGCCAGTCTTGCCTGTAGCCCGCACCTGTCCTAGTGTTCCTGTTTCCCAAGTGGGATCAGCAGCCACAGCCAGACACCACCCTCGAGTAGCACCTGGCAGCTGCCTGCCGCACAAGTCTGACCTCACCATCAGAGGCTCCAGAGAAGACCAAGGCATCTGTCCTAGTAACGCCCCTTCCAGGATAGTCTGGTTTGTGGCACAGTGGGGCCACAAACCCCCTGGCTCTTGCCCACCAGTCAGGGCGTGAGCATGACAATTCTTTATTTATATAACCCATTTAAAGACCTTCCTTTTAATTTGGATGCCCAGGGCCACGGACTGTGCCTCTGCCACCATGACCACCCCTTTAATGATGACCGGACCCGGTATCGAGTACCCCTAGGCCCAGGCGGGTGCTCCACCAGTGCTGCAGAACATAAAAGAGATTACAGTATAGTTACAGATAATGACTTACTGCTGACGTTCTTTCTGTTGGAGTCAATCACTTTTCCATCTGACCCAGACCAATCAACTCCAGCATGGACTCAACTGCAGAGATTACAACAATAATGCATATGACTTCTCACATTTCCAGCACCATTCCATCTATCCCCCAAGCTACACAAACTCCTTATCCTGCTGATACTGAAGCATCGGCTCAGCATTGGGTTACGTGTCCCTTTTACTGCACCTACTGTGTGGTACTGTGTGTTCTCTAGATGGTAAAACAAACCTCTAGAATATATTAATACTCTGTGCAAGTGCCCTAGAAAACTGTCCACATTTTGCCCCCTGAAAAGTAATAATGACCTTCTTGCACCTCCTTGACAGTCCCAGTAACCTGAGTTCCCCTATAACAATAGGTGCCAACTTATCATTTAATAAGTTTCCCAGTCTCTTCCCTGTACAGATCCCTTCTACACAGTATGATGCTCTCCTGTACACAGTTTAATGCCCCCACACTGTATAGTAGCTCCCACACAGTATACTGATGACTTAGTACCCCCAAACTGTTTCATGGCCCCAACATTATATAATGGCCCCCACACTGTGCAGAGACCCCACATGAGCTCCCACACTGTATAATAGTCTCGCCACTGTATGATGGCCCTCTCACTGTAATCCCCAAACTGTTTGATGACCCCCTAAATAGTCTCCATAAGGGACAATGCACTCCCCACAGTCCTCCATACAGTATTATTCACTCGCCATAGGCTTCCATACAGTATAATGTACTCCCCATAGGCCTTCACATAGTATGATGCACTCCCCATAGGCCTCCATATAGTAGAATGCACTCCCCTTAGGCCTCCATACAGTATAATACACTCCCCATGAAAAAAATACAACACTCAGCTCTCCACCTCGTTCTCCCACTGCTACGGTCTCTGCAGCGAGCGCTGTGAGTGCCCGCACATCTCAGAAATGCAGTCGCCGTGTAGAGACGTCATGGTGCCCGCTACGCTGCAACGCCAGACAAGGATTTATGGGAGAGGGAGTGTTGGCTGATGCTCCATTTCTCATTAGTGCTTTCAAGTTTGAACTTGCCATGACAGGGGGGCTGCCCTAGTGCTGGCATTGGGCCCACCCACGGTGCAGGTAGATCATGTCGTTCCTGCTCTGCCAGAGAGTCTAACTGTATTGGCGTGTATTGGGTCAGGAGTCAATATATGTCGATGTAATGCAGCACAGAAGTGATAAAGGTGGCGGCATTTCTTGAAAGACTCAAACACTGGTGACTAGTGTTGAGCATTCCGATACTGCAAATATTGGGTATTGGCCGATATTCGCGGTATCGGAGTTCCGATACTGAGATCCGATACTTTTGCAATATCGAATACCGGAATCGGAAGTTCCCATATTGCTATGAGCCAGTTTGATTTAATTCAGCCAATGAGGAATCCTAAGAAGTGTGGGCACATCCTGTCATGCATGTTAGGCATGTAACTAATGACATGGCAGTGATTGGCTGCTGAAATGATGTCATGATGCACTATAAAAGCAGCCGCCACCATTTTGGGTTCACTTTGCTGTGAATTCAGTTTGGGACAGGACACTGCTGTTCTGACTGAGGGACAGTTTGAGATAGCGATTTGCTTCATTGTGCTTTTCCCAGGCTACTGTAGCAACTGCTGTGTCAGAAGCATTTTTTAGCCTTGCAGCGCTGTTCACGGCTGTCTGCAAGGTCTCTGTGTGTGTGAGTGCAGCTCCCGCTGCAGTGTGTTCTGCAGCCACATCAGGTTGTAGTTCCCTCAGCGTGCGTCACTGCCTCATACTGTTACATTGTCCTTTTTTGCATTTGTGCTGCTGCACATTTTTCTTGATTTCTCCTATTAGTGTGTTTCCATCTGTATCCAGCTAGATAGTGTGCAAACACTATATAGGAGTAGATAGAGGAGCTTTTCTGCAGCCTTGCTGTGCCGTTCACAGCAGTCTGCGAGGTCTCTGTGTGTGAGTGCAGCTCACGCTGTAGTCTGTTCTGCAGCCACATCTGGTTGTAGTCGGCTCAGCATGCGTCACTGCCTCACACTGTTACATTGTCCTTTTTTTCATTAGTGCTGCTGCCCATTTTTCCTGATTTCTCCTATTAGTGTGTTTCCATCAGTATCCAGCTAGATTGCATGCAAACACTATATAGGAGTAGATAGAGGAGCCTTCTGCAGCCTTGTGCCCTGCAGCCCCAGCCAGATTAGTATTAGCCTATTTTTTGGAGCCTCATCTATTGCATTGTAGGTTACCTTCCTGCATTATAATAGCTACAAAAAGTTAGTGATACTATCGGTTTGACATCTTTGGGCACATCCTTTTTTTGTCAAAAGAAAACCTAACTAAAGTTCACCACACACTCCACTTTACAGTTGTGTAGGCCACATTAGCTCATATTAACCCCTTTCTGCCATTAGACGTACTATTGCGTCCATGTGGGGTGGGCTTTACTTCCCAAGGACGCAATAGTACGTCATATGCGATCGGCAGCGCTCACGGGGGGAGCGCCGCCGATCGCGGCCGGGTGTCAGCTGTTTATCGCAGCTGACATCCGGCACTATGTGCCAGGAGCGGTCACAGACCGCCCCCGGCACATTAACCCCCGGCACACCGCGATCAAAGATGATCGCGATGTGCCGGCGGTACAGGGAAGCACCGCGCAGGGAGGGGGCTCCCTGCGGGCTTCCCTGAGCCCCCCGCAGCAACGCAATGTGATCGCGTTGCTGCGAGGGTCTCACCTCCCTCCCTGCTCCCTCCAGCCCCGGATCCAAGATGGCCGCGGATCCGGGTCCTGCAGGGAGGGAGGTGGCTTCACAGAGCCTGCTCAGAGCAGGCACTGTGAAGCAGCCTGCACTCCTATCAGATCAGTGATCTGACAGAGTGCTGTGCAAACTGTCAGATCACTGATCTGTGATGTCCCCCCCTGGGACAAAGTAAAAAAAAAAAATTTCAAATGTGTAAAAAAAATAAAAAAAAATATTCCAAAATAATGAAAAAAAAAAAAATATTATTCCCATAAATACATTTCTTTATCTAAATAAAAAAAAAAAAACAATAAAAGTACACATATTTAGTATCGCCGCGTCCGTAACGGCCCGACCTATAAAACTGGCCCACTAGTTAACCCCTTCAGTAAACACCGTAAGAAAAAAAAAAAAAAAACGAGGCAAAAAACAACGCTTTATTATCATACCGCCGAACAAAAAGTGGAATAACACGCGATCAAAAAGTCATGGTACCGCTGAAAGCGTCATCTTGTCCCGCAAAAAACGAGCCGCGATACAGCATCATCAGCAAAAAAATAAAAAAGTTATAGTCCTGAGAATAAAGTGATGCAAAAATAATTATTTTTTCTATAAAATAGTTTTTATCGTATAAAAGCGCCAAAACATAAAAAAATGATATAAATGAGGTATCGCTGTAATCGTACTGACCCGAAGAATAAAACTGCTTCATCAATTTTACCAAACGCGGAACGGTATAAACGCCTCCCCCAAAAGAAATTCATGAATAGCTGGTTTTTGGTCATTCTGCCTCACAAAAATCGGAATAAAAAGCGATTAAAAAATGTCACGTGCCCGAAAATGTTACCAATAAAAACATCAACTCATCCCGCAAAAAACAAGACCTCACATGACTCTGTGGACCAAAATATAGAAAAATTATAGCTCTCAAAATGTGGTAACGCAAAAAATATTTTTTGCAATAAAAAGCGTCTTTCAGTGTGTGACGGCTGCCAATCATAAAAATCCGCTAAAAAACCCGCTATAAAAGTAAATCAAACCCCCCTTCATCACCCCCTTAGTTAGGGAAAAATTTAAAAAATGTATTTATTTCCATTTTCCCATTAGGGCTAGGGTTAGGGCTAGGGCTAGGGTTAGGGCTAGGGTTAGGGCTAGGGTTAGGGTTAGGGCTAGGGTTAGGGCTAGGGTTAGGGTTAGGGCAGAGGCGTAGCTAGAGCTTTTGCCGCCCGGGGCTGTTCCCGAGTTTGGCGCCCCCCCCCCCCCCCCCAGCTCAATACACACAAAGGTTACCAAAAATGGTTTTCCTGTTTTGTAGAACTTAAACTGGGCCTAATGGTGTCACCACCACACCATGACCAGGCCACATAGTGACCGAATAATACTACATACAAGGGACAAATACCACCGCACCATTTCCAGACCACATATTACCACCACATAGTGACTGAATACTACAATACTGATCAGTAATAAAAAAAAAACCACAATACTATCACCATAAGTGCCAGTATTCACAGGAGATCTGTACTTAGTATGCAGTGTCTGTGTAGAGGTAATACAGAGATCACTGGTGACATTATACACAGGACCTCTATATAGTATACAGTGTATAGTGTCAGTGTATAGGTAACACTGACTCACCAGTGACGTCTCTAGGTGAAGTCCTTCATCTTTTATCCAGCACAGACCGCCATCATTCCTTCCAGCCAGGACTCGTTTCTGCAGGAAATAACACAGTTATCTCGAGCTCCGCTTGCAGAACACATTACTTAATTTTTCACAACTTCTACATTACATCACATGAAGAAAAAAAGGTGATATAGTGTCACTCTGCACAGTAACAGGACCGCCCCCCCATTTAAAACAGTATACTCAAAAAATAAAATAAATACATCACTGCAGTAACAATATCCCTTAATTATCCCCTATGGTAATAATATTCCCCACCCTGGCCCCGTTTATCTCATTCCTGGCTCCAGCCATATGTTGTCGTATCCTGCCCTCATGAGTATCCATTCTACCCCATATGATCTCCACATCCTGCCCCACCAGCCTCCATCGTATCCGTCCTGCCCCATGATCCAATCCTGCCCCGTGTCTCCAATCATGCCCCGTATCTACATTCTGCCCATGCCTCAAGTCCTGCCCCCAGTGTGTCCAGCATATTACCCCCATGTTGTCCAGCAATCTGCCCCAGTGTGTCCAGCATATTACCCCCAGTGTGTCCAGCAATCTGCCCTCAGTGTGTCCAGCAATCTGCCCCAGTGTCCAGCCTTTCCCCAGTGTGTCCAGCAGTCTGCCCCAGTGTGTCCAGCATATTACCCCCAGTGTCCAGCATTGCCCCAGTGTGTCCAGTATATTACCCCCAGTGTGTCCAGCAATCTGCCCCAGTGTCCAGCATTGCCCCAGTGTGTCCAGAAATCTGCCCCAGGGTCTCCAGCATTGCCTCAATGTGTCCAGAAATCTGCCCCAGGGTCTCCAGTATTGCCCCAGTGTGTCCAGCAATCTGCCCCAGGGTCTCCAGTATTGCCCCAGTGTGTCCAGCATTCTGCCCCATAGTCTCCTGTACTGCCCCAGTGTGTCCAGCATTCTGCCCCATGGTCTCCAGTATTGCCCCAGTGTGTCCAGCATTCTGCCCCATGGTCTCCAGTATTGCCCCAGTGTGTCCAGCATTCTGCCCCATGGTCTCCAGTATTGCCCCAGTGTGTCCAGCAATCTGCCCCATAGTCTCCTGTATTGCCCCAGTGTGTCCAGCAATCTGCCCCATGGTCTCCTGTATTGCCCCAGTGTGTCCAGCAATCTGCCCCATGGTCTCCTGTATTGCCCCAGTGTGTCCAGCAATCTGCCCCATGGTCTCCTGTATTGCCCCAGTGTGTCCAGCAATCTGCCCCATGGTCTCCAGTATTGCCCCAGTGTGTCCAGCAATCTGCCCCATGGTCTCCTGTATTGCCCCAGTGTGTCCAGCAATCTGCCCCATGGTCTCCTGTATTGCCCCAGTGTGTCCAGCAATCTGCCCCATAGTCTCCTGTATTGCCCCAGTGTGTCCAGCAATCTGCCCCATGGTCTCCAGTATTGCCCCAGTGTGTCCAGCAATCTGCCCCATGGTCTCCTGTATTGCCCCAGTGTGTCCAGCAATCTGCCCCATAGTCTCCTGTATTGCCCCAGTGTGTCCAGCAATCTGCCCCATGGTCTCCAGTATTGCCCCAGTGTGTCCAGCAATCTGCCCCATGGTCTCCTGTATTGCCCCAGTGTGTCCAGCAATCTGCCCCATAGTCTCCTGTATTGCCCCAGTGTGTCCAGCAATCTGCCCCATGGTCTCCTGTATTATTGCCCCAGTGTGTCCAGCATTCTGCCCCATGGTCTCCAGCATTGCCCCAGCCCCAGACAGTCAGAAATAAAGAAAAAAAAAAAAGTAAAATCCTCACCTCTCCCGTTCCCAGCGCAGGTCCGGTGCAGTCAGCGTCTCTCCGGCTCTGCGACGCTCAGGACAGAGAGGCAGAGCGGCGCGCACAGTAGTGACGTCATCGCGCCCTCTGCTCTGAGACGTCGCAGAGTCAGAGGAGGCTGCAGCTGCCGGCGCCGCAGGAACCAGGAGAGGTGAGTATAGAGCGGGGGGCGGGGGCGGGGGCGGGACCCGGGGGTGGGGGGAGCTGGCCCTGGTCGTGGCGGCGGACGGCGCCGCCCGAAGATTTAAAGGGGCGTCTTTTTTTTTTTTTTTTTATCTTCTTCTGCAGCGCCGGCCGCCCCCCGCATTGTGCCGCCCGGGGCGGACCGCCCCCCCCCGCACCCCCCTTCCTACGCCACTGGGTTAGGGTTAGGGTTAGGGCTAGGGTTAGGGTTAGGGCTAGGGTTAGGGCTAGGGTTAGGGCTAGGGTTAGGGTTAGGGTTAGGGCTAGGGTTAGGGCTAGGGTTAGGGCTAGGGTTAGGGCTAGGGTTAGGATTAGGGTTAGGGCTAGGGTTAGGGCTAGGGCTACAGTTTGGGTTGGGGCTAAAGTTACAGTTAGGGTTTAGATTACATTTACGGTTGGGAATAGGGTTGGGATTAGGGTTAGGGGTGTGTCAGGGTTAGAGGTGTGGTTAGGGTTACTGTTGGGATTAGGGTTAGGGGTGTGTTTGGATTAGGGTTTCAGTTATAATTGGGGGGTTTCCACCGTTTAGGCACATCAGGGGCTCTCCAAACGCGACATGACGTCCGATCTCAATTCCAGCCAATTCTGCGTTGAAAAAGTAAAACAGTGCTTCTTCCCTTCCGAGCTCTCCCGTGTGCCCAAACAGGGGTTTACCCCAACATATGGGGTATCAGCGTACTCAGGACAAATAGGACAACAACTTTTGGGGTCCAATTTCTCCTGTTACCCTTGGGAAAATACAAAACTCGGGGCTAAAACATATTTTTTGTGGGAAAAAAAAAGATTTTTTATTTTCACGGCTCTGCGTTATAAACTGTAGTGAAACACTTGGGGGTTCAAAGTTCTCACAACACATCTAGATTAGTTCCCTGTGGGGTCTAGTTTCCAATATGGGGTCACTTGTGGGGGGTTTCTACTGTTTAGGTACATTAGGGGTTCTGCAAACGCAATGTGACGTCTGCAGACCATTCCATCTAAGTCTGCATTCCAAATGGCGCTCCTTCCCTTCCGAGCTCTGCCATGCGCTCAAACGGTGGTTTCCCCCAACATACGGGGTATCAGCGTACTCAGGACAAATTGGACAACAACTTTTGGGGTCGAATTTCTCCTCTTACCCTCGGGAAAATACAAAACTGGGGGCTAAAAAATAATTTTGGGGGGAAAGATTTTTTTTTTTAATTTTCACGGCTCTGCGTTACAAACTGTAGTGAAACACTTGGGGGTTCAAAGCTATCACAACACATCTAGATGAGTTCCTTAGGGGGTCTAGTTTCCAAAATGGTGTCACTCGTGGGAGGTTTCTACTGTTTAGGTACATTAGGGGCTCTGCAAATGCAATGTGACACCTGCAGACCATTCCATCTAAGTCCTCATTCCAAATGGAGCTCCTTCCCTTCCGAGCCCTCCCATGCGCCCAAACAGTGGTTCCCCCCCACATATGGGGTATCAGCGCACTCAGGACAAATTGGACAACAAATTGTGGGGTCGAATTTCTCCTGTTACCCTCGGGAAAATACAAAACTGGGGGCTAAAAAATAATTTTTGTGGGAAAAAATTTTTGTTTTATTTTTACGGCTCTCCATTATAAACTTCTGTGAAGCCCTTGGTGGGTCAAAGCGCTCAGCACACATCTAGATAAGTTCCTAAGGGGGTCTACTTTCCAAAATGGTGTCACTTGTGGGGGGTTTCTACTGTTTAGGTACATTAGGGGCTCTGCAAACGCAATGTGACACCTGCAGACCATTCCATCTAAGTCTGCATTCAAATGGCACTCCTTCCCTTCTGAGCCCTCCCATGTGCCCAAACAGTGGTTCCCCACACATATGGTGTATCATCGCACTCAGGACAAATTGGGCAACAAATTTTGGGGTCCAATTTCTCCTGTTACCCTCAGGAAAATACAAAACTGGGGGCTAAAAACATAATTTTTGTGGGAAAAAAATTTTGTTTTATTTTTACGGCTCTGCATTATAAACTTCTGTGAAGCACTTGGTGGGTCAAATTGCTCACCACACCTCTAGATAAGTTCCTTAGGGGGTCTACTTTCCAAAATGGTGTCATTTGTGGGGGGTTTCAATGTTTAGGCACATCAGTGGCTCTTCAAACGCAACATGGCATCCCATCTCAATTCCTGTCAATTTTGCTTTGAAAAGTCAAACGGCGCTCCTTCCCTTCCGAGCTCTCCCATCCACCCAAACAGTGGTTTACCCCCACATATGGGGTATCAGCGTACTCAGGACAAATTGTACAACAACTTTTGGGGTCCAATTTCTTCTCTTACCCTTGGGAAAATAAAAAATTGGGGGCAAAAAGATAATTTTTGTGAAAAAATATGATTTTTTATTTTTACGGTTCTACATTATAAACTTCTGCGAAGCACTTGGTGGGTCAAAGTGCTCACCACACCTCTAGATAAGTTCCTTAGGGGGTCTACTTTCCAAAATGGTGTCACTTGTGGGGGGTTTCAATGTTTAGGCACATCAGTGGCTCTTCAAACGCAACATGAGGTCCCATCTCAATTCCTGTCAATTTTGCATTGAAAAGTCAAACGGCGCTCCTTCCCTTCCGAGCTCTCCCATCCGCCCAAACAGTGGTTTACCCCCACATATGGGCTATCAGCGTACTCAGGACAAATTGTACAACAACTTTTGGGGTCCAATTTCTTCTCTTACCCTTGGGAAAATAAAAAATTGGGGGCGAAAAGATAATTTTTGTGAAAAAATATGATTTTTTATTTTTACGGTTCTACATTATAAACTTCTGTGAAGCACTTGTTGGGTAAAAGTGCTCACCACACCTCTAGATAAGTTCCTTAGGGGGTCTACTTTCCAAAATGGTGTCACTTGTGGGGGGTTTCAATGTTTAGCCACATCAGGGGCTCTCCAAACGAAACATGGCGTCCCATCTCAATTCCAGTCAATTTTGCATTGAAAGTCAAATGGCACTCCTTCGCTTCCGAGCTCTGCCATGCGCCCAAACAGTGGTTTACCCCCACATGTGGGGTATCAGCATACTCAGGACAAATTGTACAACAATGTTTGGGGTCCATTTTCTCCTGTTACCCTTGGTAAAATAAAACAAATTGGAGCTGAATTAAATTTTTTGTGAAAAAAAGTTAAATGTTCATTTTTATTTAAACATTCAAAAAATTCCTGTGAAGCACCAGAAGGGTTAATAAACTTCTTGAATATGGTTTTGAGCACCTTGAGGGGTGTAGTTTTTAGAATGGTGTCACACTTGGGTATTTTCTATCATATAGACCCCTCAAAATGACTTCAAATGAGATGTGGTCCCTAAAATAAAATGGTGTTGTAGAAATGAGAAATTGCTGGTCAACTTTTAACCCTTATAACTCCCTAACAAAAAAAAATTTTGTTTCCAAAATTGTGCTGATGTAAAGTAGACATGTGGGAAATGTTATTTATTAAGTATTTTGTGTGACATATCTCTGTGATTTAATTGCATAAAAATTCAAAGTTGGAAAATTGCGAAATTTTCATAATTTTCGCCAAATTTCCGTTTTTTTCACAAATAAACGCAGGTACTATCAAATAATTTTTACCATTGTCATGAAGTACAATATGTCACGAGAAAACAATGTCAGAATCACCAGGATCCATTGAAGCGTTCCAGAGTTATAACCTCATAAAGGGACAGTGGTCAGAATTGTAAAAATTGGCCCGGTCATTAACGTGCAAACCACCCTTGGGGGTAAAGGGGTTAAAGTCTAGTCCACACTTTATAAAATTAGTGTTTCTTATACCTGTTAGGAATAAGCACACTAAGCCCTTAGTACTTTTCTGCCTATCCTTATCAGTCTACCAAGAGGAAGAAGGCAGGGAGTAAGGCACGTGGTCGTGGGCATGGAGTTTCTGCAGGGAGAGGACGTGGGGATTCTGTGCCTGCTGTGGGCACCAGTGACTCAGCATCCCCCAGTTTTACTAGGGAACAGTCCTTTATGTGCAGCTTTGTAGGAGCTTGCCGTACCCCACTGCTGCGGGACGAACAAATTGAAGCCATTGTCGGATGGATGGCACCTAACGCATCGACTTCAATTAGTGCCACATCCTCTCAGGATCCAGAGCACTGAAGAGCACCCATCTGTCTCTTCACCACCTGCCAAATTGCCCAGGCAGTCAGAGAGCCTTGGACAGGAGCCATCTCTACTTCTGTTCTCTGAATCTCTTGGCTTGGAAAGAGGGGGCCAGCCAAGCAGAGAAATGGAAGAAGAGGCAGTATGCAGTGATGCGCAACTGCTTTGTCTCTCTAAATCTGAAGAGGTGGGTGGGCCAGTGCCTACAGTCAGCACACCTCAGTACGCATGTGATGATGAGACTCAGGTGCCACTTTCTGGTGCATACTGTGCTGCTGAGACTACCCAGGAGAACCAGTTGTTGGAAGAGGGTAGTGTAGATGATGAGGTCCTTGACCAATCATGGCGTGAGGTACAGGAAGGTGGTGGGAGCAGCTCTGAGGAAGATTCCCTGAACGGCCCACAAAGGAGGGAGAGGGAGGGGGCAGACTGGTTTCCACTCCATTTCGGCACCCATTAGGAGCATGCCTCTTCCAAAACCCAAAACGGGCGCTCGCAAGACTTGCAGTGCCTGGTCCTTTTTTGACACAGTTGCAGATGACATTTGCTTTGTCAAATGCAAGCTGTGTAATCAGAAAGTGAAAAGAGGGAAAAGTGTCAGCAACCTCAATACCACAAATATGTGGAAACATGTGCGGACCAAGCACATGGTGTAGTTACAAAAAAACACGGAAGACCTAGGCCAACCTACAGCACCAACTACCACCTCTTCAGCTCGTGTTGTAGCCTCTTCCTCCAGCTCACACACAGCTGGTTCAGCTTCCTCACAGGATCGCCATGGAAGAACCTCTGGCACTGTTGTACAGAGACCCAGTGTAATTTCACCCACAGCACAACATTCCCTGTCATCCTCACACTCCCAGGCCAGTCTACAGCCATCGGTAGCACAGGCCTGGGAGAAAAGGCGGCTATACTCGGCAAACCACCCCCAAGCACAGGCTCTGAATGCTGGCACTGCAAAACTACTGTCCCTTGAAATGCTCTCATTCAGGCTGGTGGAGACTGACACCTTCTGTAACTTCATGGCATTGGCAGTCCCACAATACAACATGCCCAGCTGCTTTTATTTCAGCAGGCAAGCCATCCCTGTCCTGCAAAAGTATGTGGAGGGAAACATTAAGCATGAGCTACTAAACTCCGTCAGTAGCAAGGTCCACCTGACCACCGATGCGTGGACCAGTCACCATGGACAGGGACGATACCTTTCCCTCACTGCCCATTGGGTAAATGTTGTGGAGCCGGGTACAGATCTTGAGAGTGGCGCTGTACATGTTCTGCCAACTCCAAGGATTGCAAGAATCCAGTCATTGACTCCTCCTCATACTCCAGTTCCTCTGAATCAGCGCTGCAGGAGCCATCACAGTCTACCTCCACATGGACCCGTGAATGCTTACCTGTTATGACCGATATGAGCACAGCCGTGGCCAAACGTCAACAGGCCGTATTGAAATTAATTTCTTTGGGGAATTGAAGCCACACAGCGCAGGAGCTCTGGAATGCCATAAAGCAGGAGAGCAACGTGTGGTTTGTGCCAGCGAAACTCCAGGCAGGCCAGTGAGAATGGACGAAATCTGGTGTCAGCTCTGTGCCTAGGCAACCTCACTCACATTCCATGTCTGGCACATGTGCTCAACTTGGTTGTGCAGAGTTTTTTGAGGGACTATCCGGATCTTTATGCACTGCTGCACAAGGTCCGCCTAGAGTGCGCTCACTTGCGGTGTTCCAGCATGGCAAGATCGCGCATTGCAACTCTGCAGCGCCGATTCCGCCTTCTGGAACATCGCATCATATGTGACCTACCCACCAGGTGGAATTCAACGTTACATATGTTGGAGCGGTTGTGTGAGCAGCAGGCAGTAGTAATGGAGTACCAGCTGCATCAGGAGCAAAATGTCACACTGCGCCATTCACATATCACCACCACTGAGTGGGCCTCTATGAAGGACATCTGCCACGTTTTGCGTGCCTTCGATGATTCCACGCGGATGGCGAGTGCAGATAATGCACTAGTCAGAATGACTATCCCCCTTATCTGCCTGCTTGAAAAAACACTGCAATCCCTAAGGGAGGAGGTTGTGGAAGAGGTGGAGGATGAGGAGTCACAAATGCCATCTGCTCCTGGACAGTCTGCGCAACGTGGTTCCTCACAAAGGCCTAGGCAGGGAACACTTTGTGAGGAGGATGAGGAGGAGTCAATGGAGGAGGAAGACATCTGTCCAGAGGAGGGAGTTACACAATGCTCTAGTAGTCAGTATGTAGAGCGAGGGTGGGGTGATGCATAGCAGGCAGAGATGATGCCTCAAGCAAGGGACAGCGTTTCTTGACCAGTTGGCAGTCTGCAGCACATGGTTGATTTCATGCTGCAGTGCCTGAGAAATGACCGCCACATCGCCCACATTCTCAACACGGCTGATTATTGGGTGTACACCCTCCTAGATCCTCGCTACTGGAACAACTTACAAAGCCTCATAACACCGTTGACCTGGGAGCATAAAATGCGGGAGTACCAAGACACACTGGTGCATTCCATCATGTTCTCCATTCCAACCGAGAGCAGTGCTGCTAGTGCTTAACCCCTTACCGGCATCGGACGTACTATACCGTCCGATGCCGGCTCCCCTGCTTTGATGCAGGGCTCCGCGGTGAGCCCGCACCAAAGCCGGGACATGTCAGCTGTTTTGAACAGCTGATATGTGCCCGTAATAGGCGCGGGCAGAATCGCGATCTGCCCGCACCTATTAACTAGTTAAATGCCGCTGTCAAACGCAGACAGCGGCATTTAACTACCGCTTCCGGCCGGGCGGCCGGAAATGACGTCATCGCCGACCCCCGTCACATGTCCGGGGGTCGGCGATGCGTCTCCATTGTAGCCATAGAGGTCCTTGAGACCTCTATGGTTACTGATTGCCCGTCGCTGTGAGCGCCACCCTGTGGTCGGCGCTCACAGCACACGTGCAATTCTGCTACATAGCAGCAATCAGCAGATCGCTGCTATGTAGCAGAGCCGATCGTGCTGTCCCTGCTTCTAGCCTCCCATGGAGGCTATTGAAGCATGGCAAAAGTTAAAAAAAAAAGTTTAAAAAAATGTGAAAAAAATAAAAAAAACATAAAAGTTTAAATCACCCCCCTTTCGCCCCAATCAAAATAAATCAATAAAAAAAATATCAAATCTACGCATATTTGGTATCGCCGCGCTCAGAATTGCCCGATCTATCAAATAAAAAAAAGTATTAACCTGATCGCTAAACAGCGTAGCGGGAAAAAAACTCGAAACGCCAGAATTACGTTTTTTTGGTCGCCGCGACATTGCATTAAAATGCAATAACGGGCGATCAAAAGAACGTATCTGCACCGAAATGCTATCATTAAAAACGTCATCTCGGCACGCAAAAAATAAGCCCTCAACCGACCCCAGATCACGAAAAATGGAGACGCTACGAGTATCGGAAAATGGCGCAATTTTTTTTTTTTTTTTTTTTTAGCAAAGTTTGGAATTTTTTTTCACCACTTAGATAAAAAATAACCTAGTCATGTTTGGTGTCTATGAACTCGTAATGACCTGGAGAATCATAATGGCAGGTCATTTTTAGCATTTAGTGAACCTAGCAAAAAAGCCAAACAAAAAACCAATGTGGGATTGCACTTTTTTTGCAATTTCACCGCACTTGGAATTTTTTTCACGTTTTCTAGTACACGACATGCTAAAACCAATGATGTCGTTCAAAAGTACAACTCGTCCCGCAAAAAATAAGCCCTCACATGGCCAAATTGACGGAAAAATAAAAAAGTTATGGCTCTGGGAAGGAGGGGAGCGAAAAACGAACACAGAAAAACGAAAAATCCCCTGGTCATGAAGGGGTTAAAAAAGCAGCTCAGTGCGTCAAGGCAGGGGTAGAAGCTCTGCACAAAGAGGGAGCAGAAGCAGCACCTCAGCACAAGGCAAGACCAGTATGGCCCAAATGTGGCAAAGTTTTGTGTCCCCGCCACAAATGTCTACACCATCACAGATGGCTCCAGACAGCAGAAGGCAACGTTTCTGTCAGATGGTGACAGACTACATGTCTTGCCCTCTCAGTGCTCTCCCACACGGCTCTTCCCCCTTCAAGTTTTGTGTCTCTAAGCTGGATACATGGCCAGAGCTTAGCCAGTATGCATTGGAGGTGCTGGCTTGCCCTGCTGCTAGTGTATTATCGGAACGCGTCTTTAGTGCCGCAGGTGGTGTACTAACAGACTGTCGCATGCAACTATCCTCCGATAACAGGAACACATGGGCTACTTGCACAGTGAACAAGTCTGTAGGATCATGTTCACACACCACCAAGAAACCTGAAGACACAAAAGAGAATAGTAAAACCAAAAACACTCAGTTTGAAAAAATGTTGCAAAATCCATGTGTGCATACAGGGTAGAACAGAGTTCCACCACTCCTCTTGGGCCTATCTGCACAAAAGCTGTTCTACCCTGTATGCACACATGGATTTTTCCTCTCTGAACCCTGTTCACACAGGTTATATACAGATGATCAGGTTTTTAAATACATCAGATAGGGATTGCATACATTAGTTAGGACTGCTCTGATAAGGGTATACCGTGAAGATTGGTAGAGCAGCTTAGTATACATTTTTTGCAAAAAACGTATCAACCAAATACCCTGTTTTTTACATCTTTTACTAGCACTTGCGGATTACTGCAACATTTTTTCAAACTGAGTGTTTTTGGTTTTACTATTCTCTTTTGTGTCTTCAGGTTTCTTGGTGGTGTGTGAACATGATCCTACAGACTTGTTCACTGTGCAAGTAGCCCATGTGTTCCTGTTTCCATAATTGTTCTCTTGTGTCTACAAGACTGGGGAGTTCCACCACTCCTCTTGGGCTATCTGCACAAAAGCTGTTCTACCCTGTATGCACACATGGATTTTTCCTCTCTGAACCCTGTTCACACAGGTTATATACAGATGATCAGGTTTTTAAATACATCAGATAGGGATTGCATACATTAGTTAGGACTGCTCTGATAAGGGTATACCGTGAAGATTGGTAGAGCAGCTTAGTATACATTTTTTGCAAAAAACGTATCAACCAAATACCCTGTTTTTTACATCTTTTACTAGCACTTGCGGATTACTGCAACATTTTTTCAAACTGAGTGTTTTTGGTTTTACTATTCTCTTTTGTGTCTTCAGGTTTCTTGGTGGTGTGTGAACATGATCCTACAGACTTGTTCACTGTGCAAGTAGCCCATGTGTTCCTGTTTCCATAATTGTTCTCTTGTGTCTACAAGACTGGGGAGTTCCACCACTCCTCTTGGGCTATCTGCACAAAAGCTGTTCTACCCTGTATGCACACATGGATTTTTCCTCTCTGAACCCTGTTCACACAGGTTATATACAGATGATCAGGTTTTTAAATACATCAGATAGGGATTGCATACATTAGTTAGGACTGCTCTGATAAGGGTATACCGTGAAGATTGGTAGAGCAGCTTAGTATACATTTTTTGCAAAAAACGTATCAACCAAATACCCTGTTTTTTACATCTTTTACTAGCACTTGCGGATTACTGCAACATTTTTTCAAACTGAGTGTTTTTGGTTTTACTATTCTCTTTTGTGTCTTCAGGTTTCTTGGTGGTGTGTGAACATGATCCTACAGACTTCTTCACTGTGCAAGTAGCCCATGTGTTCCTGTTTCCATAATTGTTCTCTTGTGTCTACAAGACTGGGGAGTTCCACCACTCCTCTTGGGCGATCTGCACAAAAGCTGTTCTACCCTGTATGCACACATGGATTTTTCCTCTCTGAACCCTGTTCACACAGGTTATATACAGATGATCAGGTTTTTAAATACATCAGATAGGGATTGCATACATTAGTTAGGACTGCTCTGATAAGGGTATACCGTGAAGATTGGTAGAGCAGCTTAGTATACATTTTTTGCAAAAAACGTATCAACCAAATACCCTGTTTTTTACATCTTTTACTAGCACTTGCGGATTACTGCAACATTTTTTCAAACTGAGTGTTTTTGGTTTTACTATTCTCTTTTGTGTCTTCAGGTTTCTTGGTGGTGTGTGAACATGATCCTACAGACTTGTTCACTGTGCAAGTAGCCCATGTGTTCCTGTTTCCATAATTGTTCTCTTGTGTCTACAAGACTGGGGAGTTCCACCACTCCTCTTGGGCTATCTGCACAAAAGCTGTTCTACCCTGTATGCACACATGGATTTTTCCTCTCTGAACCCTGTTCACACAGGTTATATACAGATGATCAGGTTTTTAAATACATCAGATAGGGATTGCATACATTAGTTAGGACTGCTCTGATAAGGGTATACCGTGAAGATTGGTAGAGCAGCTTAGTATACATTTTTTGCAAAAAACGTATCAACCAAATACCCTGTTTTTTACATCTTTTACTAGCACTTGCGGATTACTGCAACATTTTTTCAAACTGAGTGTTTTTGGTTTTACTATTCTCTTTTGTATCCTCCGATAACGTTGACCGGCTTACTTTTCTGAAAATGAACAAGGCCTGGATGTCACAGGAATTTGCCACTCCTCTTCCAGATTAAATAATTGGTTGGCAACAGTATCCAGGTCTCCTGTTCTGTTCATGTTTCTACCACCTGAACTGTAATCCCTTTGCTCCAACACCGCCAGTTGCTGCTCAGAAGTGCCGTCTGCACAGTCAACACTTGCTGCCTTATATTGGGGTTCAGTAACATCAGCTGATCCCCTGCTGTGTATCCGGCTGTGGTGAAATATGTGTATATATATCTATATGTATATGTATATAGGCACAGACCTGGGGAGGATGGTGTCCCACTATGTTCCCCCCTTGCAAGTAAATGATGCAGAGAAGGTGGAAGAAAGTGACCCACCTGAGATCACGTGTGAGGAGGGAAAATGTCACAATGCACAGGACTGTAATTATGTGGTAGCTGTGACCCAGAGTCAGGCTGCGGCTCAGACTCAGGCCCAGAGATTAGAGGATGAGTCTCAGACAGAACTGCCAGAACAGGAGGACCATACTGTGGTCCCGGAGCCTCCATACATGGCAGACCCACCAAGGTCCCTGATAACAGACACTGAAAACTCAGCTTCAGACCAAGGCCTGGCAGTCACACTAGACCAGGGCCTGCAGGCTGACCATCAGAGCTTTCAGGAGGCCCTGCAGACAGATGTCAGTCTGGAGGAGCTCAGATGTCTTGCAGTCTGACCCCCTGCTGCTTTTGACAAAGAGAGAGTATACTTGGACCAGGGCAGACTGTATACAGAGACTATATCTGTATATACTACAGAATCTTGGGACTATGAACGGCGGCTGATCGTCCCTTATCCATTTAGGGGACAATTATTGAGAATTGCCCATGAAATTCCTTTGGCCAGACACCTTGGAATACAAAAGACTAAAGCTCACCTGACACATAACTTCTATTGGCCCAAGATGGGGATAGATATTGCCAATTACTGCCGATCGTGCGTAGTTTATCAGAGAGTTGAAAAGTCTGGGAATATACAGAAAGCTTCATTGATACCACTGCCTGTGATCGATGAACCTTTCCAGTGAGTGGCTGTGGATATCATAGGACCACTTGCAATCCCTAGCAGCTCTGGCAAAAAGTACATTCTCACAGTGGTGGACTATGATACACGATACCCGGAAGCTGTGGCACTATCCTCCATTCGAGCAGACAAAGTGGCGGATGCTTTACTGACTGTGTTCTCTCCTGTGGGTTTCCCCAGGGAAATGTTGACCTATCAGGGAACCCAGTTCATGTCTGATCTGATGGAAAGCCTCTGTGAAAGAATACAAGTACAGCATTTTGTATCCAGCGCCTATCATCCCCAAACCAACGGACTCTGCGAGCGTTTTAATGGAACATTAAAGCAAATGCTCAAAATGCTGGTGGAGACTGAAGGGAGAGACTGGGAGCGGTACCTCCCCAATCTGTTGTTTGCCTACAGAGAGGTACCCCAGGCATCTACTGGATTCTCCCCCTTTGAACTGGTTTATGGGAGGAAGGTCAGGGGGCCACTTGATTTGAATAAGGACTGTTGGAAGGACGACCCCAGAACTACTGGAGTCTCAGTGGTCGAATATGTACTGCGGCTCAGAGAGAGAATGCAAAAACTAAACAACCTGGCCCATGAGAACGTGACCCAGACCCAAGTCAACCAGAAGGTCTGGTACGACCATAATGCCAGACTGAGGGCCTACGAGGAAGGGCAGAAGGTTTGGGTGTTGGTCCCTATGTTACAGAATAAATTGCAGGCTGCATGGGAGGGACCATATACTGTACATAAGCGGCTGAATGATGTTAATTATGTGTTAACACTAGATAAGCATGCAAAGCATCAGAAAGTATTTCATGTGAATATGTTGAAGGCCCATCATGCCAGGGAGGCCTGTGTCTTACCTGTCTGTAGCCTGCCTGAAGAGGGCGAGGCCGATCTGTTACTGGATGTGGGGGCCGTGACTCAGTACATTGAGTCCCTGGAGTCAGCAGAGTTTAACCCTGAGCTATCCCACAGTCAGAGGTCTGAGCTGATGGGGGCGCTCAGCGAGTTTACCGAAGTCTTCACAGGGGAGCCTGGGAGGACACACTTAGCAGTTCACCATGTGGACCCTGGTACTAATCCCCCAGTACGGCAGTCTGCATACTGTGTGTCAGCAGAGGTGAAGGCACACATGAGGGAACAGGTAGAGAAGATGCTGAAACTCAAGGGGATACAAAAATCCCAGAGTGCCGGTGCCTCGCCTGTGGTTTTTGTCCCAAAAAAGGACCGGTTCTGTGTAGACTGCAGGAAATTAAATGTACTGACTACATGTGAGGTCTACCCCATGCCGAGGATAGATGAGCTGTTAGAGCAGCTAGCTAAAGCATCGTACCTTACCATCATGGACCTGAGTAGGGGATACTGGCAGATACCCCTGACCAGAGAAGCTCAGGAGAGGTCTGCCTTTATAACGCCATTCAGGCTGTTTGAGTTTCTGGTGATGCCCTTTGGTATGAAGAATGCCCCTGCGACCTTCCAGAGGTTGGTCAATCACTTATTGGAAGGATGTTATGGTTTTGCCATCGCTTATCTTGATGATATAGCCATCTTTAGTGATTCTTGGGAGGAACACCTCGTACATCTCTCTCAGGTGTTGCAAAAGCTTAAAACTGCAGGTCTTACTGTTAAGCCAGGGAAGTGTCAGGTAGCCATGCGGGAAGTACAATACCTAGGACACCGGGTGGGGGGAGGGCTGCTAAAACCTGAGCCAGGGAAGGTAGAAGCCATTACAGCCTGGACCACCCCACGAACCAAGAAGCAGGAACTGTCCTTCCTGGGTACGGCTAGCTACTATAGGAGGTTTGTACCAAACTACAGTGCTCTGGCCAAACCGCTAACTGATCTGACCAGGAAGAGACTTCCTAAATATGTCTCCTGGAGTCCTCAGTGTGAGGAATCATTTTCTGCCCTAAAGTCGGCATTGGTTAGTTCACCCGTCCTGCAGGCCCCAGATTTCACTCACCGGTTTGTAGTGCAGACAGATGCCAGCACCTATGGGCTAGGTGCAGTTCTCAGCCAGGTGAACCAACAAGGAGAGGAACATCCAATTCTGTACCTAAGCAGGAAACTCCTGCCCAGAGAAGTGGCTTATGCCACCATTGAAAAAGAATGTTTGGCAATTGTGTGGGCTCTGCAGAAGCTGCAACCATACCTCTATGGGCGCAACTTCACCGTGATCACAGATCATAGCCCATTGAGTTGGCTCAACAGAGTAGTTGGGGATAATGGGAAATTGCTTATATGGAGTTTGATACTTCAGCAATATGATTTCACAATTCAGCACAAGAAGGGAGTTGATCATGGCAATGATGATGGCCTGTCTCGCCAAGATGGGGCAGAACCAGATACGTGCTCGGGAGCTGACCTGTAAATAAACCCCCATGTACATTCATAAGGAGGGAGGTGTGGTGAAATATGTGTATATATATGTGTGAAGTGACATATGTCTAGGGTTATATGTGTGACTTGTGATAATCTAACATCTGTCCTGAAGGCAAGTTGCACCTAGGTGTTAATAGGTACTTCCTTGGGACTAGTAGAAATTGAGTCTCTATATCTCACCAGGAGGTCTAGCTAGAGCAAAGAAGAAGGTAACATTTGGCACCTCTTAGGTCTTGGAGGGGAGATGCTAATTGCGGCCTGAGGTGATCTATTCCTAATTAAAATTAAGGGTGGGCAGCCTGGGGGGTCGTGATTCTGCAGCATTACAGTACATACACACACATATACACTCGTGTATATATCTATATATATATATATATATATATATATATATATATATATATATATATATATATATATATATATAATATATAAAGCTGAATGTGTGTGTGTGTGTGTATGTGTGTATGTCCGGGATTGGCATCTGCACTGTCACAGCTGCAGCCACAAAATTTTGCACAGTCACATGTCTGACACGTCTGGACCCCGAGACCGTCATAGGCTATGTTGTGAGGCAAAATTATAACCCCGCGCGTTCCAATTCACCAAACAATTTTGCCCCTGTCTACATAATGGGGAAAAAGTGAAAGGAAAAGTGTTGGAGGCAAATTGACAGCCAGGAGGAGATGGCATTCAGGTATATACTATATACAGGGGAGAAGATATACAGCCATATATTATATACAGGAGGAGATGACATACAGGTATATACTATATACAGGGGAGATGACTTACAGGTATATCTAATATATAGAGCTGAATGTGTGTATGTCCGGGATTGGCATCTGCATCGTCGCAGCTACAGCCACAAAATTTTGCACAGTCACACGTCTGGACCCTGAGAGCGTCATGGGCTATGTTGTGAGGCAAAATTTTAACCCCGCGCGTTCCAATTCACCAAACAATTTTGCCCGTATCTACATAATGAGGAAAAAGTGAAAGGAAAAGTGTTGGAGGCAAATTGACAGCCAGGAGGAGATGGCATACAGGTATATACTATATACAGGGGAGATGATATACAGCTATATATTATATACAGGAGGAGATGACATACACGTATATACTATATACAGGAGGAGATGACATGCAGCTATATATTATATACAGGTGGAGATGACACACAGATATATACTATATACAGGGGAGATGACATACAGGTATATACTATATACAGGGGAGATGACATACAGGTATATACTATATACAGGGGAGATGACTTACAGGTATATCTAATACATAAAGCTGAATGTGTGTGTGTATGTCCAGGATTGGCATCTGCACCGTCGCAGCTACAGCCACAAAATTTTGCACAGTCACACGTCTGGACCCCGAGAGCGTCATAGGCTATGTTGTGAGGCAAAATTTTAACTCCGTGCGTTCCAATTCACCAAATAATTTTGCCCCTATCTACATAATGGGGAAAAAGTGAAAGGAAAAGTGTTGGAGGCAAATTGACAGCTGCCAGATGTGAACAAGGGGGACTTAAAGAGTGAGAGCGATGGCGCCAAAGAGTATATACCGTACAGTTGCTAAGGTGGGGCACCGACATGGGATACTCACCACACACGGGGATATGAACACACACACACAAAATGCGCCACACACTACCACGTGCTTGAACACATATCACCCTCAGCACACATTTCACCACACATACACCAACCTCGCCACATAAAAGTCGAAACACAAAAGTCGCCGCTCAAAACTTGCCACGCGCAAAACTCGCCACATGCAAAACTAGGCTCACGCAAAACTCGCCACACGTGCAAAACTCACCTCATGGAAAACTCGTCACACGCAAAACTTGCACACGTGGAAAAATTGCCACATGCACAAAAGTTGCAACACATGCAAAAGTTGCCTCACACAAAACTTGCACATACTCAAACGCACCACACATAAAACTCGCCACGCGCAAAACTCGCCATGCGCAAAACTTTCTGCACACAACTTGCTACACTAACCTGTCACATGCAACTCAACACACAAAAAATTGCTACACGCATGTCGCCACACAAAACTCATCTCACAAAAGTCGCTACATGTATGTCGCCACACGCAACTCAACACACATAACTTGACACATGAAACTCGCCCTAAAACACACACATGTCTGGTATAATCCATCAAAAATAAAAATCTGATTAATAAGCAGACAAACGACAAGAGCAACAACTGTACCATATAGGAAATATGGCAGCTGTCAGTCACATGACCTGTCTATTATCTGTATGTGTGAGCTAATATATACTGCCAGGGGGGAGGGCTTTCTGTTGGCTGGGGATTTATCAGGCTGCCAATTAAGCTTACAAATACTGAGGTAAAAATACTGAGCAAATAACATGTGAACGAGGTCTAACACAGGAGGAGATGACACACAGATATATACTATATACAGGAGGAGATGACACACAGGTATATACTATTTACAAGGGAGATGACACACATATATATACTATATACAGGGGAGATGACACACAGGTATATACTATATACAGGAGGAGATGACATAGGTATATACTATATACAGGAGGACATGACACACACATATATACTATATACAGGGCAGATGACACACAGATATATACTATATACTGTATAGGAGGAGATGACACACTGGTATATACTATATACAGGGGAGATGACATACAGGTACATACCATATACAGCGAAGATGACACACAGGTATATACTATATACAGGGGAGATGACACACAGGTATATACTATATACAGGGGAGATGACACACAGGTATATACTATATACAGGAGGAGATGACACACAGGTATATACTATATACAGGGGAGATTACACACAGATATATACTATATACAGGAGGAGATGACATACAGGTATAAACTATATAAAAGAGGAGATGACACATAGGTATATAGAGGAGGAGATGACATACAGCAGGTATAGAATATACAGGGGCGATGACATACAGGTATATACTATATACAGGAGATGACATACAGGTATATACTATATATAGGAGATGACATACAGGTATATAATATATACAGAAGAGATGACATACAGGTATATATATATACAGGAAGAGATGACACATAGGTATATACAATATACAGGAGGAGATGACATACAGCAGGTATATACTATTTACAGGGGAGATGAGATACAGGTATATACTATATACAGGAGATGACATACAGGTGTATCTACTATATAATTGTCTAAGGGTCACTTCCGTCTGTCTGTCTGTCACAGATATTCATTGTTAGCGGCCTCTGTCTGTCATGGAATCCAGGTCGCTGATTGGTCACGGCAAAACAGCCATGACAAATCAGCGACGGGCACAGTCCGGAAGAAAATGGCCGCTACTTACTCCCCGCAGTCAGTGCCCAGCATCCGCATACTCCCCTCCGGTCACCGCTCACACAGGGTTAATGCCAGCGGAAACGGACCGCGTTATGCCGCGGGTAAAGCACTCCATTACCACCGCTATTAACCCTGTGTGTCCCCAACTTTTTACTATTGATGCTGCCTATGCGGCATCAATAGTAAAAAAAATGTAATGCTAAAAATAATAAAAAAACAAAAAACCTGCCTGCTCGCGCCTGCCGCCATCTTCCATTCCCAGCGATGCATTGCAAAATTACCCAGAAGACTTAGCGGTCTCGCGAGACCGCTAAGTCATCTGGGTAATTTCGCAATGCATCCTGGGAACGGAATAAGGCGGCAGCCGCGCGCCTATCGCCGGAGCTTCGGTGGATCCCAGGGGTGAATATATAACTATTTTTTATTTTAATTATTTTTTTAACAGGGATATGGTGCCCACACTGCTGTATACTACATGGGATGTGTTAGATACCACGTGGCTCTGTGCTGTATACTACATAGGCAGTGTGATATACTATGTGGTCTGTGTGATATACTCCGTGAGCTGTCCTAGATATTAAGTGGCCACTGTTATATACTGTGTGGGCAGTGTTATATACTACGTGACTGGACAATATACTACGTGACTGGGCAATATACTACGTGGCTCTGTGCTGTATACTACGTGGCTCTGTGCTGTATACTATGTGGCTCTGTGCTGTATACTACATGGCTCTGTGCAGTAAACTACATCGCTGGGCAATATACTACATGGCTGGGCAATATACTACGTGGCTCTGTGCTGTATACTACATCACTGGGCAATATACTACGTGACTTGGCAATATACTATATGACTGGGCAATATACTATGTAGCTGGGCAATATACTACGTGGCTAGGCAATATACTATGTGTCTGTGCTGTATACTACATGGCTCTGTGCTGTATACTACGTCACTGTGCAATATACTAGGTAGCTGGGCAATATACTATGTAGCTGGGCAATATACTACGTGACTGGGAAATATACTATGTGGCTGGGCAATATACTACGTCACTGGGCAATATACTACGTGGCTGGGCAATATACTACGTCACTGGGCAATATGGTACGTGGCTGTGCAATATACTACATAGCTGTGCAATATACTACGTGCCGGGGCAATATACTACGTGGCTGGGCAATATACTACGTAGCTGGGCAATATACTACGTGGCTGGCCAATATACTACGTGACTGGGCAATATACTATGTGACTGGGCAATATACAGTGCCTACAAGTAGTATTCAACCCCCTGCAGATTTAGCAGGTTTACACATTTGGAATTAACTTGGCATTGTGACATTTGGACTGTAGATCAGCAAGTGTGAAATGCACTGCAGCAAAAAAGAATGTTATTTCTTTGTTTATTTTTTTTTTAAATTGTGAAAAGTCTTTTCAGAGGGTCATTTATTATTCAACCCCTCAACCCACCAGAATTCTGTTTGGTTCCCCTAAAGTATTAAGAAGTAGTTCAGGCACAAAGAACAATGAGCTTCACATGTTTGGATTAATTATCTCTTTTTCCAGCCTTTTCTGACTATTTAAGACCCTCCCCAAACTTGTGAACAGCACTCATACATGGTCAACATGGGAAAGACAAAGGAGCATTCCAAAGCCATCAGAGACAAGATCGTGGAGGGTCACAAGGCTGGCAAGGGGTACAAAACCCTTTCCAAGGAGTTGGGCCTACCTGTCTCCACTGTTGGGAGCATCATCCGGAAGAGGAAGGCTTATGGAACTACTGTTAGCCTTCCACGGCCTGGACAGCCTTTGAAAGTTTCCTCCCGTGCCGAGGCCAGGCTTGTCCGAAGAGTCAAGGCTAACCCAAGGACAACAGGGAAGGAGCTCCGGGAAGATCTCATGGCAGTGGGGACATTGGTTTCAGTCAATACCATAAGTAACGTACTCCACCGCAATGGTCTCCGTTCCAGACGAGCCCATAAGGTACCTTTACTTTCAAAGCGTCATGTCAAGGCTCGTCTACAGTTTGCTCATGATCACTTGGAGGACTCTGAGACTGACTGGTTCAAGGTTCTCTGGTCTGATGAGACCAAGATCGAGATCTTTGGTGCCAACCACACACGTGACATTTGGAGACTGGATGGCACTGCATACGACCCCAAGAATACCATCCCTACAGTCAAGCATGGTGGTGGCAGCATCATGCTGTGGGGCTGTTTCTCAGCCAAGGGGCCTGGCCATCTGGTCCGCATCCATGGGAAGATGGATAGCACGGCCTACCTGGAGATTTTGGCCAAGAACCTCCACTCCTCCATCAAGGATCTTAAGATGGGTCGTCATTTCATCTTCCAACAAGACAACAACCCAAAGCACACAGCCAAGATAACCAAGGCCTGGTTCAAGAGGCAAAAAATCAAGGTGTTGCAGTGGCCTAGTCAGTCTCCTGACCTTAACCCAATTGAAAACTTGTGGAAGGAGCTCAAGATTAAAGTTCACATGAGACACCCAAAGAACCTAGATAACTTGGAGAAGATCTGCATGGAGGAGTGGGCCAAGATAACTCCAGAGACCTGTGCCGGCCTGATCAGGTCTTATAAAAGACGATTATTAGCTGTAATTGCAAACAAAGGTTATTCCACAAAATATTAAACCTAGGGGTTGAATAATAATTGACCCACACTTTTATGTTTAAAATTTATAAAAATTTAACTGAGCAACAAAACTTTTTGGTTTGTAAGATTTATGCATCTGTTAATAAATCCTACTCTTGTTTGAAGTTTGAAGGCTCTAACTTATTTGCGTCTTATTAAACCTGCTAAACCTGCAGGGGGTTGAATACTACTTGTAGGCACTGTACTACGTAGCTGGGCAATATACTACTAAGCTGGGCAATATACTACGTGGCTGGGCAATATACTACGTGGCTGGGCAATATACTACGTGGCTGGACAATATACTACGTGGCTGGGCAATATACTACATGGCTGGGCAATATACTACGTGGCTGGGCAATATACTATGTGGCCGGCCAATATACTATGTGACTGGGCAATATACTACGTGACTGGGCAATATACTACGTGACTGGGCAATATACTTGTCAGGTCGCCGTTATCACCGCCCCGGCCCCTGCTGTCCGCTCTTACTTACAGCTCCTCGGTGTCCCGGCGCGCTCCTGTTCCTCCTCCAGCGCCGTCTCCTCTGCTCGCTCTCCCAGCTCCTGCTTCCTGTTGGGCGCGCGCGCTCTAGGGTTTCCTGCGCACGCGCACTCTGCCTTTTCTCTGGACGCTCTTTCCCCTGCTCTCTGTGGTCCCGGAGGACCATGACCCGGAAGGTATGCTGCCACTCTGCATTTAAGGCTGCCTCTTCCTTTTGGCTGTGCCTGTCTGTCATTTGTTTTCTGGCAAATGCCTCTGGCTCTCTCGCTTCCTAGCGTACACTATGTTCTCCCAGCTGCTTGTCTCTTGTCTCTGACTTTTCATTTCTGTGTATTATCATTAACTGTCTCCGTGCTTCCCTTGCAGCTCCAGTTCTCCAGTACCTCCGTTTTCCCCGGTGTTCCTGATCCTCTGCCTAGTCCTTTCGCCTTCGTCTCCTGCGCTTCCGTGGTCTCGTGTCCTCATCCTGTCTTCCGGTTTGTTTCTCATTTTCTGTCTGTCTTGTCAGTTTCCCGTTTCCGTTCCTCTTCTCCTTCCTCGTTTTCTTTTCCGTCATCCCTGCCCTGACCATTTCCTTTCCCTCTACATTGGTACCGGCTGCCGTACAGTAGTCTCCCCTGGGCCTGCTCCTAATGCTCCCTGTATAGGGGGCGGTCCACCTGGTCCACTCGTCCTGGGGAGGTTCGCTGTTTCGGTCCAGTGGGTTCACTTATCTCGTTTTCCTGGTCCCTTAGCGTAGCAATACTACGTGGCTGGGCAATATACTACGTGACTGGGCAATAAATACACTACATGGCTGGGCAATATACTACATGGCTGGGCAATATACTACGAGGACATGCATATTCTAGAATACTTGATGCGTTAGAATCAGGCCACCATCTAGTACTATATATAAGGGAGATGACAAACATGTATATACTGAGGGGAAAATGAGAGGTGTGAGGTGAAAATGAGGGGTGTGAGGTGAAAATGAAAAGGTATGAGTGCAAAATGAGAGGAGTGAGGGAAAATAGTGGAGTGATCGGAAAATGACAGATGTGAGGTCGAAATGACAAGTGTTAGGGGGGAATGAGAGGAGTGAGGGGGAAATGAGAGGAATGAGAGGGAAAATAAGAGTGAGGGGGAAAATGAGAGGTGTAAGGGAGAAAATGAGAGATGTGAGGGGGAAAATGAAAGGCGAGATGGGAAAATAAGAGAAGTGAGGTGCTATAACTAACCACAGATATTTACTATGCCCAGGCAACGCCGGGCTCTTCAGCTAGTATATATACAGTATATACACACATCCATACACACACTACATATACAGACACATAAGGTGCATATATATGCATATATAATTATATATACACAGGACGTATATATACATATACTCAAACTACAGACACATGACTTGCACATACTGTATACACACTTTACACATTGAGCAAACACCTATAAACGCACCCCTTTCTGCAGGCAGCTGGATTTCTTCATCCGATGATACTTCCTGTGAGCAGGGGATTTCAGGTCCGATGCTAGGGCAGTGGTTGCAAACATGGGCCTGAGCCGTCCTCTCTAAGCCCAGCATCCTCCAGCACTGATCCTCTCTAAGCCCTGCATCCTCCTGCACTGACACTCTCTAAGCCCTGCATCCTCCAGCATTGACCCACTCTGAGCCCTGCATCCTCCAGCACTGATCATGTCTAAGCCCTTCATACTCCAGCACTGACCCTCTCTAAGCCCTTAATCCTCCAGCACTGACCCTCTCTAAGCCCTGCATCCTCCAGCACTGACCCTCTCTAAGCCCTGCATTCTCCAGCACTGACTCTCTCTAAGCCCTGCATCCTCCAGCACTGATTCTCTCTAAGCCCTGCATCCTCCAGCACTGATCATCTCTAAGCTCTTCATCCTCCTGCGCTGACCCTCTCTAAGCCCTGCATCCTCCAGCACTGGCACTCTCTTAGCCCTTCATCCTCCAGCACTGATCCTCTCTAAGCCCTTCATCCTCCAGCACTGACCCTCTCTAAGCCCTGCATCCTCCAGCACTGACCCTCTCTAAGCCCTGCATTCTCCAGCACTGACTCTCTCTAAGCCCTGCATCCTCCAGCACTGATTCTCTCTAAGCCCTGCATCCTCCAGCACTGGCACTCTCTTAGCCCTTCATCCTCCAGCACTGATCCTCTCTAAGCCCTTCATCCTCCAGCACTGATCCTCTCGAAACCCTGCATCCTCCAGCACTGATCATGTCTAAGCCCTTCATCCTCCAGCACTGACCCTCTCTAAGCCCTGCATCCTCCAGCAGTGATCATCTCGAAGCCCTGCATCCTCCTGCACTGACCCTCTCTAAGCCCTGCATCCTCCAGCACTGATCCTCTCAAAACCCTGCATCCTCCAGCACTGATCATGTCTAAGTCCTTCATCCTCCAGCACTGACCCACTCTAAGCCCTTCACCCTCCAGCACTGACCATCTCTAAGCCCTGCATCCTCCAGCCCTAACCCTCTCTAAGCACTTCATCCTCCAGCACTGACCCTATCTAAGCACTGCATCCTCCAGCAGTGACCCTCTCTAAGCCCTGCATCTTCCAGCACTGATCATCTCTAAGCCCTGCATCCTCCTGCACTGACCCTCTCTATGCCCTGCATCCTCCAGCACTGGCACTCTCTTAGCCCTTCATCCTCCAGCACTGATCCTCTCTAAGCCCTTCATCCTCCAGCACTGACCTTCTCTAAGCCCTGTATCCTCCAGCACTGACCCTCTCTAAGCCCTGCATTCTCCAGCACTGACCCTCTCTAAGCCCTGCATCCTCCAGCACTGACACTCTCTAAGCCCTGCATTCTCCAGCACTGACCCTCTCTAAGCCATGCATCCTCCAGCACTGTCCCTCTCTAAGCCCTGCATCCTCCAACACTGATTCTGTCTAAGCCCTGTATCCACCAGCTCTGACCCTCTCTAAGCCCTTCATCCTCCAGCACTGACCCACTCGAAGCCATTCATCCCTTAGCATTGATCCTCTCTAAGCCCTGCATTCTCCAGCACTGACTCTCTCTAAGCTCTTCATCCTCCAGCACTGACCCTCTCTAAGCCCTACATCCTCCAGCACTGACCCTCCCTTAGCCCTTCATCCTCCAGCACTGATCCTCTCTAAGCCCTTCATCCTCCAGCAGTGATCCTCTCGAAACCCTGCATCCACCAGCACTGATCATGTCTAAGCCCTTCATCCTCCAGCACTGACCCTCTCTAAGCCCTTCATCCTCCAGCACTGACCCACTCTAAGCCCTGCATCCTCCAGCACTGATCCTCTCTAAACCCTTCATCCTCCAGCACTGTTCCTCTCGAAACCCTGCATCCTCCAGCACTGACCATGTCTAAGCCCTTCATCCTCCAGCACTGACCCTCTCTAAGCCCTTCATCCTCCAGCACTGATCATCTCTAAACCCTGCATCCTCCTGCACTGACCCTCTCTAAGCCCTGCATCCTCCAGCATTGGCACTCTCTTAGCCCTTCATCCTCGAGCACTGATCTTCTCTAAGCCTTTTATCCTCCAGCACTGATCCTCTCGAAACCCTGCATCCTCCAGCACTGTCCCTCTCTAAGCCCTGCATCCTCCAGCACTGATCCTCTCTAAGCCCTTCATCCTCCAGCTCTGTTCCTCTCGAAAGCCTGCATCCTCCAGCACTGACCATGTCTAAGCCCTTCATCCTCCAGCACTGACCCTCTCTAAGCCCTTCATCCTCCAGCACTGATCATCTCTAAACCCTGCATCCTCCTGCACTGACCCTCTCTAAGCCCTGCATCCTCCAGCATTGGCACTCTCTTAGCCCTTCATCCTCGAGCACTGATCCTCTCTAAGCCTTTTATCCTCCAGCACTGATCCTCTCGAAACCCTGCATCCTCCAGCACTGTCCCTCTCTAAGCCCTGCATCCTCCAACACTGATTCTGTTTAAGCCCTGTATCCACCAGCTCTGACCCTCTCTAAGCCCTTCATCCTTCAGCACTGACCCACTCGAAGCCCTTCATCCCTTAGCATTGATCCTCTCTAAGCCCTGCATTCTCCAGCACTGACTCTCTCTAAGCTCTTCATCCTCCAGCACTGACCCACTCTAAGCCCTGCATCCTCCAGCACTGATCCTCTCTAAGCCCTTCATCCTCCAGCACTGTTCCTCTCGAAACCCTGCATCCTCCAGCACTGACCATGTCTAAGCCCTTCATCCTCCAGCACTGACCCTCTCTAAGCCCTTCATCCTCCAGCACTGATCATCTCTAAACCTGCATCCTCCTGCACTGACCCTCTCTAAGCCCTGCATCCTCCAGCATTGGCACTCTCTTAGCCCTTCATCCTCGAGCACTGATCTTCTCTAAGCCTTTTATCCTCCAGCACTGATCCTCTCGAAACCCTGCATCCTCCAGCACTGTCCCTCTCTAAGCCCTGCATCCTCCAGCACTGATCCTCTCTAAGCCCTTCATCCTCCAGCACTGTTCCTCTCGAAACCCTGCATCCTCCAGCACTGACCATGTCTAAGCCCTTCATCCTCCAGCACTGACCCTCTCTAAGCCCTTCATCCTCCAGCACTGATCATCTCTAAACCCTGCATCCTCCTGCACTGACCCTCTCTAAGCCCTGCATCCTCCAGCATTGGCACTCTCTTAGCCCTTCATCCTCGAGCACTGATCCACTCTAAGCCTTTTATCCTCCAGCACTGATCCTCTCGAAACCCTGCATCCTCCAGCACTGTCCCTCTCTAAGCCCTGCATCCTCCAACACTGATTCTGTCTAAGCCCTGTATCCACCAGCTCTGACCCTCTCTAAGCCCTTCATCCTCCAGCACTGACCCACTCGAAGCCCTTCATCCCTTAGCATTGATCCTCTCTAAGCCCTGCATTCTCCAGCACTGACTCTCTCTAAGCTCTTCATCCTCCAGCACTGACCCTCTCTAAGCCCTTCATCCTCCAGCACTGACCCTCTCTAAGCCCTTCATCCTCCAGCACTGATCATCTCTAAACCCTGCATCCTCCTGCACTGACCCTCTCTAAGCCCTGCATCCTCCAGCATTAGCACTCTCTTAGCCCTTCATCCTCGAGCACTGATCCTCTCTAAGCCTTTTATCCTCCAGCACTGATCCTCTCGAAACCCTGCATCCTCCAGCACTGACCCTCTCTAAGCCCTTCATACTCCAGCACTGACCCTTTCTAAGCCCTGCATCCTCCAGCACTGACACTCTCTAAGCCCTGCATCCTCCAACACTGACCCACTATGAGCCCTGCATCCTCCAGCACTGATCATGTCTAAGCCCTTCATCCTCCAGCACTGACCCTCTCTAAGCCCTTAATCCTCCAGCACTGACCCTCTCTAAGCCCTGCATCCTCCAGCACTGACCCTCTCTATGCCCTGCATTCGCCAGCACTGACTCTAAGACCTGCATCCTCAAGCACTGACCCTCTCTAAGCCCTGCATCCTCCAGCACTGACCCTCTCTAAGCCCTGCATCCTCCAGCACTGACCCTCTCTAAGCCCTGCATCCTCCAGCATTGGCACTCTCTTAGCCCTTCATCCTCCAGCACTGATCCTCGCTAAGCCCTTCATCCTCCAGCACTGACCCTCTCTAAGCTCTACATCCTCCAGCACTGACCCTCCCTTAGCCCTTCATCCTCCAGCACTGATCCTCGCTAAGCCCTTCATCCTCCAGGACTGATCCTCTCGAAACCCTGCATCCACCAGCACTGATCATGTCTAAGCCCTTCATCCTCCAGCACTGACCCTCTCTAAGCCCTTCATCCTCCAGCACTGACCCTCTCTAAGCCCTTCATCCTCCAGCACTGATCATCTCTAAACCCTGCATCCTCCTGCACTGACCCTCTCTATGCCCTGCATTCTCCAGCACTGACCCTCTCTAAGCCCTGCATCCTCCAGCACTGACACTCTCTAAGCCCTGCATCCTCCAGCACTGACCCACTCTGAGCCCTGCATCCTCCAGCACTGATCATGTCTAAGCCCTGCATCCTCCAGCACTGACCCTCTCTAAGCCCTGCATCCTCCAGCATTGGCACTCTCTTAGCCCTTCATCCTCGAGCACTGATCCTCTCTAAGCCCTTTATCCTCCAGCACTGATCCTCTTGAAACCCTGTATCCTCCAGCACTGATCAGTCCTTCATCCTCCAGCACTGACCCTCTCTAAGCCCTTCATCCTCCAGCACTGACCCTCTCTAAGCCCTGCATCCTCCAGCCCTGACCCTCTCTAAGCCCTGCATCCTCCAGCACTGACACTCTCTAAGCCCTGCATCCTCCTGCACTAACCCACTCTGAGCCCTGCATCCTCCAGCACTGATCATGTCTAAGCCCTTCATCCTCCAGCACTGACCCTCTCTAAGCCCTTAATCCTCCAGCACTGACCCTCTCTAAGCCCTGCATCCTCCAGCACTGACCCTCTCTATGCCCTGCATTCTCCAGCACTGATCCTCTCTAAGCCCTGCATCCTCCAGCACTGATCATCTCTAAGCCCTTCATCCTCCTGCACTGACCCTCTCTAAGACCTGCATCCTCCAGCACTGATCCTCTCTAAGCCCTGCATCCTCCAGCCCTGATCATCTCTAAGCCCTTCATCCTCCTGCACTGACCCTCTCTAAGCCCCGCATCCTCCAGCACTGGCACTCTCGTAGCCCTTCATCCTCCAGCACTGATCCTCTCTAAGCCCTTCATCCTCCAGCACTGATTCTCTCGAAACCCTGCATCCTCCAGCACTGATCATGTCTAAGCCCTTCATCCTCCAGCACTGACCCTCTCTAAGCCCTTCTTCCTCCAGCACTGACCCTCTCTAAGCCCTGCATCCTCCAGCACTGATCCTCTCTAATCCCTGCATCCTCCAGCACTGACCCTCTCTAAGCCCTGCATCCTCCAGCACTGATCCTCTCTAAGCCCTGCACCCTCCAGCACTGATCATCTCTAAGCCCTGCATCCTCCTTCACTGACCCTCTCTAAGCCCTGCATCCTCCAGCATTGGCACTCTCTTAGCCCTTCATCCTCCAGCACTGACCCTCTCTAAGCCCTTCATCCTCCAGCACTGACCCTCTCTAAGCCCTACATCCTCCAGCCCTGACCCTCTCTAAGACCTGCATTCTCCAGCACTGACTCTCTCTAAGCCCTTCATCCTCCAGCACTGACCCTCTCTAAGCCCTGCATCCTCCAGCAGTGACCCTCTCTAAGCCCTGCATCTTCCAGCACTGATCATCTCTAAGCCCTGCATCCTCCTGCACTGACCCTCTCTATGCCTTGCATCCTCCAGCACTGATCCTCTCTAAGCCCTGCATCCTCCAACACTGATTCTGTCTAAGCCCTGTATCCACCAGCTCTGACCCTCTCTAAGCCCTTCATCCTCCAGCACTGACCCACTGTAAGCCCTTCATCCCCAAGCATTGATGCTCTCTAAGCCCTGCATTCTCCAGCACTGACCTTCTCTAAGCTCTTCACCCTCCAGCACTGACCCTCTCTAAGCCCTGCATCCTCCAGCACTGACCCTCTCTAAGCCCTTCATCCTCCAGCACTGATCCTCTCTAAGCCCTTCATCCTCCAGCACTGATCCTCTCGAAACCCTGCATCCTCCAGCACTGATCATGTCTAAGCCCTTCATCCTCCAGCACTGACCCTCTCTAAGCCCTGCATCCTCCAGCACTGATCATCTCTAAGCCCTGCATCCTCCAGCACTGACCCTCTCTAAGCCCTGCATCTTCCAGCACTGTCCCTCTCTAAGCCCTGCATCCTCCAACACTGATTCTGTCTAAGCCCTGTATCCACCAGCTCTTACCCTCTCTAAGCCCTGCATCCTCCAGCACTGACCCACTCTAAGCCCTTCATCCCCCAGCATTGATGCTCTCTAAGCCCTGCATTCTCCAGCACTGACCCTCTCTAAGCTCTTCTTCCTCCAGCACTGTCCCTCTCTAAGCCCTGCATCCTCCAACACTTATTCTGTCTAAGCCCTGTATCCACCAGCTCTGACCCTCTCTAAGCCCTTCATCCTCCAGCACTGACCCACTCTAAGCCCTTCATCCGCAGCATTGATGCTCTCTAAGCCCTGCATTCTCCAGCACTGACCCTCTCTAAGCTCTTCATCCTCCAGCACTGACCCTCTCTAAGCCCTTTATCCTCCAGCACTGACCCTCTCTTAGCCCTTCATCCTCCAGCACTGATCTTCTCTAAGCCCTTCATCCTCCAGCACTGACCCTCTCTAAGCTCTGCATCCTCCAGCACTGATCCTCTGTAAGCCCTTCATCCTCCAGCACTGATCCTCTCGAAACCCTGCATCCTCCAGCACTGATCATGTCTAAGCCCTTCATCCTCCAGCACTGACCCTCTCTAAGCCCTTCATCCTCCAGCACTGACCCTCTCTAAGCCCTGCATCCTCCAGCACTGATCCTCTCTAAGCCCTGCTCCCTCCAGCACTGATTATCTCTAAGCCCTGCATCCTCCTGCACTGACCCTCTCTAAGCCCTGCATCCTCCAGCATTGGCACTCTCTTAGCCCTTCATCCTCGAGCAGTGATCCTCTCTAAGCCCTTCATCATCCAGCACTGACCCTCTCTAAGCCCTGCATCCTCCAGCCCTGACCCTCTCTAAGCCCTGCATTCTCCTGCACTGACCCTCTCTAAGCCCTTCATCCTCCAGCACTGACCCTCTCTAAGCCCTGCATCCTCCAGCAGTGACCCTCTCTAAGCCCTGCATCTTCCAGCACTGATCATCTCTAAGCCCTGCATCATTCTGCACTGACCCTCTCTAAGCTCTGCATCCTCCAGCACTATCACTCTCTTAGCCCTTCATCCTCCAGCACTGATCCTCTCTAAGCCCTGCATTCTCCAGCACTGCACCTCTCTAAGCTCTTCTTCCTCCAGCACTGTCCCTCTCTAAGCCCTGCATCCTCCAACACTTATTCTGTCTAAGCCCTGTATCCACCAGCTCTGACCCTCTCTAAGCCCTTCATCCTCCAGCACTGACCCACTCTAAGCCCTTCATCCGCAGCATTGATGCTCTCTAAGCCCTGCATTCTCCAGCACTGACCCTCTCTAAGCTCTTCATCCTCCAGCACTGACCCTCTCTAAGCCCTTTATCCTCCAGCACTGACCCTCTCTTAGCCCTTCATCCTCCAGCACTGATCTTCTCTAAGCCCTTCATCCTCCAGCACTGACCCTCTCTAAGCTCTGCATCATCCAGCACTGATCCTCTGTAAGCCCTTCATCCTCCAGCACTGATCCTCTCGAAACCCTGCATCCTCCAGCACTGATCATGTCTAAGCCCTTCATCCTCCAGCACTGACCCTCTCTAAGCCCTTCATCCTCCAGCACTGACCCTCTCTAAGCCCTGCATCCTCCAGCACTGATCCTCTCTAAGCCCTGCTCCCTCCAGCACTGATTATCTCTAAGCCCTGCATCCTCCTGCACTGACCCTCTCTAAGCCCTGCATCCTCCAGCATTGGCACTCTCTTAGCCCTTCATCCTCGAGCACTGATCCTCTCTAAGCCCTTCATCATCCAGCACTGACCCTCTCTAAGCCCTGCATCCTCCAGCCCTGACCCTCTCTAAGCCCTGCATTCTCCTGCACTGACCCTCTCTAAGCCCTGCATCTTCCAGCACTGATCATCTCTAAGCCCTGCATCATTCTGCACTGACCCTCTCTAAGCTCTGCATCCTCCAGCACTGACCCTCTCTAAGCCCTTCATCCGCAGCATTGATGCTCTCTAAGCCCTGCATTCTCCAGCACTGACCCTCTCTAAGCTCTTCATCCTCCAGCACTGACCCTCTCTAAGCCCTTTATCCTCCAGCACTGACCCTCTCTTAGCCCTTCATCCTCCAGCACTGATCTTCTCTAAGCCCTTCATCCTCCAGCACTGACCCTCTCTAACCTCTGCATCCTCCAGCACTGATCCTCTGTAAGCCCTTCATCCTCCAGCACTGATCCTCTCGAAACCCTGCATCCTCCAGCACTGATCATGTCTAAGCCCTTCATCCTCCAGCACTGACCCTCTCTAAGCCCTTCATCCTCCAGCACTGACCCTCTCTAAGCCCTGCATCCTCCAGCACTGATCCTCTCTAAGCCCTGCTCCCTCCAGCACTGATTATCTCTAAGCCCTGCATCCTCCTGCACTGACCCTCTCTAAGCTCTGCATCCTCCAGCACTATCACTCTCTTAGCCCTTCATCCTCCAGCACTGATCCTCTCTAAGCCCTTCATCCTCCAGCACTGACCCTCTCTAAGCCCTGCATCCTCCAGCACTGACCCTCTCTAAGCCCTGCATTCTCCAGCACTGACCCTCTCTAAGCCCTGCATCCTCCAGCACTGATCCTCTCTAAGCCCTGCATTCTCCAGCACTGACCCTCTCTAAGCCCTGCATTCTCCAGCATTGATTCTCTCTAAGCCCTGCATCCTCCAGCACTGACCCTCTCTAAGCCCTGCATCGTCCAGCATTGACCCTCTCTAAGCTCAGCATCCTCCAGCACTGACCCTCTCTAAGCCCTGCAGCCCCGCATCCTCCAGCACTGACCCTCTCTAAGCCCTGCATCCTCCAGCACTGATCCTTTCTAAGCCCTGCATCCTCCAGCACTGATCATCTCTAAGCCCTTCATCCTCCAGCACTGACCCTCTCTAAGCCCTGCATCCTCCAGCACTGACCCTCTCTAAGCCCTGCATCCTCCACCACTGACCCTCTCTAAGCCCTGCATCCTCCAGCACTGATCCTCTCTAAGCCCCGCATCCTCCAGCACTGACCCTCTCTAAGCCCTGTATTCTCCAGGACTAATCCTATCTAAGCCCTGCATCCTCCAGCACTGACACTCTCTAAGCCCTGCATCCTCCAGCACTGACCCTCTCTAAGCCCTGCATCCTCCAGCACTGATCCTCTCTAAGCCCCGCATCCTCCAGCACTGACCCTCTCTAAGCCCTGTATTCTCCAGGACTAATCCTATCTAAGCCCTGCATCCTCCAGCACTGACACTCTCTAAGCCCTGCATTCTCCAGCACTGACACTCTCTAAGCCCTTCATCCTCCAGCACTGACCCTCTCTAAGCCCTGCATCCTCCAGCACTGATCCTCTCTAAGCCCTGCTCCCTCCAGCACTGATTATCTCTAAGCCCTGCATCCTCCTGCACTGACCCTCTCTAAGCCCTGCATCCTCCAGCATTGACACTCTCTTAGCCCTTCATCCTCGAGCACTGATCCTCTCTAAGCCCTTCATCATCCAGCACTGACCCTCTCTAAGCCCTGCATCCTCCAGCCCTGACCCTCTCTAAGCCCTGCATTCTCCTGCACTGACCCTCTCTAAGCCCTTCATCCTCCAGCACTGACCCTCTCTAAGCCCTGCATCCTCCAGCAGTGACCCTCTCTAAGCCCTGCATCTTCCAGCACTGATCATCTCTAAGCCCTGCATCATCCTGCACTGACCCTCTCTAAGCTCTGCATCCTCCAGCACTATCACTCTCTTAGCCCTTCATCCTCCAGCACTGATCCTCTCTAAGCCCTTCATCCTCCAGCACTGACCCTCTCTAAGCCCTGCATCCTCCAGCACTGACCCTCTCTAAGCCCTGCATTCTCCAGCACTGACCCTCTCTAAGCCCTGCATCCTCCAGCACTGATCCTCTCTAAGCCCTGCATTCTCCAGCACTGACCCTCTCTAAGCCCTGCATTCTCCAGCATTGATTCTCTCTAAGCCCTGCATCCTCCAGCACTGACCCTCTCTAAGCCCTGCATCGTCCAGCATTGACCCTCTCTAAGCTCAGCATCCTCCAGCACTGACCCTCTCTAAGCCCTGCATCCTCCAGCACTGATCATCTCTAAGCACTTCATCCTCCAGCACTGACCCTCTCTAAGCCCTGCATCCTCCAGCACTGACCCTCTCTAAGCCCTGCATCCTCCAGCACTGACCCTCTCTAAGCCCTGCATCCTCCAGCACTGATCCTCTCTAAGCCCCGCATCCTCCAGCACTGACCCTCTCTAAGCCCTGTATTCTCCAGGACTAATCCTATCTAAGCCCTGCATCCTCCAGCACTGACCCTCTCTAAGCCCTGCATCCTCCAGCACTGACCCTCTCTAAGCCCTGCATCCTCCAGCACTGATCCTCTCTAAGCCCCGCATCCTCCAGCACTGACCCTCTCTAAGCCCTGCATCCTCCAGCAGTGACCCTCTCTAAGCCCTGCATCCTCCAGCACTGACCCTCTCTAAGCCCTGCATTCTCCTGCACTGACCCTCTCTAAGCCCTTCATCCTCCAGCACTGACCCTCTCTAAGCCCTGCATCCTCCAGCAGTGACCCTCTCTAAGCCCTGCATCTTCCAGCACTGATCATCTCTAAGCCCTGCATCATTCTGCACTGACCCTCTCTAAGCTCTGCATCCTCCAGCACTATCACTCTCTTAGCCCTTCATCCTCCAGCACTGATCCTCTCTAAGCCCTGCATTCTCCAGCACTGCACCTCTCTAAGCTCTTCTTCCTCCAGCACTGTCCCTCTCTAAGCCCTGCATCCTCCAACACTTATTCTGTCTAAGCCCTGTATCCACCAGCTCTGACCCTCTCTAAGCCCTTCATCCTCCAGCACTGACCCACTCTAAGCCCTTCATCCGCAGCATTGATGCTCTCTAAGCCCTGCATTCTCCAGCACTGACCCTCTCTAAGCTCTTCATCCTCCAGCACTGACCCTCTCTAAGCCCTTTATCCTCCAGCACTGACCCTCTCTTAGCCCTTCATCCTCCAGCACTGATCTTCTCTAAGCCCTTCATCCTCCAGCACTGACCCTCTCTAACCTCTGCATCCTCCAGCACTGATCCTCTGTAAGCCCTTCATCCTCCAGCTCTGATCCTCTCGAAACCCTGCATCCTCCAGCACTGATCATGTCTAAGCCCTTCATCCTCCAGCACTGACCCTCTCTAAGCCCTTCATCCTCCAGCACTGACCCTCTCTAAGCCCTGCATCCTCCAGCACTGATCCTCTCTAAGCCCTGCTCCCTCCAGCACTGATTATCTCTAAGCCCTGCATCCTCCTGCACTGACCCTCTCTAAGCTCTGCATCCTCCAGCACTATCACTCTCTTAGCCCTTCATCCTCCAGCACTGATCCTCTCTAAGCCCTTCATCCTCCAGCACTGACCCTCTCTAAGCCCTGCATCCTCCAGCACTGACCCTCTCTAAGCCCTGCATTCTCCAGCACTGACCCTCTCTAAGCCCTGCATCCTCCAGCACTGATCCTCTCTAAGCCCTGCATTCTCCAGCACTGACCCTCTCTAAGCCCTGCATTCTCCAGCATTGATTCTCTCTAAGCCCTGCATCCTCCAGCACTGACCCTCTCTAAGCCCTGCATCGTCCAGCATTGACCCTCTCTAAGCTCAGCATCCTCCAGCACTGACCCTCTCTAAGCCCTGCAGCCCCGCATCCTCCAGCACTGACCCTCTCTAAGCCCTGCATCCTCCAGCACTGATCCTTTCTAAGCCCTGCATCCTCCAGCACTGATCATCTCTAAGCCCTTCATCCTCCAGCACTGACCCTCTCTAAGCCCTGCATCCTCCAGCACTGACCCTCTCTAAGCCCTGCATCCTCCACCACTGACCCTCTCTAAGCCCTGCATCCTCCAGCACTGATCCTCTCTAAGCCCCGCATCCTCCAGCACTGACCCTCTCTAAGCCCTGTATTCTCCAGGACTAATCCTATCTAAGCCCTGCATCCTCCAGCACTGACACTCTCTAAGCCCTGCATCCTCCAGCACTGACCCTCTCTAAGCCCTGCATCCTCCAGCACTGATCCTCTCTAAGCCCCGCATCCTCCAGCACTGACCCTCTCTAAGCCCTGTATTCTCCAGGACTAATCCTATCTAAGCCCTGCATCCTCCAGCACTGACACTCTCTAAGCCCTGCATTCTCCAGCACTGACACTCTCTAAGCCCTTCATCCTCCAGCACTGACCCTCTCTAAGCCCTGCATCCTCCAGCACTGATCCTCTCTAAGCCCTGCTCCCTCCAGCACTGATTATCTCTAAGCCCTGCATCCTCCTGCACTGACCCTCTCTAAGCCCTGCATCCTCCAGCATTGACACTCTCTTAGCCCTTCATCCTCGAGCACTGATCCTCTCTAAGCCCTTCATCATCCAGCACTGACCCTCTCTAAGCCCTGCATCCTCCAGCCCTGACCCTCTCTAAGCCCTGCATTCTCCTAACTGACCCTCTCTAAGCCCTTCATCCTCCAGCACTGACCCTCTCTAAGCCCTGCATCCTCCAGCAGTGACCCTCTCTAAGCCCTGCATCTTCCAGCACTGATCATCTCTAAGCCCTGCATCATCCTGCACTGACCCTCTCTAAGCTCTGCATCCTCCAGCACTATCACTCTCTTAGCCCTTCATCCTCCAGCACTGATCCTCTCTAAGCCCTTCATCCTCCAGCACTGACCCTCTCTAAGCCCTGCATCCTCCAGCACTGACCCTCTCTAAGCCCTGCATTCTCCAGCACTGACCCTCTCTAAGCCCTGCATCCTCCAGCACTGATCCTCTCTAAGCCCTGCATTCTCCAGCACTGACCCTCTCTAAGCCCTGCATTCTCCAGCATTGATTCTCTCTAAGCCCTGCATCCTCCAGCACTGACCCTCTCTAAGCCCTGCATCGTCCAGCATTGACCCTCTCTAAGCTCAGCATCCTCCAGCACTGACCCTCTCTAAGCCCTGCATCCTCCAGCACTGATCATCTCTAAGCACTTCATCCTCCAGCACTGACCCTCTCTAAGCCCTGCATCCTCCAGCACTGACCCTCTCTAAGCCCTGCATCCTCCAGCACTGACCCTCTCTAAGCCCTGCATCCTCCAGCACTGATCCTCTCTAAGCCCCGCATCCTCCAGCACTGACCCTCTCTAAGCCCTGTATTCTCCAGGACTAATCCTATCTAAGCCCTGCATCCTCCAGCACTGACCCTCTCTAAGCCCTGCATCCTCCAGCACTGACCCTCTCTAAGCCCTGCATCCTCCAGCACTGATCCTCTCTAAGCCCCGCATCCTCCAGCACTGACCCTCTCTAAGCCCCGTATTCTCCAGGACTAATCCTATCTAAGCCCTGCATCCTCCAGCACTGACACTCTCTAAGCCCTGCATCCTCCAGCACTGACCCTCTCTAAGCCCTTTATCCTCCAGCACTGACCCTCTCTAAGCCCTTTATCCTCCAGCACTGACCCTCTCTAAGCCCTGCATCCTCCAGCACTGACCCTCTCTAAGCCCTGCATCCTCCAGCACTGACCCTCTCTGAGCCCTGCATTCTCCAGCATTGATCCTGTCTAAGCCCTGCACCCTCCAGCACTGACCCTCTCTAAGCCCTGCATTCTCCAGCACTGACACTCTCTAAGCCCTTTATCCTCCAGCACTGACCCTCTCTAAGCCATGCATCCTCCAGCACTGACCCTCTCTAAGCCCTGCATCCTCCAGCACTGACCCTCTCTGAGCCCTGCATCCAGCATTGATCCTCTCTAAGCCCTGCACCCTCCAGCACTGGCCCTCTCTAAGCCCTGCATCGTCCAGCACTGACCCTCTCTAAGCCCTTTATCCTCCAGCACTGATCCTCTCTAAGCCCCGCATCCTCCAGCACTGACACTCTCTAAGCCCTGCATTCTCCAGCACTGACACTCTCTAAGCCCTTTATCCTCCAGCACTGACCCTCTCTAAGCCCTGCATCCTCCAGCACTGACCCTCTCTAAGCCCTGCATCCTCCAGCACTGACCCTCTCTAAGCCCTGCATCCTCCAGCACTGATCCTCTCTAAGCCCCGCATCCTCCAGCACTGACCCTCTCTAAGCCCTGCATTCTCCAGCACTGACACTCTCTAAGCTCTTTATCCTCCAGCACTGACCCTCTCTAAGCCCTGCATCCTCCAGCACTGACCCTCTCTAAGCCCTGCATCCTCCAGCACTGACCCTCTCTAAGCCCTGCATCCTCCAGCACTGATCCTCTCTAAGCCCCGCATCCTCCAGCACTGACACTCTCTAAGCCCTGCATTCTCCAGCACTGACACTCTCTAAGCCCTTTATCCTCCAGCACTGACCCTCTCTAAGCCCTGCATCCTCCAGCACTGACCCTCTCTAAGCCCTGCATTCTCCAGCACTGACCCTCTCTAAGCCCTGCATCCTCCAGCACTGATCCTCTCTAAGCCCTGCATTGTCCAGCACTGACCCTCTCTAAGCCCTGCATTCTCCAGCATTGATTCTCTCTAAGCCCTGCATCCTCCAGCACTGACCCTCTCTAAGCTCAGCATCCTCCAGCACTGACCCTCTCTAAGCCCTGCATCCTCCAGCACTGATCATCTCTAAGCACTTCATCCTCCAGCACTGACCCTCTCTAAGCCCTGCATCCTCCAGCACTGACCCTCTCTAAGCCCTGCATCCTCCAGCACTGACCCTCTCTAAGCCCTGCATCCTCCAGCACTGATCCTCTCTAAGCCCCGCATCCTCCAGCACTGACCCTCTCTAAGCCCTGTATTCTCCAGGACTAATCCTATCTAAGCCCTGCATCCTCCAGCACTGACCCTCTCTAAGCCCTGCATCCTCCAGCACTGACCCTCTCTAAGCCCTGCATCCTCCAGCACTGATCCTCTCTAAGCCCCGCATCCTCCAGCACTGACCCTCTCTAAGCCCTGTATTCTCCAGGACTAATCCTATCTAAGCCCTGCATCCTCCAGCTCTGACACTCTCTAAGCCCTGCATCCTCCAGCACTGACCCTCTCTAAGCCCTTTATCCTCCAGCACTGACCCTCTCTAAGCCCTTTATCCTCCAGCACTGACCCTCTCTAAGCCCTGCATCCTCCAGCACTGACCCTCTCTAAGCCCTGCATCCTCCAGCACTGACCCTCTCTGAGCCCTGCATTCTCCAGCATTGATCCTGTCTAAGCCCTGCACCCTCCAGCACTGACCCTCTCTAAGCCCTGCATTCTCCAGCACTGACACTCTCTAAGCCCTTTATCCTCCAGCACTGACCCTCTCTAAGCCATGCATCCTCCAGCACTGACCCTCTCTAAGCCCTGCATCCTCCAGCACTGACCCTCTCTGAGCCCTGCACCCTCCAGCACTGACCCTCTCTAAGCCCTGCATCCTCCAGCACTGACCCTCTCTGAGCCCTGCACCCTCCAGCACTGACCCTCTCTAAGCCCTGCATCGTCCAGCACTGACCCTCTCTAAGCCCTTTATCCTCCAGCACTGATCCTCTCTAAGCCCTGCATCGTCCAGCACTGACCCTCTCTAAGCCCTTTATCCTCCAGCACTGACCCTCTCTAAGCCCTGCATCGTCCAGCACTGACCCTCTCTAAGCCCTTTATCCTCCAGCACTGATCCTCTCTAAGCCCTGCATCGTCCAGCACTGACCCTCTCTAAGCCCTGCATCCTCCAGCACTGACACTCTCTAAGCCCTGCATCCTCCAGCACTGACCCTCTCTAAGCCCTTTATCCTCCAGCACTGACCCTCTCTAAGCCCTGCATCGTCCAGCACTGACCCTCTCTAAGCCCTTTATCCTCCAGCACTGATCCTCTCTAAGCCCTGCATCGTCCAGCACTGACCCTCTCTAAGCCCTGCATCCTCCAGCACTGACACTCTCTAAGCCCTGCATCCTCCTGCACTGACCCTCTCTAAGCTCTGCATCCTCCAGCACTATCACTCTCTTAGCCCTTCATCCTCCAGCACTGATCCTCTCTAAGCCCTTCATCCTCCAGCACTGACCCTCTCTAAGCCCTGCATCCTCCAGCACTGACCCTCTCTAAGCCCTGCATTCTCCAGCACTGACCCTCTCTAAGCCCTGCATCCTCCAGCACTGATCCTCTCTAAGCCCTGCATTCTCCAGCACTGACCCTCTCTAAGCCCTGCATTCTCCAGCATTGATTCTCTCTAAGCCCTGCATCCTCCAGCACTGACCCTCTCTAAGCCCTGCATCGTCCAGCATTGACCCTCTCTAAGCTCAGCATCCTCCAGCACTGACCCTCTCTAAGCCCTGCAGCCCCGCATCCTCCAGCACTGACCCTCTCTAAGCCCTGCATCCTCCAGCACTGATCCTTTCTAAGCCCTGCATCCTCCAGCACTGATCATCTCTAAGCCCTTCATCCTCCAGCACTGACCCTCTCTAAGCCCTGCATCCTCCAGCACTGACCCTCTCTAAGCCCTGCATCCTCCACCACTGACCCTCTCTAAGCCCTGCATCCTCCAGCACTGATCCTCTCTAAGCCCCGCATCCTCCAGCACTGACCCTCTCTAAGCCCTGTATTCTCCAGGACTAATCCTATCTAAGCCCTGCATCCTCCAGCACTGACACTCTCTAAGCCCTGCATCCTCCAGCACTGACCCTCTCTAAGCCCTGCATCCTCCAGCACTGATCCTCTCTAAGCCCCGCATCCTCCAGCACTGACCCTCTCTAAGCCCTGTATTCTCCAGGACTAATCCTATCTAAGCCCTGCATCCTCCAGCACTGACACTCTCTAAGCCCTGCATTCTCCAGCACTGACACTCTCTAAGCCCTTCATCCTCCAGCACTGACCCTCTCTAAGCCCTGCATCCTCCAGCACTGATCCTCTCTAAGCCCTGCTCCCTCCAGCACTGATTATCTCTAAGCCCTGCATCCTCCTGCACTGACCCTCTCTAAGCCCTGCATCCTCCAGCATTGACACTCTCTTAGCCCTTCATCCTCGAGCACTGATCCTCTCTAAGCCCTTCATCATCCAGCACTGACCCTCTCTAAGCCCTGCATCCTCCAGCCCTGACCCTCTCTAAGCCCTGCATTCTCCTGCACTGACCCTCTCTAAGCCCTTCATCCTCCAGCACTGACCCTCTCTAAGCCCTGCATCCTCCAGCAGTGACCCTCTCTAAGCCCTGCATCTTCCAGCACTGATCATCTCTAAGCCCTGCATCATCCTGCACTGACCCTCTCTAAGCTCTGCATCCTCCAGCACTATCACTCTCTTAGCCCTTCATCCTCCAGCACTGATCCTCTCTAAGCCCTTCATCCTCCAGCACTGACCCTCTCTAAGCCCTGCATCCTCCAGCACTGACCCTCTCTAAGCCCTGCATTCTCCAGCACTGACCCTCTCTAAGCCCTGCATCCTCCAGCACTGATCCTCTCTAAGCCCTGCATTCTCCAGCACTGACCCTCTCTAAGCCCTGCATTCTCCAGCATTGATTCTCTCTAAGCCCTGCATCCTCCAGCACTGACCCTCTCTAAGCCCTGCATCGTCCAGCATTGACCCTCTCTAAGCTCAGCATCCTCCAGCACTGACCCTCTCTAAGCCCTGCATCCTCCAGCACTGATCATCTCTAAGCACTTCATCCTCCAGCACTGACCCTCTCTAAGCCCTGCATCCTCCAGCACTGACCCTCTCTAAGCCCTGCATCCTCCAGCACTGACCCTCTCTAAGCCCTGCATCCTCCAGCACTGATCCTCTCTAAGCCCCGCATCCTCCAGCACTGACCCTCTCTAAGCCCTGTATTCTCCAGGACTAATCCTATCTAAGCCCTGCATCCTCCAGCACTGACCCTCTCTAAGCCCTGCATCCTCCAGCACTGACCCTCTCTAAGCCCTGCATCCTCCAGCACTGATCCTCTCTAAGCCCCGCATCCTCCAGCACTGACCCTCTCTAAGCCCCGTATTCTCCAGGACTAATCCTATCTAAGCCCTGCATCCTCCAGCACTGACACTCTCTAAGCCCTGCATCCTCCAGCACTGACCCTCTCTAAGCCCTTTATCCTCCAGCACTGACCCTCTCTAAGCCCTTTATCCTCCAGCACTGACCCTCTCTAAGCCCTGCATCCTCCAGCACTGACCCTCTCTAAGCCCTGCATCCTCCAGCACTGACCCTCTCTGAGCCCTGCATTCTCCAGCATTGATCCTGTCTAAGCCCTGCACCCTCCAGCACTGACCCTCTCTAAGCCCTGCATTCTCCAGCACTGACACTCTCTAAGCCCTTTATCCTCCAGCACTGACCCTCTCTAAGCCATGCATCCTCCAGCACTGACCCTCTCTAAGCCCTGCATCCTCCAGCACTGACCCTCTCTGAGCCCTGCATCCAGCATTGATCCTCTCTAAGCCCTGCACCCTCCAGCACTGGCCCTCTCTAAGCCCTGCATCGTCCAGCACTGACCCTCTCTAAGCCCTTTATCCTCCAGCACTGATCCTCTCTAAGCCCCGCATCCTCCAGCACTGACACTCTCTAAGCCCTGCATTCTCCAGCACTGACACTCTCTAAGCCCTTTATCCTCCAGCACTGACCCTCTCTAAGCCCTGCATCCTCCAGCACTGACCCTCTCTAAGCCCTGCATCCTCCAGCACTGACCCTCTCTAAGCCCTGCATCCTCCAGCACTGATCCTCTCTAAGCCCCGCATCCTCCAGCACTGACCCTCTCTAAGCCCTGCATTCTCCAGCACTGACACTCTCTAAGCTCTTTATCCTCCAGCACTGACCCTCTCTAAGCCCTGCATCCTCCAGCACTGACCCTCTCTAAGCCCTGCATCCTCCAGCACTGACCCTCTCTAAGCCCTGCATCCTCCAGCACTGATCCTCTCTAAGCCCCGCATCCTCCAGCACTGACACTCTCTAAGCCCTGCATTCTCCAGCACTGACACTCTCTAAGCCCTTTATCCTCCAGCACTGACCCTCTCTAAGCCCTGCATCCTCCAGCACTGACCCTCTCTAAGCCCTGCATTCTCCAGCACTGACCCTCTCTAAGCCCTGCATCCTCCAGCACTGATCCTCTCTAAGCCCTGCATTGTCCAGCACTGACCCTCTCTAAGCCCTGCATTCTCCAGCATTGATTCTCTCTAAGCCCTGCATCCTCCAGCACTGACCCTCTCTAAGCTCAGCATCCTCCAGCACTGACCCTCTCTAAGCCCTGCATCCTCCAGCACTGATCATCTCTAAGCACTTCATCCTCCAGCACTGACCCTCTCTAAGCCCTGCATCCTCCAGCACTGACCCTCTCTAAGCCCTGCATCCTCCAGCACTGACCCTCTCTAAGCCCTGCATCCTCCAGCACTGATCCTCTCTAAGCCCCGCATCCTCCAGCACTGACCCTCTCTAAGCCCTGTATTCTCCAGGACTAATCCTATCTAAGCCCTGCATCCTCCAGCACTGACCCTCTCTAAGCCCTGCATCCTCCAGCACTGACCCTCTCTAAGCCCTGCATCCTCCAGCACTGATCCTCTCTAAGCCCCGCATCCTCCAGCACTGACCCTCTCTAAGCCCTGTATTCTCCAGGACTAATCCTATCTAAGCCCTGCATCCTCCAGCTCTGACACTCTCTAAGCCCTGCATCCTCCAGCACTGACCCTCTCTAAGCCCTTTATCCTCCAGCACTGACCCTCTCTAAGCCCTTTATCCTCCAGCACTGACCCTCTCTAAGCCCTGCATCCTCCAGCACTGACCCTCTCTAAGCCCTGCATCCTCCAGCACTGACCCTCTCTGAGCCCTGCATTCTCCAGCATTGATCCTGTCTAAGCCCTGCACCCTCCAGCACTGACCCTCTCTAAGCCCTGCATTCTCCAGCACTGACACTCTCTAAGCCCTTTATCCTCCAGCACTGACCCTCTCTAAGCCATGCATCCTCCAGCACTGACCCTCTCTAAGCCCTGCATCCTCCAGCACTGACCCTCTCTGAGCCCTGCACCCTCCAGCACTGACCCTCTCTAAGCCCTGCATCCTCCAGCACTGACCCTCTCTGAGCCCTGCACCCTCCAGCACTGACCCTCTCTAAGCCCTGCATCGTCCAGCACTGACCCTCTCTAAGCCCTTTATCCTCCAGCACTGATCCTCTCTAAGCCCTGCATCGTCCAGCACTGACCCTCTCTAAGCCCTTTATCCTCCAGCACTGACCCTCTCTAAGCCCTGCATCGTCCAGCACTGACCCTCTCTAAGCCCTTTATCCTCCAGCACTGATCCTCTCTAAGCCCTGCATCGTCCAGCACTGACCCTCTCTAAGCCCTGCATCCTCCAGCACTGACACTCTCTAAGCCCTGCATTCTCCAGCACTGACACTCTCTAAGCCCTTTATCCTCCAGCACTGACCCTCTCTAAGCCCAGCATCCTCCACCACTGACCCTCTCTAAGCCCTGCAGCCCCGCATCCTCCAGCCCCACATCCTCCAGCACTGACCCTCTCTAAGCCTCGCATCCTCCAGCACTAATACAGCAGAGGAGGGAACGCTGCAGCTGCTATTTGGAGGAGCTCAGAACTGGAATCTTCCATACTCTTGTTCTCCTCACAGCACTGGCCCCACCCACCTCCTCTCATTGGTTTCTGTAGCTCCCCTGCTTGATTTCATTGGCTGGCTGCTACAGACAGCAGCTGTGGTGAAGATTTGGATCTAGTGTGGCCTCCAGGAGAGGTATGTATGTAAATTATCCTAGCCATCAGCACGGCTCCTGCTCACATGAAAAGACCATTTGAGGCCACGCCTCCTGCTCCTGAGTGGCTCTTGTCACCACATCAAAGGGGCTCCTGCAGAGGGAGCGGACCACGGCAGGGAGCGGCCCCTATGGAAAATGCCAGAACTGCCTGATGGCCAGTCCACCCCTGGTTTGCACTGAAGACTTTTTGCAAGCCACTGTGCTTAACAGGCCCAAAAGGAACTGTGGCTTTCAGCCTTTTTCCCCTATACAGGGATCTGGACTTACAATAGGGTTCCCTGGGTTGCGTCCATAGAATGTTAGTGAGGTTGCCAAGGTCAGAGCAGAATTGTAAGGCAGTTGGAAGGTAAAGTCAGTCCAGAACATCATTGGGAGTCAGCCAAGTAGAGTGAGATATCCAAGAAATACTGATAGAGAATTTAGATTGTGAGCCCCATTGTAAAGCGCTGCGGATTATGATAGCGCTGTATACGTCACCCAACCTTCCACACAGACTCTGCTCCTAGTATTCACATGGTATGTCACCCAACTTTTCACATAGACATTTACCTCGGCTCCTAGTATTCACATGGTATGTCTTTCAATTAAACCCTGCTTTACCCCAGTGTTATTTATAACTTTGTTTACTTTGGATTGATTGTTATGCATCCGGTCCACTGTTAATTCTCTGACCAAGATGAGCACAGACCACTCCTCTCTGCTTCACACCTGAATGTACTTAGCAGCACATACTGTATATTGCATAGCACAAATCTGACAAGACTTTAGACTGCAGTGTGTCCTATAAATGTGTATCATACAAGTGTGAGATATGAATTAATCCAGAATTGAACTGAAGGTAACTGGACACAGTGACTGTAAACAATGTTTCTGTTTGTTTTTACTCTCACCCCTATAATTCTTCACTTTCTGCTAACTCACCTAATCCCTACACCTAGTAAGGGACTGTTTATTTCTTCTTCAATCCTCCCCATCCATCTCACCTCCTCCTCAGAGCTGTCCCTCAACATACAATCCTCTATTTCTAAGCACAGACAACAACATCGTGCCCTCTTCTTCTCTCACCTGCTAACACTTTCTCTGCTCCTTCTCACTGCTGGTGAAATCTCTCCAAATCCTGGTTCTCCTCACCACATCCCCACAGTCATTTCTACCTCCCATCCACGCTCTATCACAACTTTCCGTAACCTCTCTAGACTTATACCCATTCACCTAGCCCCCGCTTCCCCAGTCCCACTAACAGGAGTTCTGTGGAACGCTCACTCTGTCTGCAACAAACTTTCCTACATCCATGATCTTTTTGTTACTACCAAACTTTCCTTCCTCGCCATCACCGAAACCTGGCTCACCCCTTCTGACACAGCCTCTCCTGCAGCACTTTTGTATGGTTGATTCCACCTTTCCCATTCACCCCAGCAGCAAGCATGGTGGAGGAGTTGGTTTTCTCCTGTCAGATAACTTTTCTTTCATCCCAATCCCTCTGCCTCTCTCTTACCCTCCCTTCCTTTGAGGTGCACTCTGTGCGTATCTACTCCCCCTCCAAACTTCAACTGGCTGTCATTTACCGCCCCCAGGGCCAGCCACCACCTTCTTTGACCACTTCACCATCTGGCTACTTCATTTCCTCTCCGCTGACATCCCCACTATCATCTTGGGTGACTTCAACATCCCCATTGACATTTCCCTCCCAGCTGCCACTAAGCTTCTCTCACTTCCTCCTTCGGCCTCACTCAATGGTCTCCTGCAGCCACTCTCAAAGATGGCAACACACTGGACCTCATCTTCACCCGCCTCTGCTCCCTATCTAACCTCTCTAACTCACCTCTTCCTCTTTCTGACCACAGCCTACTCACATTCTCTTCCCTCTCCTCTCCTTGTCTACAATCCCCACCCCACAAACATGCACACCCTCGCAGAAATCTTAAACAACTTGATCTACACTCACTCTCGGAATCTTTCATCCCTCTTACAGACATAAGTTCCCTGCACAATGTGGATGCCGCTGCCGCTCTATATAACACCACAATAGCTGTAACTTTGGAATCCGTTGCCCCTCTCACACATACCAAAGCTTGCAAAATCAACAGACAGCCCTGGCACACCAGCCTGACCAAAGAACTGAGGTGAGCTTTCAGGGCTGCTGAGCGAAGATGGAAAAGACCCAACTCAAATGAGCACTTCAAACAGTCCCTCACTACTTTCAAGGCCACACTCGCCACAGCTAAACAAACCTAATTCTCATCTCTCATGTCCTCCCTGTCTCACAACCCTAAACAGTTATTCAACACCTTCAATTTTCTCCTCCGTTCACCAGCACCACCTCCCTCCCCACTCATCTCAGCTGAAGACTTTACCTCATTTTTCAAGCAGAAGATTAATAACAACAAAGACAGTTTTGGTTGACAATCCCCAGAGCCCTTCCTTCTAACTGCCCAGCCCTCCTCCAAAACCAACTTCTCCACCATTACAGAAGATCAACTCTCCATTCTATTCTCAAGATCGCATCTCACCACCTGTGCACTTGACCCGATCCCATCTCACTTCATCCCAGACCTCACCACAGACTTCATCCCAAACCTAACCCATCTCTTCAACCTATTACTAACAACTGGTGTTTTCCGCTCAAGCTTTAAACATGCCTCATTCACACATATCCTCAAAAAGCCCTCTCTTGACTCATCCTCTGTAGGTAGCCATCACCCTATATCACTTCTCCTCTATGCCTCAAAACTACTGGAACAACATGTCCATCTTGAACTGTCCTCCCACCTCTCTTCTTGCTCCCTCTTCGACCGCTTACAATTTGACTTCCAGTCACACAACTCCACTGTAACTACGCTAACTAAGCTTACAAATGACCTCTTAACCGCCAAGGCCAAGTGACACTATTCTGTCCTCCTCCTCTTGGACCTGTCTTCTGCCTTTGGCACAGTGGACCATTCCCTATTATTACAGACCCTCTCATCCCTTGGCATCACAGACTTGGCCCTATCCTGGATCTCGTCATACCTGACTGACCGGACATTCAGCGTCTCCAACTCACACACCACCTCCTCACCTCACCACCTATCTGTCGGAGTCCCGCAAGGTTCAGTTCTAGGGCCCCTGCCCTTCTCCATTTACACTTCTGGCTTGGGACAGCTCATAGAATATCACAGTTTTCAGTATCATCTCTATGCTGACGACACACAGATCTACATCTCTGGACCAGGTATCACCACCCTACTAACCAGAATCCCTCAATGTATGTCAGCTATTTCATACTTCTTCTCCCCTAGATTTCTTAAACTTAACGTGGACAAAATAGAATTCATCATCTTTCTCCCCCTCACGCGACCCCTCCAAATGACCTATCCAATAAAGTTAACAGCTGCCCACTCTCCCCAGTCCCACAAGCTTGCTGCCTTGGGGTAATCCTTTACACTGATCTCTCTTTCAAACCACATGTCCAAGCCCATTCCACTTCCTGCCGACTTCAACGAAAAAACATTTCACGGATCCGTACATTCCTCAACCAAGAATCTGCAAAAACCCTAGTCCATGCCCTCATCATCTCTCGCCTTGAATACTTCAACCTTCTGCTCTGTGGCCTCCCCTCAAGCACTCTCGCACCCCTCCAATCTATTCTAAACTCTGCTGCCCGACTGATCCACGTGTCCCCCCGCTATTCCCCAGCCTCTCCCCTTTGTCAATCCCTTCACTGGCTCCCCCTTACCCAAAAGCTCCAGTTCAAAACCCTAACCATGACATACAAAGCCATCCACAACCTGTGTCCTCCGTATATCTGTGACCTTGTCTCCTGGTATATACCAGCACGCAACCTGCGATCCTCACAAGATCTCCTTCTCTACTCTCCTCTTAGCTCCTCTTCCGACAATCGCATACAAGATTTCTCCTGCGCATCACCCTTACTCTGGAACTCTCTACCACAACATATCAGACTCTCACCTACCATCAAAATCTTCAAAAAGAACCTGAAGACTTACCTCTTCTGACAAGCCTACAACCTGCAGTAACCACCGATCCACCAAACCGCTGCACGACCAGCTCTATCCTTACCTACAGTATCCTCACCCATCCCTTGTAGATTGTGAGCCCTCGCAGGCAGGGTCCTCTCTCCTCCTGTACCAGTCTTGACTTGCATTGTTTAAAATTATTGTACTTATTATGTATACCCCTTCTCACATGTAAAGCGCCATGGAATAAATGGTGCTATAATAATAATAATAATAAATAATAATAATATAAGCAATGCATTATAAATAAATAACAAAAGAAAAAACCAAGGTCACTATATGCTTATAACTGCTAACAGATTACTTGGTATTTTACTGCTCTTTTGGCCACATGAAGAATTATTCCTGCTGAGCTGCACAGCACACATACCCATTCTGACTGACTACGCGGCACCACTGATCCAAGTCACACCAGTATCTTTGGCTACTTTGAATCTGCAGCTCTCAAGGCTGTTGGCCCTGATGTCTCCTAGATCGACAGTGCTGCCTGAAGAATGAATACAGCATGGCCTTTTGATAGGAGATGCTGCTTGAGCAGGTCCCGGTAACACAGATTTTCATGTACATGGCAAATCTTTTTGAAGGTTAAAAGATTTTCATTTATTACAATTTGTTAACAACTCAAGTACAAGAAAAAATATCTTCTGCATCTCATAGTGATGACTGAGCAGGAAAGAAGCAGTAGAAATGCTATAGACTACTAGATTGTTTTCCCTTCAAGTTACTGCGAATGTGTAATTACAGGACCAAAAATCTAATTAATCATTGGAGAGAGATTTGCTGCCATATACAGTGAGGCAAAAAAGTATTTAGTCAGTCAGCAATAGTGCAAGTTCCACCACTTAAAAAGATGAGAGGTGTCTGTAATTTACATCATAGGTAGACCTCAACTATGGGAGACAAACTGAGAAAAAAAAAATCCAGAAAATCACATTGTCTGTTTTTTTAACATTTTATTTGCATATTATGGTGGAAAATAAGTATTTGGTCAGAAACAAAATTTCATCTCAATACTTTGTAATATATCCTTTGTTGGCAATGACAGAGGTCAAACGTTTTCTGTAAGTCTTCACAAGGTTGCCACACACTGTTGTTGGTATGTTGGCCCATTCCTCCATGCAGATCTCCTTTAGAGCAGTGATGTTTTTGGCTTTTCGCTTGGCAACACGGACTTTCAACTCCCTCCAAAGGTTTTCTATAGGGTTGAGATCTGAAGACTGGCTAGGCCACTCCAGGACCTTGAAATGCTTCTTACGAAGCCACTCCTTCGTTGCCCTGGTGGTGTGCTTTGGATCATTGGCATGTTGAAAGACCCAGCCACGTTTCATCTTCAATGCCCTTGCTGATGGAAGGAGGTTTGCACTCAAAATCTCACGATACATGGCCCCATTCATTCTTTCATGTACCCGGATCAGTCGTCCTGGCCCCTTTGCAGAGAAACAGCCCCAAAGCATGATGTTTCCACCACCATGCTTTACAGTAGGTATGGTGTTTGATGGATGCAACTCAGTATTCTTATTCCTCCAAACACGACAAGTTGTGTTTCTACCAAACAGTTCCAGTTTGGTTTCATCAGACCATAGGACATTCTCCCAAAACTCCTCTGGATCATCCAAATGCTCTCTAGCAAACTTCAGACGGGCCCGGACATGTACTGGCTTAAGCAGTGGGACACGTCTGGCACTGCAGGATCTGAGTCCATGGTGGCGTAGTGTGTTACTTATGGTAGGCCTTGTTACATTGGTCCCAGCTCTCTGCAGTTCATTCACTAGGTCCCCCCGCGTGGTTCTGGGATTTTTGCTCATCGTTCTTGTGATCATTCTGACCCCACGGGGTGGGATTTTGCGTGGAGCCCCAGATCGAGGGAGATTATCAGTGGTCTTGTATGTCTTCCATTTTCTAATTATTGCTCCCACTGTTGATTTCTTCACTCCAAGCTGGTTGGCTATTGCAGATTCAGTCTTCCCAGCCTGGTGCAGGGCTACAATTTTGTTTCTGGTGTCCTTTGACAGCTCTTTGGTCTTCACCATAGTGGAGTTTGGAGTCAGACTGTTTGAGGGTGTGCACAGGTGTCTTTTTATACTGATAACAAGTTTAAACAGGTGCCATTACTACAGGTAATGAGTGGAGGAAAGAGGAGACTCTTGAAGAAGAAGTTACAGGTCTGTGAGAGCCAGAAATCTTGGTTGTTTGTTTCTGACCAAATACTTATTTTCCACCATAATATGCAAATAAAATGTTAAAAAAACAGACAATGTGATTTTCTGGATTTTTTTTCTCAGTTTGTCTCCCATAGTTGAGGTCTACCTATGATGTAAATTACAGACGCCTCTCATCTTTTTAAGTGGTGGAACTTGCACTATTGCTGACTGACTAAACACTTTTTTGCCCCACTGTATAACACTTAGGAATATATAAGTAAAGTGCAGTAAAATGAAATTTAAATTCAGCTAAGTGCTCCTGTGTTCTTTATAGGAGAGCCATCTCTAAACATATCTGGCAGCTTATCTACAGGAGAACAAAGCGGTCATGCCTGATCAACAATTCCACTAACAGTTGTATGTGGACCACACATATATTAAACTCTAGGCCGAACTCATCGATATGCGTTTTGCTTCACTGCATAAACCAAATATTATCAATATCAATGTGGAACACCTGTGGCAATGACTCTACTAAACATGATGCAAAAATAATTGTCAAAATCAAAAGTGTGAGTTTATTCCTAGGAACTTCAATAGCCTCTCTTTAACATGTTCACCTCCTAGTAGTATAACAGTAGTAGTGTCCCAAACGCTTTAAGTTGTTTCCACAGGGGGCACTCTTGTGCCTCTACATCAAGTTTGTTAGGCTTTTTGAGTAACAAACATCTGGAGTTCCTGAGTCATACTTCTGAGGAGCCTGGTATAGACGTCATGTACTTTTTCATAGAAGCTCAGTCCTTGGCTGATTGACTCTTCACTTTTTGTTCCTCAGGTTTCTATCTGCAGCCTGGCTTTGTGCAACCATTGTTTCTCTTCTGAAATAAGTTAGATCCCATCGATGGAACTCATTCTCCTCTGCGGTACCCAGAGGCTTTTCTCTGAAAACTCATTGTTCTCAAGTCCTTTAACCAAAGGCTAAACTATTTAATGCCAGTCCCTTGCTTATAAAGTATCTCCTGAATGTCCCCATATAATTTTATAGGCCAGCTCCTATGCAGTTGCACATTGGGATTGTCACGGTTACCTGGCAATAGTACTTCATTAAAGAGAACCTGTTATCAGGATTTTGCTAAGTAAACTACAGGCATTGTCATGTTGCCACTGTTAAACTGATCAAAATGATACCTGGGGTGAAGAAATCAATCTTGTAGTTCTTGTGCAATCAGTCTTAGAAGTTGTCACTTAATGATATGCCCATGCTCCTGGGCAGGTCTGTAAGCAAAGACTTATCTTCCTGCTCCAAGCCAGAGAGACCAATGAAAGACCTGCCCACAGGCCGCCCGAAGCACAAACATGTTCCTCGCCATAGAAACAAACTGAGCGCACTCTGACCAGTGTTATTCAGTAAAGTTATTCAGATGTTTTTTTCACAGATCGAATGTCTGTTTTATAGTCTGATTTTTCTGGATATGTTGCTATTATTACAGGAAACTGTATTTGGTCTTGTAAATGTTGACAATTGTTGATGTATAAAAAACGCCATACAGACTGCATATGTATAACAATACAAATATATAACACTAGATTGTGGCCCGATTCTAACGCATCGGGTATTCTAGAATATGCATGTCCCCGTAGTATATGGACAATGATGATTCCAGAATTCGCGGCAGACTGTGCCCGTCGCTGATTGGTCGAGGCAACCTTTATGACATCGTCGTCGCCATGGCAACCATTATGACATGTACGTCGATACTGTGCCCGTCGCTGAATCAGAAACGTGAGATTTCTACGTCCTTTATGACATCATCGTCGCTGTGCCCGTTGCTGATTGGTCGAGGCCTGGCGGCCTCGACCAATCAGAGACGCGGGATATCTACGTCCTTTATGACATCATCGTCGCTGTGCTCGTCGCTGATTGGTCGAGGCCTGGCGGCCTCGACCAATCAGAGACGCGGGATTTCTACGTCGATGCTGTGCCCGTCTTTGATTGGTCGAGGCCTGGCGGCCTCGACCAATCAGAGAGCCGGGGTTTCCAGGACAGACAGACAGACGGACGGAAAAACCCTTAGACAATTATATATATAGATTTCTGGGTAAAAATTGAGAAAAAAATGTGCGTGCTTGTTTGGGGTAGGGTCACACAACCTTTTTCTCCACTTTGGAAAAACAGTCTGATTATTCTGAACAGACTCTCAGACATTGAGAGAAAAAAAAGTTTCTCCATCTTCTCAATTTTGTCAGTCTTTGAGAATCAGACTGAACTCTGCTGTTACCTAAGTCGGGTCCGATTGTTTTCAAGGACATATAAACTTGCATTGCCAATTTTGATCCGACCCTCAAAATCAAAATTGGACATGTCACCAATTTCATCCTTGGACCACTCAGACCAAGGAAAAAGTGTACATTTGCACAGCACAATACAACATCATAGATACGCATGCTATTTGTGAAAACCATGGATAGCACTCGTACGAGAAATTCAGTTGTGTTCACAAGCCCTAGTTGTGGACAAAAGCAGGATGTTTAGTTTCTTGGAGGTAAGGTTTCTCCTTGTGGAGAGTGATGTACCAGCTCTGGCTTGTCAAGGTAAAGAGGCTTATTGACCATGCAATGCTCCTCTGGGAAAATTAATATGCAAATTGCCTCTTCAGAAAAAAAGAGGACCTGAATCCTATAGCGCCACCTGTTGGATGTAGCGATCCTACAAGTCACAATCATCCCTTTAATGAGTCTTGCAATATGACTTAGGATAAAAGCCAAATCAGTATCTCAATTCGCAGACACAGTGTTTCGGGCAGTTGGCCCTCGTCAGATCAATATGTCATGAACTGGGGGTGTTTGGTTGCCCCAGTTCCTTTCTGAAGGGGATTTATTTGTATCCCACTTCCCAGTTCCGGTTTGGAACTCGCAAATCTCTGGCGTCCCCCTTACCCTCAGGTCAGACAGGGAATTGCACCTAGGATAATTAGTCACCAGAAAGGCTGCCTTGCTATGTACTGGCTACTGGGCACACTGTAGCAAGGGCGATATAACTACCCCCACTCAGGCGGGAAAAATAATTATCAATGCCGTCCTTCGCTGCAAGTTTCCCCAAAAGCTCAGGACACTTCCGCTGCCATCAGCTCCTATTTCCTATTTAATAATGGATCAGGAGCCAACCCAATTAGTAGCAATGGCTTAGGTCAGAGGCTTTAGGGTAAGTTTTAGAGCAACGAAAGCAACGCTAGTAAATATTATAGTTTTTACTCTAAAAAAGGTTAGGCAGTGTTTACAAAACTATATAAAAAGATATTATAAAAGATACAATTATCGTATCTACAGACCATTACAAAATAAAAAGGGATTAAAGGAAGAAAAAACACTTACAGTTGCTTAAGTCATTTCTTAGCAGACCATGTGGTGCGGGCGAGGGGCAATACATCAAAATGCATCGCAGAGCGTTTCTCAGCTAGCTCTCTGGAAAAAGACTAGTGCAAAATGAGCTACCACTATCTTTTGCCTGTGCCCAAAACCAAGGCACTCTGTGCACACCGAAACACCATGTCTGCGAAATGAGATACTGAATTATCTTTTATCCTAAGTCATATTGCAAGATTCGCTAAAGGGTTGATTGTGACTTTTAGGATATCTACTTCCAACAGTTGCCGCTATAGAGTTCAGGTCCTCTTTTTCTCTGAATAGGCAATTTGCATATTTAGTTTCTTCGACACACCTTCCCCAGGATAAAGTGTTTTCTTTTATAGCAAAATAACTTGTCCTTACCCTTGTACTGACAAATGCCTTCATATAAAATAATGTCTACACACCCAGTGTTTTTTTAATAATATAAAGGTCTAAAATGTATTACATTCAATTATCTATGCTCATTTAAAAGGACATTATAAATAGTGATGAGCGAGCGTGCTCATCACTACTCATTTCTCGCTCAAGCATCATTGTACTCGAGATGCTCGTTACTTGGCAAGTATTTTTTGAATGCTCGAGCTGGAGCTCAAGTCCACACCCCGCATGTTTGACGCTTTTTAGACAGCCAATGAACATGTGGGGATTGCCTGACAGTCACTGTAATGCCATAGCCATCATGGTTGTGGCATTACTGTGATTGGCTGGCCACACAGCGTCATCAGGTCTATATAAGACTCGTGACGCTCTGAACTGTACCTCGGACACAGGCAGCGTACGGAGAGGTGCTGTTGAAAGAGTGACAGAATGGTAGCTGAAAATTATTCTGAACAGTGAAATACTATATGCCATTTTACTATGGCTGTTATGCATCAATAGCACACAGCCACACTTGGTTGAAACTCAATAGCATCGCTAGTGCTCCATTGCTCATACAGTATAACCAATCCATCTGAGTGGTGTAAATTTTCTCAGCAGTCTAATAAGTCCATCTGAAGTGGGCCAATTTTCCTGCCATTGTAATACTGCAATATTGTCTCAACAGGGGTATACTGTATCATATGTAATTTAAAATGGACAAGGCGCTTGGTAAGAAACAGGGAAGTGGACGTGATGCTAATGGTGAGAGCAGAGGCTGAGGCCATGGGCAAGGGGAAACTGTGCCTGCTGCAGGAGTACAGCATACACACACATCATGTCAATCTAGCTTCCTGTCCCACTTTGTAGGGGAGCACGAAACACCATGCTTGAAGACAGACCAGTGTGAAAAGGTTGTTGGATGGATAGCAGATAATGCTTCATGTCACTTTGCCAGCACCACCAGTCTTCCACACGGTCCAGTCTTATTAGCCATAATTCTTGACCACATAATCCTCACCCTGATCTTCCTTCCTCCCACCATCCCGAGTGCCCAGAGACAAGTGGGCAGTGGGGTGGCCAGAGACACAAGGCGTGCAATTGTTCCCCAGAGCACCAACATGGATGAAGTTGCCAAGCCAAGGGTTAGGTGTTCCCGAGTCTGGCGCTTTTTATAGACAGCCCAGTTAACCTAAAAAAGGCCATTTGCAGCATTTGCCAAGCCAGCATGTAGTGTGAATATAAAAATGGCTATTTTGAATCCATGTTGAAAAATGCAGAATACATTCAGACCATGACACAATCTGGAGAACTGTTTAATTATTGTCTGAAGCCCTTTCACCTCACAAACAGTTCTAAGTTTCTCTATGGTTTCTGTTTGTTATAGTAAAATATTAAGATTTATTTAACCTCTGTCTGTAGTGGTTTTATATGTCTTGTGGCTTTTATATTCTAAGGGTTTTTTTGCCCATTGTCTAATGATTCCATGGTATTTTGGTTTCATCCTATCTTGAAAGCTGGTCACTTGAAGGGCACGGTGAAAGCAGAGTTACACATAGTGCAAATCACTATGTAAGGTCAGAGAAACATAAGTAAGACAGAAGCATATACTGGGGTCCTTGTACACGTGTACGGTGTTGTAATACCTGCATAAGTGGGGACGCCCGTGCAGTGTTGTGAATTTCCCAGGGGTTCTCTTATCTTGGTGCATGCTTCTCTGACATTCTAGATGGATGCTGGTTAAAAGTTCCTTGGTGATAATGTAAGTATGCGGTTAATCTTTATATGTACTTAATCATTTTATGTATTTAATATTTATATGTACTTAACCTTTGTATGTTAAAATATTCAAAAGTGTACGCAATCATACTATTCAATCATGCTATTCCTTTAATTTTGTACTTTGAAATAAAATTGCGTAATATCACAAGTCGTAGCCTTCTTTAAAGCTGTATCTGAACCTTAGTGTTAAAAAACTTGGCCATACACAGCATCAGCAGGGCCAGCGCAACTACAAGCCTGACCACCACTAGCATGCTCAGATACATTACAACAAAGTACCTGATTAGTTGGGCCGAATGCCAAGATCTAAAATTGCCTCTTCCCATGTTCGACATTCACGCCAATACCCTGTTCATGACACAGGCGAAGATGCCTCCCACCCTGCACCTATCGTTGCACACTTGCAACCACCATAAGCAACCATGTCCATATCCTTGTCCCAGAGAAACATTCAATTGTCCCTACCCCAATCCTTGGAATGCAAGCTTGTGGAGATGGAAGGTTTCCGCAACCTCATGGCAGTGACCGTCCATTGGTACTCAGTCCCCAGCTGCCACTGTTTCTCTCGGTGTGCTGTCCCCACCTTACATAAGCACGTGTCCAATAATACCAGCTGAGCCCTGAAGAACGCTGTTACTGGGAAAGTCCACTTAACTACGGACACCTAGACAAGTCCTTATGGCCAGGGATGCTACATTTCCCAGACTGCACACTGGATGAACTGTTGTGAATTCTGTGGCTGAATTCACTCCTGTGGTCACTAGTGGTATTGCAGCCTCTGGGCTTCCTCCCTCAGGTGTTTTGGTGAGCTCGTTGGCTGCCTTGCTATTTAACTCCACCTGAGTCTGTCTTCCTGGCTCCTTGTCAATGTTCCAGTGTTGGATCTGAGCTACTGCATCTTTCCTTTGGCCTGCTGCTCTGCTAGATAAGTGTTACTTTGTTTTTGTTTCCGTTTTTTCTGTCCAGCTGTGCTATTCTCTTTTGCTGGAAGCTCTGAGACGCAAAGGGTGCACCGCCGTGCCGTTAGTTCGGCACGGTGGGTCTTTTTGCCCCCCTTTGCGTGGTTCTGCTTTAGGGTTTTTTGTAGACTGCATAGTTCTCTTTGCTATCCTCGCTCTGTCTAGAATATCGGGCCTCACTTTGCTGAATCTATTTCATTCCTACGTTTTGTCATTTCATCTTGCTAACAGTCATTATATGTGGGGGGCTGCCTATTCCTTTGGGGTATTTCTCTGAGGCAAGTCAGGCTTGTATTTCTATCTTCAGGCTAGTCAGCTCCTCAGGCAGTGCCGAGTTGCATAGGTAGTGTTAGGCGCAATCCACTGCTGCTTTTAGTTGTGTGAGGATAGGTTCAGGTATTGCAGTCTGCAGAGATTCCACGTCTCAGAGCTTGTTCTATTGTTTTTGGGTTATTGCCATATCACTGTATGTGCGCTGATTACTGCACACTGTGTTGCCTGATAGCACAGCATAACAGTACAAGGAGCCAAACCAATGATTCTCAATAGAGGGAAAAAAGAAGTCCTGATATCATTTTTTTTTTTCCTCAGCTCTGTCTTCAGTGTTTTTTTTTTTTTTTTTTTCCCCTAGACATTAGAGTGCTTCAGGACACAGCTGTGGACATGGATATTCAGGCTCTGTGCTCCTCAATGGATAATCTCGTTATAAATGTACAAAAGATTCAAGATACAATTGATCTGAAATCTATGCTAGAACCAAGAATTCCTATTCCTGATTTGTTTTTTGGGGACAGAACTAAGTTCCTGAGCTTCAAAAATAATTGTAAGCTATTTCTGGCCTTGAAACCTCATTCTTCTGGTAATCCTATTCAACAGGTTTTGATTATTATTTCTTTTTTGTGCGGCGACCCACAGGACTGGGCGTTTTCTCTTGCGCCAGGAGACCCTGCATTGAGTAATGTTGATGCGTTTTTCCAGGCGCTTGGATTGCTTTACGATGAGCCTAATTCAGTGGATCAGGCTGAGAAAAATTTGCTGGCTTTATGCCAGGGTCAGGATGATGTAGAAGTATATTGTCAGAAATTTAGGAAGTGGTCAGTACTCACTCTGTGGAATGAATCTGCACTGGCGGCTTGGTTCAGAAAGGGTCTCTCTGAAGCTCTTAAGGATGTCATGGTGGGATTTCCTATGCCTGCTGGTTTGAATGAGTCTATGTCCTTGGCCATTCAGATCGGTCGTCGCTTGCTCGAGCGTAAATCTGTGCACCATCTGGCGGTATTGTCTGAGAGTAAACCTGAGCCTATGCAGTGCGACAGGACTATGACTAAAGTTGAACGGCAAGAACACAGACGTCTGAACAGGCTGTGTTTCTACTGTGGTGATTCCACTCATGCTATTTCTAATTGTCCTAAGCGCACTAGGCGGTTCGATAGCTCTGCCGTCATTGGTACTGTACAGTCCAAATTCCTTCTGTCCATTACCTTGATATGCTCTTTGTCATCGTATTCTGTCATGGCGTTTGTGGATTCAGGCGCTGCCCTGAATCTGATGGATTTGGATTATGCTAAACGTTGTGGATTTTTCTTGGAGCCTTTGCGGTGTCCTATTCCGTTGAGAGGAATTGATGCTACACCTTTGGCCAAGAATAAGCCTCAGTACTGGGCCCAGCTGACCATGTGCATGGCTCCTGCACATCAGGAAGTTATTCGCTTTCTGGTACTGCATAATCTGCATGATGTGGTCGTGTTGGGGTTGCCATGGCTACAAACCCATAATCCAGTATTAGATTGGAACTCTATGTCGGTAACCAGCTGGGGTTGTCAGGGAGTACATGGTGATGTTCCATTTTTGTCTATTTCGTCATCCATTCCTTCTGACATCCCAGAGTTCTTGTCTGACTTTCAGGATGTATTTGAAGAGCCCAAGTCTGATGCCCTACCTCCGCATAGGAATTGTGATTGTGCTATCAATTTGATTCCTGGTAGTAAATTCCCTAAGGGTCGTTTATTTAATTTGTCCGTGCCTGAACACACCGCTATGCGCAGTTATGTGAAAGAATCCCTGGAGAAGGGACATATTCGCCCATCGTCATCACCATTGGGAGCAGGGTTCTTTTTTGTAGCCAAAAAGGATGGTTCGCTAAGACCGTGTATTGATTACCGCCTTCTTAATAAGATCACTGTTAAGTTTCAGTATCCCTTGCCCTTGATATCTGACTTGTTTGCTCGGATTAAGGAGGCTAGTTGGTTTACTAAGATTGATCTTCGTGGTGCGTATAATCTGGTGAGAATCAGGCAGGGAGATGAATGGAAAACGGCATTTAATACGCCCGAGGGTCATTTTGAGTATCTGGTGATGCCGTTCGGACTTGCCAATGCTCCATCTGTTTTTCAGTCTTTTATGCATGACATTTTCCGTGAGTATCTGGATAAATTCCTGATTGTTTACTTGGATGACATTTTGATCTTCTCTGATGATTGGGAGTCTCATGTGAAGCAAGTCAGAATGGTTTTCCAGGTACTGCGTGCTAATTCCTTGTTCGTGAAGGGATCAAAGTGTCTCTTCGGTGTGCAGAAAGTTTCATTTTTGGGGTTCATCTTTTCCCCTTCTACTATCGAGATGGATCCGGTTAAGGTCCAGGCCATCCAGGATTGGACTCAGCCGACATCTCTGAAAAGTCTGCAGAAATTCCTGGGCTTTGCTAATTTTTATCGTCGCTTCATCTGTAATTTTTCTAGCATTGCCAGACCATTGACCGATTTGACCAAGAAGGGTGCTGATTTGGTTAATTGGTCTTCTGCTGCCGTGGAAGCTTTTCAGGAGTTGAAGCGTCGTTTTTGCTGTGCCCCTGTGTTGTGTCAACCAGATGTTTCTCTTCCGTTCCAGGTCGAGGTTGATGCTTCTGAGATTGGAGCAGGGGCGGTTTTGTCACAGAGAGGTTCTGGTTGCTCAGTGTTGAAACCATGTGCTTTCTTTTCCAGGAAATTTTCTGCTGCTGAGCGTAATTATGATGTGGGCAACCGAGAGTTGCTGGCCATGAAGTGGGCATTCGAGGAGTGGCGTCATTGGCTTGAGGGAGCTAAGCATCGCGTGGTGGTATTGACTGATCATAAGAATCTTACTTATCTCGAGTCTGCCAAGCGCTTGAATCCTAGACAGGCCCGTTGGTCGTTATTTTTTGCTCGTTTTGATTTTGTGATTTCGTACCTTCCGGGCTCTAAAAATGTGAAGGCGGATGCTCTGTCTAGGAGTTTTGTGCCCGACTCTCCGGGGTTATCTGAGCCGGCGAGTATCCTCAAGGAAGGAGTCATTGTGTCTGCCATCTCTCCTGATTTGCGGAGAGTGTTGCAGAAATTTCAGGCTAATAAACCTGATCGTTGTCCGGCCGAGAAACTGTTCGTCCCTGATAGGTGGACTAGTAAAGTTATCTCTGAACTTCATTGTTCGGTGCTGGCTGGTCATCCAGGAATCTTTGGTACCAGAGAGTTAGTGGCTAGATCCTTCTGGTGGCCATCTCTGTCACGGGATGTGCGTGCTTTTGTGCAGTCCTGTGGGATTTGTGCTAGGGCTAAGCCCTGCTGTTCACGTGCCAGTGGGTTGCTTTTGCCCTTGCCGGTCCCGAAGAGGCCTTGGACACATATTTCGATGGATTTCATTTCTGACCTTCCCGTTTCTCAAAAGATGTCGGTCATTTGGGTGGTCTGTGATCGCTTTTCTAAAATGGTCCATCTGGTGCCCTTGGTTAAATTGCCTTCCTCCTCTGATTTGGTGCCTTTGTTCTTCCAGCATGTGGTTCGTTTGCATGGCATTCCTGAGAATATTGTTTCTGATAGAGGTTCCCAGTTTGTCTCGAGGTTCTGGCGAGCCTTTTGTGGTAGGATGGGCATTGACCTATCTTTTTCCTCGGCCTTCCATCCTCAGACTAATGGCCAGACCGAACGAACCAATCAGACCTTGGAAACATATCTGAGATGTTTTGTTTCTGCTGACCAGGATGATTGGGTGTCATTTTTGCCGTTGGCTGAGTTCGCCCTTAATAATCGGGCCAGCTCGGCTACCTTGGTCTCTCCATTTTTCTGCAATTCTGGGTTCCATCCTCGTTTCTCTTCAGGACAGGTTGAGTCTTCGGACTGTCCTGGTGTGGATTCTGTGGTGGACAGGTTGCAGCAGATCTGGACTCAGGTAGTGGACAATTTGACCTTGTCCCAGGAGAAGGCTCAGCTTTTCGCTAGTCGTAGACGCCGTGTGGGTCCCCGACTTTGTGTTGGGGATCTGGTTTGGTTATCTTCTCGTCATATTCCTATGAAGGTTTCCTCTCCTAAATTTAAACCTCGTTTTATTGGTCCGTATAGGATTTCTGAGATTCTCAATCCGGTGTCTTTTCGTCTGACCCTCCCAGACTCCTTTTCCATACATAATGTATTCCATAGGTCGTTGTTGAGAAGATACGTGGCACCTATGGTTCCATCTGTGGAGCCTCCTGCCCCTGTTTTGGTGGAGGGGGAATTGGAGTATATTGTGGAGAAAATTTTGGATTCTCGTGTCTCTAGACGGAAACTCCAGTATCTGGTCAAATGGAAGGGTTATGCTCAGGAGGATAATTCCTGGGTTTTTGCCTCTGATGTCCATGCCCCAGATCTTGTTCGTGCCTTTCATGTGGCTCATCCTGGTCGGCCTGGGGGTTCTGGTGAGGGTTCAGTGACCCCTCCTCAAGGGGGGGGGTACTGTTGTGAATTCTGTGGCTGAATTCACTCCTGTGGTCACTAGTGGTATTGCAGCCTCTGGGCTTCCTCCCTCAGGTGTTTTGGTGAGCTCGTTGGCTGCCTTGCTATTTAACTCCACCTGAGTCTGTCTTCCTGGCTCCTTGTCAATGTTCCAGTGTTGGATCTGAGCTACTGCATCTTTCCTGTGGCCTGCTGCTCTGCTAGATAAGTGTTACTTTGTTTTTGTTTCCGTTTTTTCTGTCCAGCTATGCTATTCTCTTTTGCTGGAAGCTCTGAGACGCAAAGGGTGCACCGCCGTGCCGTTAGTTCGGCACGGTGGGTCTTTTTGCCCCCTTTGCGTGGTTCTGCTTTAGGGTTTTTTGTAGACTGCATAGTTCTCTTTGCTATCCTCGCTCTGTCTAGAATATCGGGCCTCACTTTGCTGAATCTATTTCATTCCTACGTTTTGTCTTTTCATCTTGCTAACAGTCATTATATGTGGGGGGCTGCCTATTCCTTTGGGGTATTTCTCTGAGGCAAGTCAGGCTTGTATTTCTATCTTCAGGCTAGTCAGCTCCTCAGGCAGTGCCGAGTTGCATAGGTAGTGTTAGGCGCAATCCACTGCTGCTTTTAGTTGTGTGAGGATAGGTTCAGGTATTGCAGTCTGCAGAGATTCCACGTCTCAGAGCTTGTTCTATTGTTTTTGGGTTATTGCCATATCACTGTATGTGCGCTGATTACTGCACACTGTGTTGCCTGATAGCACAGCATAACAATGAACATTATGGAAGCAGAGATCAAGTCGGACCTTTGGATAGAACACGTGTTACTGATACCAAAGATCGCGGGACCTTGTTCAATCAGGGTTGCTCCCACCTTCTACAGAAGTTCCTGCACTCCGTCTCTGCAACGTCAACATCAGTCTCAAGTTGGAAGCACTTCAGCACTGCCTCGGTCAAGCAGCAACAAGCTCTGCTGAAGCTAATCTGCTTAGGTGACAAACCGTACACCACCGCGGAGTTGTTGAAAAGTCTAACAGACCTTACTGATCTGTGGTTCTCACCCCTGAACTTACAACCAGGCATGGTCGTGTGTGTGGTAATTGCCATTACCTGGTGGCTGCTCTGAACCTTGGCAACCTCGCACACGTATCATGCCTGGCCCACATGCTCAACTTAGTGGTTCAGCAGTTTCTCAAAACCTACCTAGATCTGCATGAGATACTTGTGAAAGTATGCCATGTGGATGCCCATTTCCACAAGTCAGCTACAGCTGCCATCACCCTGGCATTGCTGCAGCAACGTTTGTAAGCTCTAGTTCACTGACTGGTGTGCGATATCACCATGTATTGGAACTCAACTTTACATATTTTGGGAAGACTTTGTGAGGAGTAGTTAAATACCATCTACACCATACCCATTGGTATTCCGGTCAGCCTCCGCACATAAGAGCTGATGAGTGGGCATGGGTGCCTGACATCTGTACCATTCTCTAAAACTTTGAGGAATTGACCCAGATGGTGAGTGGAGATGATGCCATAATCAGTGTCACCATCCTGCTTCTTTGTCTACTGAAATGCTCGCTGTTCAAAATTAAAGAGGAGGATTTGCAAGTGGGCAAGTTGAGATGGAGCAAGAAATTATACTGGGTAACGCTACAAAGCCCAGCTTTATTTCATCTTCTCAACATGGTTTGGATGATAATGAGGAGGAGGAACAGGAGCTGGTTGCCATCACTGCAGGCAGTGCCACCCACATCACCTTCATCCTGTTTACTCAGAAGACTGATGATGAGGAGAAGAAGGAGAAATAGGAGGAGGAGAACATGGACAGTTGTCCTCCTGTTGGGGACAGGGAAGTCTTGGCTGTTGGCACTCTGGCACACAAGGCTGAATTTATGTTCCACTTCCTTTCTCATGACCCTTGCGTTGTACGCATTTTATCCAACACTAATTACTGGTTGGTCACCCTTCTAGACCTATGCTACAAAGAGAACTTAACATCTCTCCTTCCCATGGCGGAGAGGTCTAATGAAATGTTGCAGAACCAGTAGGCCCTATTTGAAGAATTATTAAAAAATTCCCATCTGACAATGCTGGAGGCATAGGTTACAGTTCCTTGGACAATCAAGGAGTGGAGATGAGGGAGACACACACCAGATGCAGCAGAGACAGGGGAACACTCTCAAAGGTCTGGGACAGTGTTCTCAGACCCTTCCAGCACCTAGGGCCTGATAAGGATGGAAAAGTTTTGGAAGATGCTGAAGGAGTACTTTGTCCACCGTACAGTGTCCTTTGTGATTCCTCTGTGCCTTACAACTATTGGGTATCCAAGCTAGACATGTGGCATGAACTGTCTCTCTACGTCTTGGAGGTTCTGGCCACTAGCATTTTGTCACAGCAGGTTTTTACTACCGCCAGGGGTATAATAGCTGACAGGAACATCCGCCTCTCAGCTGAACATGCAGAGAGGCTGATTCTTATCAAAATGAAGAAGGCCTGGATTGGGCCAAAATTCTCTACACCACCGGATGACAGCAGTGGAGCACAAATTCAAATCCAGTGTTTTTTGTATATTTCCCAGGCACCCCTTGTCACTCAATGATGGGTATATGCTTCATGATTGCATCTTTTTTGTGTCATCCTCCTCCACCACCATAGCAACAGGGTGATCATGATACCCTCGCTGTACAATTTTTAAGGGTGTTTATAATGCCTGCATTAACAATTTTTAGAGGCCTACTTTGAACATTCTTTGATATATACAGTGGGGCAAAAAAGTATTTAGTCAGTCAGCAATAGTGCAAGTTCCACCACTTAAAAAGATGAGAGGCGTCTGTAATTTACATCATAGGTAGACCTCAACTATGGGAGACAAACTGAGAAAAAAAATTCCAGAAAATCACATTGTCTGTTTTTTTAACAATTTATTTGCATATTATGGTGGAAAATAAGTATTTGGTCAGAAACAAACAATCAAGATTTCTGGCTCTCACAGACCTGTAACTTCTTCTTTAAGAGTCTCCTCTTTCGTCCACTCATTACCTGTAGTAATGGCACCTGTTTAAACTTGTTATCAGTATAAAAAGACACCTGTGCACACCCTCAAACAGTCTGACTCCAAACTCCACTATGGTGAAGACCAAAGAGCTGTCAAAGGACACCAGAAACAAAATTGTAGCCCTGCACCAGGCTGGGAAGACTGAATCTGCAATAGCCAACCAGCTTGGAGTGAAGAAATCAACAGTGGGAGCAATAATTAGAAAATGGAAGACATACAAGACCACTTATAATCTCCGTCGATCTGGGGCTCCACGCAAAATCCCACCCCGTGGGGTCAGAATGATCACAAGAACGGTGAGCAAAAATCCCAGAACCACGCGGGGGGACCTAGTGAATGAACTGCAGAGAGCTGGGACCAATGTAACAAGGCCTACCATAAGTAACACACTACGCCACCATGGACTCAGATCCTGCAGTGCCAGACGTGTCCCACTGCTTAAGCCAGTACATGTCCGGGCCCGTCTGAAGTTTGCTAGAGAGCATTTGGATGATCCAGAGGAGTTTTGGGAGAATGTCCTATGGTCTGATGAAACCAAACTGGAACTGTTTGGTAGAAACACAACTTGTCGTGTTTGGAGGAAAAAGAATACTGAGTTGCATCCATCAAACACCATACCTACTGTAAAGCATGGTGGTGGAAACATCATGCTTTGGGGCTGTTTCTCTGCAAAGGGGCCAGGACGACTGATCCGGGTACATGAAAGAATGAATGGGGCCATGTATCGTGAGATTTTGAGTGCAAACCTCCTTCCATCAGCAAGGGCATTGAAGATGAAACGTGGCTGGGTCTTTCAACATGACAATGATCCAAAGCACACTGCCAGGGCAACGAAGGAGTGGCTTCGTAAGAAGCATTTCAAGGTCCTGGAGTGGCCTAGCCAGTCTCCAGATCTCAACCCTATAGAAAACCTTTGGAGGGAGTTGAAAGTCCGTGTTGCCAAGCGAAAAGCCAAAAACATCACTGCTCTAGAGGAGATCTGCATGGAGGAATGGGCCAACATACCAACAACAGTGTGTGGCAACCTTGTGAAGACTTACAGAAAACGTTTGACCTCTGTCATTGCCAACAAAGGATATATTACAAAGTATTGAGATGAAATTTTGTTTCTGACCAAATACTTATTTTCCACCATAATATGCAAATAAATTGTTAAAAAAACAGACAATGTGATTTTCTGGATTTTTTTTTCTCAGTTTGTCTCCCATAGTTGAGGTCTACCTATGATGTAAATTACAGACGCCTCTCATCTTTTTAAGTGGTGGAACTTGCACTATTGCTGACTGACTAAATACTTTTTTGCCCCACTGTATGTATACCATCCAGGGATAAATGTTTTTCAGCCCATGCACATTGTGCATGGGCATTACCAATCTTGGATACTCACTCCTTAATAATGGGGAAAAAATGTTTTCTGAGGCCCTCCACTATGCCTTTTCAAACGGGTATTGGAGTGCCTTCTTTTAATTTTTGCCATCCCTTTCACTTAGTACATACATTTTACCAGTTTAGGAGACCCACTCCTTAGTAATGGGAAGCAATGCTTTACTGAGACTCCATCTTCTAGTTGAGAGAACATTTTTGGAAACCAAAAGAGTCAATGCGTTCTATTAGTAATATATGAACTAGTGTCTTTTGGGTTGTCAGGTGGTCGTCACATAGGAAGTTCTCACACTGAATTCAGGATTTCACAGGTGAGTTTGTACAGTAAGTACAGAAGATCCTGGCCACTTCCATATCAGGCTGAGCAGATGCGAGATGCTCCACTATATTCCCCAGCAGGGTTGATGAAATAAGTTCTTGATGATGCTATGTTAAATGAATCACTTTGCTCAGAGGTAATTCAAAAAGATTCTATTCTGTTGTTATAGAAAGGGCCGCCTGATGGCTCTGAAAAAAAAAATTGTGACTTTCAAAAAAATTGTGACTTTCAATGTGTCTGATCATGTCTCACACATCACATAGCCAGATTAACCCTAGCAAGCATGACGTCACAAATCTACATTTTTACATAACGGGGGCCTACCTCGTGCAAATCATGTGGAGAAACTCACATAAATAACTTTTACAAGTTTATTTAAAAATTGCACAATAAGATATGAATAATGCACAACATTTTAATTATAATTTTTTTGCAGAAAACACCAAATATCATTCATTTTTCCAAATTTCAAACAAAGATATGAAGATCACCCAAAGGTTTATAAATCTAGAGTAAAATAGCTGCAGCTACATTTCTTTTCTAACTTTTTCTTTTCAATTTTATTGGTCTTCCAAACAATTTTCACATGTTATCTTTTCTGAAGAATGTTTTTTACAGACATTTTCACCCACAAGTGATACAATACCGCTCAGTTTTCTTCTCTAAGTTTCTTGGACAAATGAAACAACACTTTAGCTTTCTTTCTCCTGGCCCTGGAATATCCTTAGGGTATGTGCACACGCTGCGGATTTTGCTGCGGATCCGCAGCGTTTCCGCAGCTGCTGATCCACAGCAGTTTCCTATGCATTTACAGTACCATGTAAAGCAATGGGAAATGAAATCCGCAGTGCACATGCTGCGGAAAAAAACGCGCGGAAACTCAGCAATTTATTTTCCGCAGCATGTTATTTCTTTCTGCGGATTCCACTACGGGTTTGCCTCTGCTCCAATAGAAATCTGCAGGTCAAAACCCGCAGAGGAAACCGCAAAAGAAACCGCGGTAAATCCGCAGTAAAAACCGCAGCGGTTTTTCACTGCGGATTTGGCAAATCCACTGCGGAAAATTCCGCAATGGAATCCGCAGCGTGTGCACTTAGCCTTAAACTGTACGCCACATCGCTTCATTGCTTCTTTAGTTTGCTTTGGAAAGCATTTCATGTTGCTTCACTCCATCATGTGAGGCATTACAATCAGTGTTGTCCACTATTTGCTTGTGTGTGACACACTGTAAGGGTAAAGTGCCCCCTTCATCCTCTCATCCTCAGCAGCTCTTTTATAATTTCTTTTAGGTGGTGTACAATTCTCTGGATTTTTGTGTCACAAGCTCTACCCTTTGCAAGCTTCTTATAGAAACAAAGAGACTGAAAACAAGTCAGACTTCCTCCCAACATCATATCATCACAGGTTCTTCAGCAATTAGCTCACAGTGTATACTGTCCTCAGTACTCTCTACACAGCTCATTACTGTGTTCAGAGGAACATGAGATGTGTCATGGCCTTATCACTCCCTCCCAAAATCAAATGACATCCTCACATGCCGAAGTCGGCATGGGCACCACATGTACATCCACTGACATAGCATGTAAGTTATATTCACCTCATATTGATCTTACTGGGTCGGAGCACTCTAAATTGGTCCTTAATGTTGCAATGTACATTTTTGTTGCTTTAAAAGTGATCAATAGACCTATTCATGGCCATTGATCTTTGGCACTTTGCACTTTTTTGCGACTTTTTGCACGCAATTTGTATTTTACATTATCTCTCCACCTCATTCTATGTAATTGCTTTTTGCTGTTACTTCACATATTTGTGACTGTTATAGGTCCTCAGCAAGTTTGTGCATTTGATTGCAAATTACCATGTTTGTCCATTAGGTGGAGATTTAAAAGACATAATTATGCCAGAATACTCTGATTATTCAGATGCTATGCAGTAGCTTTATTTTTCATTTTTTGCCCGTTGCTGCTTGTTTTTAATTGAGTTTTCCATTGTATTGATTTAATCCGTTGGTTAATCAAATTTTATGTAAAAAAAAATTTCTAATAAAATATTGAACTTTGTATTATCTTTTGGATGCCTCGGTTTTTCTCGTTCCCATATTGAGAATTTGTTGAATACATATAAAGTAAGTTGAGACACAGCAGTGTGCTGAGTACATGATAAAAATAGCAGGGGCCTAAAAGGCCCCCGTTCCGCACAGCAGAGGTGTATCTGAGGGGGCAAATGGGGCATGTGCCCTGGGCGCAGCCTGCAGAGGGGCAAAGTTTGCCCGCCTAATGCGGCTGTCCACAGTGTCTCCCCCGGCGGCTACATTCTTCCGGTCCCCAGACTGAGAGTCGGCTGTTCTCTGTGTCAAGCTGAAAGCCGGCACAGAAGCTGCAGCGTGCCGGCTCCCAAGGGACATAGGCGGACATACCGCATGTGCAGCGATCTGTCCTGCTTCCTGCCTGTGCTTCCCCTCTCTCACACAGACAGCAGCGCCATTGGATGACGTCATCATTCAGCGGCCTGCTGTGCCAGAGAGAGGAAGGTGTCGACGGTGATGCTTCAGGTGCGGGAGAGCATGCGGACAGGTGAGAGGTTGCTGTGTGTGTCTGTATGTGTGTACGCATGTTGTGTGTGTGTGCGTGCATGCGTAGCGCTGCAGGGGAATGTGCAGAGAGGTAAATGGTGTTGTGTGTGTAGGGAGAAAAGAGGGCAATGATGGGGCTGATGGGGAGAGGGCAATGATGGGGATGGTGGGGAAGGAGGAAATAATGGAAGTGGTGGAATGACCAAGGATGGGGATGGTGGGGGAGAAGGAAATTATGGATGTGGTGGAAAGGGCAATGATGGGGGAGGAGTTAATGATGGAGGTGGTGGAATGGGTAATGATTGGGTGGGAGGAGAAGAAAGTGATGGAGGTGGTGGAATGCATAATGATGGTGATGGGGAGAATGCAATGATGATGTGGAAGGGGGAGAAAATGATGGAGGTGGTGAATTGGCAAGGATGGTGGTGGGCAATGATGGTGGTGGGGGAGAATGCAATGATGGTGGTGGGGAGGAGGAAATGATGGAGGTGGTGGAAAGGACAATAATGGGGGTGGAGGGGGAGGAAATGATGAAGGTGGTGGAATGGGTAAGGGTGGTGGTGGAAAGGACAATGATGGGAATGGTGGGGGAGGATGAAATTATGGATGTTGTGGAAAGGGCAATGATTGGGATGGCGGGGGAGGAAGAAATTATGGAGGTGGGGAGAAGGCAATGATGGTGGTAGTGGAAAAGACAATGATGGGAATCGTGGGGAAGGAGGCAATGATGGGGTGGTGGAGGAGAAGGCTGTGATGGGGGTGGCAGAAAGGGCAATGATATGGTGATGGAGAGGGCAATGATGGGGTGATAGGGGAGAAAGGAATGATGGAGGTGGTGGAAAGGGCAGTGATGGGGGAAAAAAATCAATGATGGAGGTGGTGGAAAGAACAATGATGGGGTGGTGGGGAGAATGCAATGATGGTGGTGGTAGGAAGGACAATGATGGTGGTGGTGGAAAGGGCAATAATGGGGGTGGTGGGAGAGGAAGAAATGGGGGAGGTGGTGGAATGTGCATTGATGGGAGTGGTGGGGGAAAGACAATGTTGGGGAGGAGGAAATGATGGAGGTGGTGGAATGGGTAATGATGGGGTGGGAGGAGAAGAAAGTGATGGAGGTGGTGGAATGCATAATGATGGTGATGGGGGAGAATGCAATGATGATGTGGAAGGGGGAGAAAATGATGGAGGTGGTGAATTGGCAAGGATGGTGGTGGGCAATGATGGTGGTGGGGGAGAATGCAATGATGGTGGTGGGGAGGAGGAAATGATGGAGGTGGTGGAAAGGACAATAATGGGGATGGAGGGGGAGGAAATGATGAAGGTGGTGGAATGGGTAAGGGTGGTGGTGGAAAGGACAATGATGGGAATGGTGGGGGAGGATGAAATTATGGATGTTGTGGAAAGGGCAATGATTGGGATGGCGGGGGAGGAAGAAATTATGGAGGTGGGGAGAAGGCAATGATGGTGGTAGTGGAAAAGACTGATGGGAATCGTGGGGAAGGAGGCAATGATGGGGTGGTGGAGGAGAAGGCTGTGATGGGGGTGGCAGAAATGGCAATGATATGGTGATGGAGAGGGCAATGATGGGGTGATAGGGGAGAAAGGAATGATGGAGGTGGTGGAAAGGGCAGTGATGGGGGAAAAAAATCAATGATGGAGGTGGTGGAAAGAACAATGATGGGGTGGTGGGGAGAATGCAATGATGGTGGTGGTAGGAAGGACAATGATGGTGGTGGTGGAAAGGGCAATAATGGGGGTGGTGGGAGAGGAAGAAATGGTGGAGGTGGTGGAATGTGCATTGATGGGAGTGGTGGGGGAAAGACAATGTTGGGGAGGAGGAAATGATGGAGGTGGTGGAATGGGTAATGATATGGAGTGGTGGAGGAGAAAGCAATGATAGTGGTGGTGGAGAAGGCAATGATGGAGGTATGGAGGGCATATATGAGGAAACAGTTTTTGGGATGGGTGCAGACAGTATGGGGAGCAAATGGGGTAATGTATGCGGACTCAGTATGAGTAGCGATGTGAAAAATGTATGTGGACAGAGTACGAGGAGTGAGGGTGACGGGATGCGTGCAGACACAGTATGGGTAGTTAGGTTAGCAGGCAGTATAGAAAGTGAGGGGCAAAATATATGAGGTGACATTATGGTGAACAAGGAGGATGTGAGAGGAGACAGTATGAGGAGGGAGGGGAATAATGTGAGGAGACAGTATAGGGGGGAGAAAAGTGAGTGGGCACAGAGTAGAAACTGAGTAGTGGGGGTGTAGCATGGAGGGATAGTGTCAGGGCACAGCCAGGGGGGACAGTATACCAAGGAGGAGGAGTATGATGAGAGAGTACAGTATAAATACTGGGCCCTATTGGGGGAGACAGTATGAGAGGACAGTGTGAAGAGGGGGCTGGTATGGAAAGGAGAGGTCACTGTGAAGAGCATGTACCATAAGAAGGACAGTGTGGGGTCATATTTTGTGCAGATAATATAGCAAGGGGCAATTTTTTATTCAGGAGCATTATGACACATATCTTTAAGGGCATCATGTGGAGATTTTCTGCAAAAGAGTGGAGAAGATGGAAGTCTGCAGAGACGAGCTGTGGATGAGAAAACTCATCATGGGGTCTGGACAAGATGAAGAAAAGAAGAATGACTCCAGAGACGACGTCATCTATAGGGTACCTGGATGTAAATGTTACTTGTGATACTAACTAATTCTCATGTTTTTATTTATGTTAGGAGCATTAAAGGGGTTGTCCAGGTTTGTAATGAGTCTGCAGTCATTCTTTGTGACTGCAGACTTCTGAATTCTCACAGTGCGCACTGCACGCTGTCAGGATTCTATTGTGTTGGCAATTTACATACATGCAGTCATGCGCTGACTAGACATGTGTGGCCCCACTCAATGAAAATGAACTAAGTGAGGCTGGGTACGTCTAGTTGGAATGTGGTCAGAGGTATATAAATCACGTGCTTGTGCTGACATGACTGTCCACCAGCAACGGAGAATCCTAAAAGTGTGCAGTGCATTTGTGGTGCCCCACAAGGGCAGTGGGGTACTCAGATCCGGGCCCTTCTGTTCTCGGTGGGGATGTCAGGGTGGCTGACCTGGTCCGTGGCCCTAGGGGAACGTTCGTTGTAAATTGGGGGGAAAGGTCTTTAAAGGGATAATGTTCGTGACGCCACCTGTGGTATTCGGTCAGGGTGACCGACGCTGCTTAGGGGTCCGCTGGGGCGATGTTATGGCAGCTAGATGGTATACCTTCCCACAGGTGAAGTATGTCCCCAGGGCTTCCCAGAGTGTAGATGATGGATGGTGGATGTTGTAAGGCGCAGTGAATAACAAGGACACAAGGTTGCAGTCTCTTTACCAATACTGAAGGCCTCAGCATCCACAGTCCAGGGTAGGGACCACAGGGTAGGCAGAGTCCGGCCGGTCTGAAGGCAAATCCAGAGTCCCCTTATCCAGGTGGAATTCAATAGCCTTCCTCTAGCTCTTGGGCATTGTAGTCCCTCCCTGCTGAGCAACTCAGTAAGGTCCTCACAACTATTGTAGATGTTATGTCTCTTCTCTCTGTCCCCCTGACGGATAGGACAAACCCGTATGACTGGTGGCCTGAGGCTTTTTATAGGGACCCTAGAGACGCCCCGGCCCCCACAAGTTGCCACCCTGCCTCCTGGGTATATGGTTGGGCAGTCAACGTAGAATCAACTGTCCTGCCAGTCTCTGAAGTAGCAGCATAGAGATCATTACTCCCTTGGTGTTCTGGCTAACGGTAGCGCGCTTCAGAAGGAGGCAGCCTGCTTCTAGCTGGTCTCCCACTGATGTTCCTCTCCTGTTGCTATGACTTCGTTGCTCACTCACTGCAACACAATTCCTTTCAAAGTCTCTTTCTTGGGATGCTGCCGCATGGGATGCAGGCGCAGCTCCGTGTACCCTCATCTTCCGCAGGCCGCAGTCTGGAGCTGGCTGGAACCCACTCCAACCAGCCTCTGCCAAACTCGGTCAGGACTCACTGACTATCTCCTACTCCATCCAGTCAGCTTCTGTCTCACTTCCTAACCAACCCACCACTTTTACCTAAGTGTGAGGAGTGCCCTAGTAGATAGAAGCATGGCTCCCCCTGGCGGACTGGAGTGTGAAATGTGTTTTGTGGTTGTGATACCTGGACAGAAGATCTCCTTCATTGCCTTCAGACGTAACATCACTCCCCCCTGGTGGAAGAATAACATTACTGCTACGACCAGGACTCTGGGGCGCTGCACATTCATTGTAAGAATTCAGAAGCCTGCGATGTCAGGATTCAGCTCTGCAGGTTCCAGTAGTCATCACGTGGACACTTCACTCATATGCGACTTTCATACTTATGGTCCTGTGACAACGAGCTTCTCTTCCTGTTTCTCTGTTTTTCACTGAACATTGAGAGCATTAGGGAGAGGAGCTTGTGGGTACATGACTAAGTGTGCAAATCGCATATGTCCTTGGGAAGGGGAGGAACGCCAAAATGAATTCTTGCCTCGGGTGCCAGAAAACCTAGATACACCTCTGCCGTACAGATGTGGTTTTCCCCAAAAAAGCATTGTTACACCAAAATGCCTATCAAAAAATTTTTATGAACAACTGGATATTACCAACAACGACATTCTTGAGGAATACCTAGAGTTTCAAAATTCAAAATGCAGATAATAGCAAAAAAGTAAGCACCGGGGCCTAAATGAACCCCCGATACGCATTGTAGGGTTAAGGTATTAAAATGATAAAATTCCATTTCCTATTGAATGATGTTTCACCATTGAAAGCAATACAAACGTGCAAAAACGCATTAAAAACACTGCATGTGGACATAGCCCAAGGTGTAGGTATGCATTTTTTTGTCTTATTTATTTTGCCTTATATACAAGTCGGAATCCTGGAAAGACTGGTTCTTAAATTTTTTTGCAGTCAAATCCATTTTAAGTGCAGTTTTGTATGTTTTATTGTCAGTCTGCAAAAGTGGCGTAATACTCTGACAACTAGGGTTGAGCGAAACGGGTCGAACATTTTCAAAAGTCGCCGACTTTTGGCTAAGTCGGGGTTTCATGAAACCCGATCCGACCCCTGTGCGGGGTCGGCCATGCGGTACGCGACTTTCGCGCCAAAGTCGCGTTTCAATGACGCGAAAAGCGCCATTTCTCAGCCAATGAAGGTAAACGCAGAGTGTGGGCAGCGTGATGACATAGGTCCTGGTCCCCACCATCTTAGAGAAGGGCATTGCAGTGATTGGCTTGCTGTCTGCGACGTCACAGGGGCTATAAAGAGGCGTTCCCGCCGACCGCCATCTTACTGCTGCTGATCTGAGCTTAGGGAGAGGTTGCTGCCGCTTTGTCAGAAGCAGGGATAGCGTTAGGCAGGGTCCATTAACCACAAAACCGCTTGTGCTGCAGCGATTTGCACTGTCCAACACCACCCTCGGTGTGCAGGGACAGTGGAAGTTTTTTTTTTTTTTTTTTTCCCCTCAGCGCTGTAGCTCATTGGGCTGCCCTAGAAGGCTCCCTGATAGCTGCATTGCTGTGTGTACGCCGCTGTGCAAACCAACTGCTTTTTTCAAAGCACAAATCCTCTTGTTCCTTCCTTTCTGCACAGCTATCTTTTTTGTTTGTCCACACTTTTTATTTCATTTGTGCATCAGTCCACTCCTTATTGCTGCCTGCCATACCTGGCTGAGATTACTGCAGGCAGGGAGATAGTAGCTGCCTGCCATACCTGGCTGAGATTACTGCAGGCAGGGAGATAGTAATTGTAGGACATTCCCTGTTTTTTTTTTTTTTTTTTTTTTGGTGGGAGATTAAGATTGGCAATTTGGCATTTCTGCTAGAGTGCCATCCCTGTGTGTGCCATCTCTCTCACATAGTGGGCCATAGAAAGCCTTTTCATTTTTCTGTATTTTTTTTTGTGGGGTGTATAAATTCTCCCTGATAAAAATACAGTGGGAGATTAATATTGGCCTTTGGGCTTGTGTGCCAGTCCTGAGTGTGCCATCTCTCTCACAAATAGTGGGCCATAGAAAGCCTATTTATTTTTTTTTTTGGTTTTATAAATTCTCCCTGAAAAAAAGGGAGATTAATATTGGCCTCTGGGCTTGTGTGCCAGTCCTGAGCGTGCCATCTGTGCCAGCCCTGAGCGTGCCATCTCTCTCACAAATAGTGGGCCATAGAAAGCCTATTTAATTTTTTTTTTTGTTTTATAAATTTTCCCTGAAAAAAGGGAGATTAATATTGGCCTCTGGGCTTGTGTGCCAGTTGTGAGCGTGCCATCTGTGCCAGTCCTGAGCGTGCCATCTCTCTCACAAATAGTGGGCCATAGAAAGCCTATTTAAATATTTTTTTGGTTTTATAAATTCTCCCAGAAAAAAAGGGAGATTAATATTGGCCTCTGGGCTTGTGTGCCAGTCCTGAGCGTGCCATCTGTGCCAGCCAGCCCTGAGCGTGCCATCTCTCTCACAAATAGTGGGCCATAGAAAGCCTATTTAATTTTTTTTTTTGTTTTATCAATTTTCCCTGAAAAAAGGGAGATTAATATTGGCCTCTGGGCTTGTGTGCCAGTTGTGAGCGTGCCATCTGTGCCAGTCCTGAGCGTGCCATCTCTCTCACAAATAGTGGGCCATAGAAAGCCTATTTAAATATTTTTTTGGTTTTATAAATTCTCCCAGAAAAAAAGGGAGATTAATATTGGCCTCTGGGCTTGTGTGCCAGTCCTGAGCGTGCCATCTGTGCCAGCCAGCCCTGAGCGTGCCATCTCTCTCACAAATAGTGGGCCATAGAAAGCCTATTTAATTTTTTTTTTTGTTTTATCAATTTTCCCTGAAAAAAGGGAGATTAATATTGGCCTCTGGGCTTGTGTGCCAGTTGTGAGCGTGCCATCTGTGCCAGTCCTGAGCGTGCCATCTCTCTCACAAATAGTGGGCCATAGAAAGCCTATTTAAATATTTTTTTGGTTTTATAAATTCTCCCAGAAAAAAAGGGAGATTAATATTGGCCTCTGGGCTTCTGTGCCAGTCCTGAGCGTGCCATCTGTGCCAGTCCTGAGCGTCCCATCTCTCTCACAAATAGTGGGCCATAGAAAGCCTATTTTATTTTTTTTGGGGGTTTTAGAAATTCTCCCTGAAAAAAGGGAGATTAATATTGGCCTCTGGGCTTGTGTGCCAGTTGTGAGCGTGCCATCTGTGCCAGTCCTGAGCGTGCCATCTCTCTCACAAATAGTGGGCCATAGAAAGCCTATTTAAATATTTTTTTGGTTTCATAAATTCTCCCAGAAAAAAAGGGAGATTAATATTGGCCTCTGGGCTTCTGTGCCAGTCCTGAGCGTGCCATCTGTGCCAGTCCTGAGCGTCCCATCTCTCTCACAAATAGTGGGCCATAGAAAGCCTATTTTATTTTTTTTTTGGGTTTCAGAAATTCTCCCTGGAAAAAAAAAGGGAGATTAATATTGCCCTTTGGGCTTGTGTGCCAGTACTAAGCGTTCCATCTCTCTCTCTCTCTCAGTCAGTGGGCCATAGAACGCATATTTTTGGTTTTATTTGTTTTCTAAATTCTCCCTGAAAAAATCATTTTATTTTATTTGGTTTCTAAATTCTTCCTGATAAAATCATATTTTTTTTATTATTTTTATTTCTAAAGTCTCCCTGAAAAAAAAAAAAAATAAAACAACCAAAAAAACAGTGGGAGATTAATATTGGCCTTTCTGCTTGTGTGCCAGTCTTGACTCCTGGGTGTGCCATCTCTCTCTCTCTCTCTCTCTCTCTCTCTCTCTCCAATTGTGGTCCATAGAAAGCCTATATTTTTTTTCCTTGATTTGGGTTCTAAAATCTACCAGAGAAAATAACTACATCAATCATTGGTAGAAAAATATTGGCCTCTGGGTTTGTGTGCCACTCCTGACTCCTGTGTGCGTCATCTCTCAGTCAGTGGGCCATAGAACGCCTATTTTTGGTTTTATTTGTTTTCTAAATTCTCCCTGAAAAAATCATTTTATTTTATTTGGTTTCTAAATTCTTCCTGATAAAATCATATTTTTTTTATTATTTTTTTTCTAAAGTCTCCCTGAAAAAAAAAAAAAAAAACAGTGGGAGATTAATATTGGCCTTTCTGCTTGTGTGCCAGTCTTGACTCCTGGGTGCGTCATCTCTCAGTCAGTGGGCCATAGAACGCCTATTTTTGGTTTTATTTGTTTTATAAATTCTCCCTGAAAAAATCATTTTATTTTATTTGGTTTCTAAATTCTTCCTGATAAAATCATATTTTTTTTATTATTTTTTTTTCTAAAGTCTCCCTGAAAAAAAAAAAAAAAAAACAACCAAAAAAAACAGTGGGAGATTAATATTGGCCTTTCTGCTTGTGTGCCAGTCTTGACTCCTGGGTGCGTCATCTCTCAGTCAGTGGGCCATAGAACGCCTATTTTTGGTTTTATTTGTTTTATAAATTCTCCCTGAAAAAATCATTTTATTTTATTTGGTTTCTAAATTCTTCCTGATAAAATCATATTTTTTTTATTATTTTTTTTTCTAAAGTCTCCCTGAAAAAAAAAAAAAAAAAAACAACCAAAAAAAACAGTGGGAGATTAATATTGGCCTTTCTGCTTGTGTGCCAGTCTTGACTCCTGGGTGTGCCATCTCTCTCTCTCTCTCTCTCTCTCTCTCTCTCTCTCTCTCTCTCTCTCCAATTGTGGTCCATAGAAAGCCTATATTTTTTTTCCTTGATTTGGGTTCTAAAATCTACCAGAGAAAATAACTACATCAATCATTGGTAGAAAAATATTGGCCTCTGGGTTTGTGTGCCACTCCTGACTCCTGTGTGCGTCATCTCTCAGTCAGTGGGCCATAGAACGCCTATTTTTGTTTTTATTTGTTTTATAAATTCTCCCTGAAAAAATCATTTTATTTTATTTGGTTTCTAAATTCTTCCTGATAAAATCATATTTTTTTAATTATTTTTTTTTCTAAAGTCTCCCTGAAAAAAAAAAAAAAAAAAAAAAACAGTGGGAGATTAATATTGGCCTTTCTGCTTGTGTGCCAGTCTTGACTCCTGGGTGTGCCATCTCTCTCTCTCTCTCTCTCCAATTGTGGTCCATAGAAAGCCTACATTTTTTTTCCTTGATTTGGGTTCCAAAATCTACCAGAGAAAATAACTCCATCAATCATTGGTAGAAAAATATTGGCCTCTGGGCTTGTGTGCCACTCCTGATTCCTGTGTGCGTCATCTCTCACTCAGTGGCCCATAGAAAGCATATAGTTTGTTACATTTGTTTTCTAAATTCTCCCTGCAAAAATCTATTTATTTTTTTTGGGGGGGTTTCTAAAGTGTTCCTGAAAAAAATAAAAATAAAAAAAAAATAATAGTGTGACATTAATATTAACATTTGTGCTTCAGTGACAGTCCTGCGTGTGGGGCATCTCTCTAATTTGCAGCCACCAAAAAAAGAGTGTGTAACATTGGGCCTGATTTTCGCTGTGGTCTCACCAACCTGTAAAGGGGTAGCTAAATCATACTGAAGTTATAGCTCACCGTGTAAGTTGTGTGACTGCAACAAATAACGTTAGTTTGGTTACGTTTTTAAAACAATGAGGAAGTCTAGTGGAAGAGGTCGTGGCCGGGGGCGTTCATTGTCAGCTGGTAATGAGGGTAGTGGTAGTGGTGGAGCATCAGGTGGTCGTGGGGGAAAAAATATTGCACCTAAGTCTGGAGCTGTGGAGCCAGGTTCGTCGTCCGGCTACACAAGGCCTCGAACGCTCCCTTTTCTGGGATTAGGAAAACCGCTTTTAAAGCCGGAGCAGCAAGAGCAAGTTTTGGCTTATCTTGCTGACTCAGCCTCTAGCTCTTTTGCCTCATCTCGTGAAACTGGTAAAAGTAAAAGCAGCGCGTCGTTAGTGGATGTTCACGGTCAGGGACAAGTCACTTCCTTGTCCTCTTCAGCAAAAACAACAACAGAGAAGAATGCAGCAGGCGACACAACGGGTTACTCCATGGAGCTCTTTACACATACCGTCCCTGGCTTAGAAAGTGAAGCAGTTAACAGTCCATGCCCATTACAAATTGAATCTGACATGGAGTGCACTGACGCACAGCCACAGCCAGACTACTATGCTGGTCCTTTGACTCAGACCACAACATTGCCCTCGCAGGGTGCTGATCAAGAATCAGACCCTGATGAGACTATGTTGCCCCATCACGAACGCTATACCACCGAACGACACGGTGACACAGACGAAGTTGCGCAGGAGGTACAAGAAGAGTTATTAGATGACCCAGTTCTTGACCCCGATTGGCAGCCATTGGGGGAACAGGGTGCAGGCGGCAGCAGTTCTGAAGCAGAGGAGGAGGAGGGGCCGCAGCAGGCATCAACATCGCCACAGGTTCCATCTGCCGGGCCCGTATCTTGCCCAAAACGCGTGGCAAAGCCAAAACCTGGTGGAGGACAGCGTGGCCATCCGGTTAAAGCTCAGTCTGCAATGCCTGAAAAGGTATCCGATGCTAGAAAGAGTGCAGTCTGGCATTTTTTTAAACAACATCCAATTGATCAGCGCAAAGTCATCTGTCAAAAATGTTCTACTTCCTTAAGCAGAGGTCAGAATCTGAAAAGTCTCAATACTAGTTGCATGCATAGACATTTAACCACCATGCATTTGAAAGCTTGGACTAACTACCAAACGTCCCTTAAGGTTGTTGCACCCTCGGCCAATGAAGCTAGTCATCAACGCAACATCCCTTCCGGCAGTGTAGGACCACCATTTAGCGCACCACCTGCTGTATCTGTGCAGGTATCTTTGCCAGGCCAAAGCAGTCAGGGTCAGGGAATCACCAGTTTCGTAGTAGGAAACACTGCATCTAGGGCACCGGCGGCAACAATACCATCTCCCACCGTCTCTCAGTCTGCCATGTCCACCGGCACCCCCGCTAGTTCCACGATCTCCAGCTCTCCAGTCCAGCTCACCCTACATGAGACTATGGTTAGAAAAAGGAAATACTTAGCCTCGCATCCGCGTACACAGGGTTTGAACGCCCACATAGCTAGACTAATCTCGTTAGAGATGATGCCCTACCGGTTAGTTGAAAGCGAAGCTTTCAAAGACCTGATGGACTACGCTGTACCACGCTACGAGCTACCCAGTCGACACTTTTTTTCCAGAAAAGCCATCCCAGCCCTCCACCAGCATGTTAAAGAGCGCATCGTCCATGCACTCAGGCAATCTGTGAGCACAAAGGTGCACCTGACAACAGATGCATGGACCAGTAGGCATGGCCAGGGACGTTACGTGTCCATCACGGCACACTGGGTAAATGTGGTGGATTCAGGGTCCACAGGGGACAGCAAGTTTGGGACAGTTCTGCCTAGCCCACGGTCTAGTAAACAGTTGTCTGTAGCCGTTCGCACCCCCTCCTCCTCCTCCTCCTCGTCCTCCTGCAGAAGCAAGAGCTCGTCCACAGACCGCAGTCGCACAAACACTCCATCCGCACCTGCCACTGTTGCACACCAGGTCTCCCATTATGGGGCAGCTACTGGCATACGTCAGCAGGCTGTATTGGCTATGAAGTGTTTGGGCGACAATAGACACACCGCGGAAGTTCTGTCCGAGTTCTTGCAGCAAGAAACGCAGTCGTGGCTGGGCACTGTAGATCTTGAGGCAGGCAAGGTAGTGAGTGATAACGGAAGGAATTTCATGGCTGCCATCTCCCTTTCCCAACTGAAACACATTCCTTGCCTGGCTCACACCTTAAACCTGGTGGTGCAGTGCTTCCTGAAAAGTTATCCGGGGTTATCCGACCTGCTCCTCAAAGTGCGTGGACTTTGCGCACATATCCGCCGTTCGCCTGTACACTCCAGCCGTATGCAGACCTATCAGCGTTCTTTGAACCTTCCCCAGCATCGCCTAATCATAGACGTTGCAACAAGGTGGAACTCAACACTGCACATGCTTCAGAGACTGTGCGAACAGAGGCGGGCTGTTATGTTTTTGTGGGAGGATACACATACACGGGCAGGCAGTAGGATGGCAGACATGGAGTTGTCAGGTGTGCAGTGGTCGAAGATTCAAGACATGTGTCAAGTCCTTCAGTGTTTTGAGGAATGCACACGGCTGGTTAGTGCAGACAACGCCATAATAAGCATGAGCATCCCCCTAATGCGTCTGCTGATGCAAAGTTTGACGCACATAAAGGATCAGGCGTCTGCACCAGAGGAAGAGGAAAGCCTTGATGACAGTCAGCGATTGTCTGGTCAGGGCAGTGTACATGACGAGGTACCGGGCGAAGAGGAGGTGGAGGATGAGGAGGATGATGGGGATGAGTATATTTTTAATGAGGAAGCTTTCCCGGGGGCACGGGAAATTGGTGGCGTGGCAAGGCCGGGTTCTGGTTTTTTGAGGGACACAAGTGACGTAGATTTGCCTGCAACTGCCCCTCAACCAAGCACAACCGCAGATTTGACAACGGGAACTTTGGCCCACATGGCGGATTATGCCTTGCGTATCCTCAAAAGGGACACACGCATTACAAAAATGATGAACGATGACGATTACTGGTTGGCCTGCCTCCTTGATCCTCGCTATAAAGGCAAATTGCAAAATATTATGCCACATGAGAACTTGGAACTAATATTAGCAACAAAACAATCAACTCTTGTTGACCGTTTGCTTCTGGCATTCCCTGCACACAGCGCCCGTGATCGTTCTCACACGAGCTCCAGGGGCCAGCAGACCAGAGGTGTTAGAGGGGCAGAAATCAGAAGTGGCGTTGGACAGAGGGGTTTTCTGACCAGGTTGTGGAGTGATTTTTCTATGACCGCAGACAGGACAGGTACTGCAGCATCAATTCAAAGTGACAGGAGACAACATTTGTCCAGTATGGTTACAAACTATTTTTCATCCCTTATCGACGTTCTCCCTCAACCGTCATTCCCATTTGATTACTGGGCATCCAAATTAGACACCTGGCCAGAATTGGCAGAATATGCATTGCAGGAGCTTGCTTGCCCGGCAGCTAGTGTCCTATCAGAAAGAGTATTCAGTGCTGCAGGTTCAATACTAACAGAAAAAAGGACTCGTCTGGCTACCCAAAATGTAGATGATCTAACCTTCATTAAAATGAACCACAACTGGATTTCAAAATCTTTTGCCCCACCCTGCCCGGCTGACACCTAGCTTTCCTATGAAAAGGTCTTGCCTGTGGACTATTCTGAATGACTTTTCCAATCTCGTAATTTTCTTCACCTGATTGTCCAGCATACGACATGTTTCCACCTCACGAAATGGCCAAACTCCCCACACGGGGCCGTGCTATCGCCACTTTGCGCTTGGACCCTTGAGAGTGCTGTTTGTCTGAAGAGGTGGGTGTGGCCGCTTTTGGTCGACGGCACTGCCACTGGGTCCCTCATAGTACAATAAAGTGTCTCTGGCGGTGGTGGTGCGCACCCAACGTCAGACACACCGTTGTAATATGAGGGGCCCTGTGCCTGTACCGCCGGCCACAAGACAGTTCCCCCCCCCAGCTCAAACAGTGCTCTACCACTAGCAAAATTATCTCTCACAGCTTCACCAATGTGTAGTCTAGCCGCTGACATCCTTCAATGCCTGGCACTGACAATACCATTGTTTTGACATTTTTGTTATGTTAGGCCTTCGAAGCCTGTCTGCGGTCCCTTCTTTCTACAACTACTACACTGACCAGGCCACTGCTGGCCGTGTTACCCTGGAACCAATTTAAAAGTGCCTACAGTCAGCCCAATTTTGTTATGTTAGGCCTTCGAAGACTGTCTGCCGTCACTCCTTCCACTAGACTTCCACTGACCATACACTGCTGCCCATGTACCCCTGGAACCAATTTAAAGTGCCTACAGCCAGCCCAATTTTGTTATGTTAGGCCTTCGAAGCCTGTCTGCGGTCACTCCTTCCACTAGACTTCCACTGACCAGACCACTGCTGCCCGTGTACCCCTGGAACCAATTTAAAAGTGCCTACAGCCAGCCCAAGTTTGTTATGTTAGGCCTTGGAAGCCTGTCTGCGGTCACTCCTTCCACTAGACTTCCACTGACCAGACCACTGCTGCCCGTGTACCCCTGGAACCAATTTAAAAGTGCCTACAGCCAGCCCAAGTTTGTTATGTTAGGCCTTGGAAGCCTGTCTGCGGTCACTCCTTCCACTAGACTTCCACTGACCAGACCACTGCTGCCCGTGTACCCCTGGAACCAATTTAAAAGTGCCTACAGCCAGCCCAAGTTTGTTATGTTAGGCCTTGGAAGCCTGTCTGCGGTCACTCCTTCCACTAGACTTCCACTGACCAGACCACTGCTGCCCGTGTACCCCTGGAACCAATTTAAAAGTGCCTACAGCCAGCCCAAGTTTGTTATGTTAGGCCTTGGAAGCCTGTCTGCGGTCACTCCTTCCACTAGACTTCCACTGACCAGACCACTGCTGCCCGTGTACCCCTGGAACCAATTTAAAAGTGCCTACAGCCAGCCCAAGTTTGTTATGTTAGGCCTTGGAAGCCTGTCTGCGGTCACTCCTTCCACTAGACTTCCACTGACCAGACCACTGCTGCCCGTGTACCCCTGGAACCAATTTAAAAGTGCCTACAGCCAGCCCAAGTTTGTTATGTTAGGCCTTCTAAGCCTGTCTGCGGTCCATTCTTTCAACTACTACTACACTGACCAGGTCACTGCTGCCCGTGTACCCCTGGAACCAATTTAAAATTGCCTACAGCCAGCCCAATTTTTTTATTTTAGGCCTTCGATGCCTGTCTGCGGTCCATTCTTTCAACTACTACTACACTGACCAGGTCACTGCTGTCCGTGTACCCCTGGAACCAATTTAAAATTGCCTACAGCCATGTGTTATTATTTTAGGCCTTCGATGCCTGTCTGCGGTCACTCCTTCCACTAGGCCTCCACTGACCACACCACTGCTGTCCGTGTACCCCTGGAACCAATTTAAAATTGCCTACAGCCAGCCCAATTTTTTTATTTTAGGCCTTCGATGCCTGTCTGCGGTCCATTCTTTCAACTACTACTACACTGACCAGGTCACTGCTGTCCGTGTACCCCTGTAACCAATTTAAAATTGCCTACAGCCATGTGTTATTATTTTAGGCATTCGATGCCTGTCTGCGGTCCATTTTTTCAACTACTACTACACTGACCAGGTCACTGCTGCCCGTGTACCCCTGGAACCAATTTAAAATTGCCTACAGCCATGTGTTATTATTTTAGGCCTTCGATGCCTGTCTGCGGTCACTCCTTCCACTAGGCCTCCACTGACCACACCACTGCTGCCCGTGTACCCCTGGAACCAATTTAAAATTGCCTACAGCCAGCCCAATTTTTTTATTTTAGGCCTTCGATGCCTGTCTGCGGTCCATTCTTTCAACTACTACTACACTGACCAGGTCACTGCTGCCCGTGTACCCCTGGAACCAATTTAAAATTGCCTACAGCCATGTGTTATTATTTTAGGCCTTCGATGCCTGTCTGCGGTCACTCCTTCCACTAGGCCTCCACTGACCACACCACTGCTGTCCGTGTACCCCTGGAACCAATTTAAAATTGCCTACAGCCATGTGTTATTATTTTAGGCCTTCGATGCCTGTCTGCGGTCACTCCTTCCACTAGGCCTCCACTGACCACACCACTGCTGTCCGTGTACCCCTGGAACCAATTTAAAATTGCCTACAGCCATGTGTTATTATTTTAGGCCTTCGATGCCTGTCTGCGGTCACTCCTTCCACTAGGCCTCCACTGACCACACCACTGCTGTCCGTGTACCCCTGGAACCAATTTAAAATTGCCTACAGCCAGCCCAATTTTTTTATTTTAGGCCTTCGATGCCTGTCTGCGGTCCATTCTTTCAACTACTACTACACTGACCAGGTCACTGCTGTCCGTGTACCCCTGTAACCAATTTAAAATTGCCTACAGCCATGTGTTATTATTTTAGGCATTCGATGCCTGTCTGCGGTCCATTTTTTCAACTACTACTACACTGACCAGGTCACTGCTGCCCGTGTACCCCTGGAACCAATTTAAAATTGCCTACAGCCATGTGTTATTATTTTAGGCCTTCGATGCCTGTCTGCGGTCACTCCTTCCACTAGGCCTCCACTGACCACACCACTGCTGCCCGTGTACCCCTGGAACCAATTTAAAATTGCCTACAGCCAGCCCAATTTTTTTATTTTAGGCCTTCGATGCCTGTCTGCGGTCCATTCTTTCAACTACTACTACACTGACCAGGTCACTGCTGCCCGTGTACCCCTGGAACCAATTTAAAATTGCCTACAGCCATGTGTTATTATTTTAGGCCTTCGATGCCTGTCTGCGGTCACTCCTTCCACTAGGCCTCCACTGACCACACCACTGCTGTCCGTGTACCCCTGGAACCAATTTAAAATTGCCTACAGCCATGTGTTATTATTTTAGGCCTTCGATGCCTGTCTGCGGTCCATTCTTTCAACTACTACTACACTGACCAGGGCACTGCTGGCCGTGTACCCCTGGAACCAACATCAGAAAATATAAAAATAAGTATTTTGCTTATAAAAAAGAAAATACTGGTGAGATATCAAATGCAGACATTTTAACATTAAAAACAAACACACAACTCTAATCTGGTACAGTACTAAAAATGGCCACCAGCTACAATTACTTTCTCCTGCAAGTAGTTAACTGAAAGTTTTTTTAAATTGAAAACACACATATGGCATCCACCGAGTGTTGTCCTGTCGCGTCTTCTTTATATTATTGCCGAGAAGATGCAAAATAATGAAAATAATAAAATCATTAATTACCAAAATAATAGAGAAAGTCAACACCACATTGCAAATAAACATTCATTCCAAATAAAGAAGCAGGGCGCGTCCGAGGGTGAGTATATACCTAATAAGAATATAATCACCCTCGGACGCGCAATGCTTATTTCCAACAGCCTTCCTTCCTAAGAATCAGCCCTTCCATCGTGTAGAGAGACGTTGTGTTACACTCCAAGGTGTTCCCCAGGTTGCCTTTCCTGAGCTTCGATCTTCCGGCTCTCGTTTAGTAGTTCTTGGAAACTACTCTGCATTAGGCCTTCAAATTGGGTATGGGGTGTAGAGAGATGGTGTGTTCCACTCCAAGGTGTTCCCCAGGTTGCCTTTCCTGAGCTTCGATCTTCCGGCTCTCGTTTAGTAGTTGTTGGAAACTACGCTGCATTAGGCCTTCAAATTGGGTATGGGGTGTAGCGAGAGGGTGTGTTACACTCCAAGGTGTTCCCCAGGTTGCCTTTCCTGAGCTTCGATCTTCCGGCTCTCGTTTAGTAGTTCTTGGAAACTACACTGCATTAGGCCTTCAAATTGGGTATGGGGTGTAGAGAGAGGGTGTGTTACACTCCAAGGTGTTCCCCAGGTTGCCTTTCCTGAGCTTCGATATTCCGGCTCTCGTTTAGTAGTTGTCGGAAACTACGCTGCATTAGGCCTACAAATTGGGTATGGGGCGTAGAGAGAGGGTGTGTTACACTCCAAGGTGTTCCCCAGGTTGCCTTTCCTGAGCTTCGATATTCCGGCTCTCGTTTAGTAGTTGTCGGAAACTACGCTGCATTAGGCCTACAAATTGGGTATGGGGTGTAGAGAGAGGGTGTGTTACACTCCAAGGTGTTCCCCAGGTTGCCTTTCCTGAGCTTCGATCTTCATGCTCTCGTTTAGTAGTTGTCGGAAACTACGCTGCATTAGGCCTACAAATTGGGTATGGGGTGTAGAGAGAGGGTTTGTTACACTCCAAGGTGTTCCCCAGGTTGCCTTTCCTGAGCTTCGATCTTCCGGCTCTCGTTTAGTAGTTGTTGGAAACTACGCTGCATTAGGCCTTCAAATTGGGTATGGGGTGTAGCGAGAGGGTGTGTTACACTCCAAGGTGTTCCCCAGGTTGCCTTTCCTGAGCTTCGATCTTCCGGCTCTCGTTTAGTAGTTCTTGGAAACTACACTGCATTAGGCCTTCAAATTGGGTATGGGGTGTAGAGAGAGGGTGTGTTACACTCTAAGGTGTTCCCCAGGTTTCCTTGCCATTGCTTCGGTCTTCCGACTCTCGTTTAGTAGTTGTAGAAAAGTACACTGCATTAGGCCATACAAAATGGGTATGGGGTGGAGAGAGATGGTGTGTTACACTCCAAGGTGTTCCCCAGGTTGCCTTTCCTGAGCTTCTATCTTCAGGCTCTCATTAAATTGTGGTTAAATGGAACAACTGCATTTGGCGTACTAGTTGGTTTGGGGCCTACTATCGGTGTCTGCCACTCCTTGCTGTTCTCCTCCACTGAACAAAGCTGTGCCGCCTGTTTACTACGGTTGCCAATTTTGAACTGCATTTCGACTACTTACTGATTTGGCCCTACTCTCTGTGTCAGCCTCTCATTCCAGTTGTCCTCCACTGCAATGCCCCCTGGTTATTCCTGTGTTACCAATTTTGAACTGCATTTAGCCCACTTTCTTCTTTGGGCCTATATCTGTGTTTCCACTTCATCGTGCCCATTGCCCAGCCAGTGATAGATGAGTCTGCTGGTACATTGACCCATAACGCAACATTCCCCGTGCACGCTACACAACAACATTGTGACCCTGCTGAAAGTCAGGTTGCTCTTCCCGCATACCATACCACCTTACACGGGGACAAAGAGGAAGGTGCAGATGAAAGTGCAGGTTCCTTCATCAGGTGGGGGGAGGAATACTAGTTGGCGACGTCACTGGCACAGGGCCTCTCATAGTACGCAAAAGTGTTGCTGCCGGTGGGAGGCGCCCCCGCCGTGCAAACACACCGCTGTACTTTGAGGGGCCCTGTGCCAGTGCCAATGCCAACGAGTGGGCCCCCCCTGCTTGCTCAGGTTCACAGCACTTGCAAAGTTGAAATACTTACCTCTCCCTGCTCCACTGCCGTGACGTGGTCCAGATTTCCTGGGCCCACTAATTACTTGAACCAGCCCTACCCCCCACAACTTTAGCCAAATGACCCCCAATTTCAAATGCCTTCCAATTATTATAAGGTAAATTACGCTTGACAAGCTTCATTAAGAAGAATGGATGGTTTTGACATTAAAATGGCCACTCTAGGTGTTTTCCTGGCCCCCACTCACTGCCGACTATGCTGCCCCATTGACTTGCATTGGGTTTCGTGTTTCGGTCGATCCCGACTTTACGTCATAATCGGCCGATTTCACTCGACCCGACTTTGGACATAGTCGGGTTTCGCAAAACCCGGCTCGACTCTAAAAAGGTCAAGGTCGCTCAACTCTACTGACAACATTGTTCCTAGCAGCGACCTGGGATTCAAAGATGCTTCCAGGGGTCTTCCACATGCTGTTCCCATGCCATTTCAAAGCTTTTTCCATAGTTTTGAGCAGGGCCCGACTGGGACTAAAATTCAGCCCTGGCATTTGAAGTTACACAGACTCACTTGTCACACGGTGACTGTATAATATCTTTGTACACTTGTAGGTTACAAGAAGTGAGGGGAGAGTAACACAACTATATAACATATAACGTTCTGACGACACGCAGATCTACCTCTCCGGACCTGACCTCTCCTCCTTGCTTACCAAAATCCCGCACTGTCTGTCTGCCATTTCAGCCTTCTTTTCTGCTCGCTTTCTACAACTGAACATGGACAAAACAGAATTCATCATCTTTCCCCCATCTCACTCTACCCCTCCACCAGACCTATCCATCAATGTCAATGGCTGCTCACTATCCCCAGTCCCACACGCCCGGTGCCTCGGGGTGATCCTCGACTCTGCCCTCTCTTTCAAGCCACATATCCAAGCCCTTGCCTCCTCCTGTCGTCTCAAACTCAAAAATATTTCCCGGATCCGTGCTTTCCTTGACCGCAACACTGCAAAAACGCTAGTGCATGCCCTTATCATCTCCCGCCTCGACTACTGCAACCTCCTACTCTCTGGACTCCCCTCTAGCACTCTGGCACCGCTCCAATCCATCCTACACTCTGCTGCCCGACTAATCCACCTGTCCCCCCGCTATTCCCCAGCCTCTCCCCTGTGTCAAGCCCTTCACTGGCTTCCTATCGCCCAGAGACTCCAGTTCAAAACCCTCACACTGACATACAAAGCCATCCACAACCTGTCTCCTCCATACATCTGTGACATGGTCTCCCGGTACCTACCTACACGCGACCTCCGATCCTCCCAAGACCTCCTTCTCTACTCCCCTCTCATCTCTTCTTCCCATAACCGCATCCAAGACTTCTCCCGTGCTTCCCCCATACTCTGGAACTCTCTACCCCAACACATCAGACTTGCGCCTACCATAGAAACATTCAAAAAGAACCTGAAGACTCATCTCTTCCGACAAGCCTACAGCCTGCAGTGATCCTCAACCTACTGAACAGCCGTACAGCCAGCTCTTCCCTCTCCTAGTGTATCCTCACCCACCCCCTGCAGACTGTGAGCCCTCGCGGGCAGGGTCCTCCCTCCTTATGTACTCGTGTGCCTTGTTATCTGCTCATGTTTAATGTATTTGTCTATATTTGCCCCGTATTCACATGTAAAGCGCCATGGAATAAATGGCGCTATAAAAATGTATAATAATAATAATAATAATAATATAATCACAGGTGTATCCAGCATTACAGCTCAGTCTTATTTATTGCTTTTAGTTGCAGTACCAAGAAAAGCCGCTACTTTACCTACATAACTGGATATCGTAGATGATGAAGGGATTGAGATGACCAAAGGCTATGGAACCTCGTTCTGATGCTCCATTCTGATGCTCCATAAACTTTGCCTACAGCCACTTTTGGTTCTGCTGCGCAGCACGAGACATAGTGACTCTGAAGAGTGGTGACATCAGTAACTCAGTAACATCACTACTCTTCAGATATTCCGGGTCTTGCGCTGAGCTCGGCGACTGTGAAGAGCGGTATTGTTAATACCGTCACCGCTCTTCAAAGTCGCTGGATCTCACCAGGCTTGGGCTAGTAGTGGGGGTGTCTGATAGACACCTCTCCATTACTTACACCAGGGATTGATAGCAGCTGCCATTACGCAGCTGACATCAACCCTAAAATTCATTACACATACCAAAATTAAAAGCAGTAGAGTTAGTGCTATTCCCAGGCGCCGGGTGCTAACTACAACTGTCATCATCCTTGCCTGGTCTTCCTGCGAAGCATTTCTGCTGTATTTACATGCGCTAATCTCACTCGATGAATAGGCAGCATTTTGCTTGTTTAGTATAACACACCCCATAGTCCTCCATATATTATAATGTGCACCTCAGTCCTCCATATAGTATAATATACTCCTTAGGCCTCCATATAGTATAATACACTCCTCAGTCCTCCATATAGTATAATACTCTCCTCAGTCCTCCATCTATATATATAATTGTCTAAGGGTTTTTCCATCTGTCTGTCTGTCTGTCCTGGAAATCCCGCGTCTCTGATTGGTCGAGGCCGCCATGCCTTGACCAATCAGCGATGGGCACAGCGACGATGATGTCATAAAGGATGTAGACATCCCGCGTCTGATTGGTCGAGGCCGCCAGGCCTCGACCAATTAGCAACAGGCACAGTATCGACGTAGATGTCATAATGGTTGCCATGGCGACGATGATGTCATAAAGGTTGCCTCGACCAATCAGCGACGGGCACAGTCTGCCGCGAATTCTGGAATCATCATTGTCCATATACTACGGGGACATGCATATTCTAGAATACCCGATGCGTTAGATCAGCGACGGGCACAGCATGGCGACGATGATGTCATAAAGGTTGCCTCGACCAATCAGCGACGGGCACAGTCTGCCGCGAATTCGCCTCGACCAATCAGCGACGGGCACAGTATCGACGTAGATGTCATAATGGTTGCCATGGCGACAATGATGTCATAAAGGTTGCCTCGACCAATCAGCAACGGTCACAGTCTGCCGCGACTTCTGGAATCCGCATTGTCCATATACTACGGGGACATGCATATTCTAGAATACCCGATGTGTTAGAATCGGGCCACAATCTAGTATAGTATAATACGCTCCCCATAGTCCTCCAAATCGTATAATACATTCCTCATAGTGCTCCATATAGTATAATGCCCTGCCATTGTCATCCATGTAGTACAATTCACTTCCCATAGTACAATGAACCCCATAGTTCTTCATATAGTATAATGTATTCCCCATAGTCCTCGATACAGTGTAATGCAGCCCACATATAGTATATGTGCCACCACAGAATATATTGTAGCCCCCTGAGTATAATATAACCCCCCAGAGAATATTATGCAGCCCCCTCATATATTATATTGCAGCCCCTGCATATACAATATATGGTAGCCCCCTCATAGAGCATAATGCAGCCCCCCATAGAATATAATGTAGCCCCTCCATAGAATGTAATACAGCACCCCATAGAATGTAATACAGCCCCCCATAGAATGTAATACAGCCCACCTCCCCATAGAATATAATACAGACCCCATAGAATATAATGTAGCCCCCATAGAATGTAATACAGCCCCCCATAGAATGTAATACAGCCCTCCCCCAAAGGATGTAATACAGCCCCCCATAGAATGTAATGCAGCCAGCCCCTATAGAATGTAATGCATCCAGCCCCCATAGAATGTAATGCAGCCAGCCCCCATAGAATGTAATGCAGCCAACCTCCCATAGAATGTAATGCAGCCAGCCACCATAGAATGTAATGCAGCCAGCCACCATAGAATGTAATGCAGCAAGCCACCCATAGAATGTAATGCAGCCAGCCCCCATAGAAAGTAATGCAGCCAGCCACCCATAGAATGTAATGCAGCCAGCCCCCATAGAATGTAAGGGAAAAACCCTTAGACAATTATATATATAGATATGGTAGCCCCCTCATAGAGCATAATGCAGCCCCCTAGAATAAAATGTAGCCCCTCCATAGAATATAATACAGCACCCCATAGAATGTAATACAGCCCACCTCCCCATAGAATATAATACAGTCCCCATAGAATATAATGTAGCTCCCATAGAATGTAATACAGCCCCCCATAGAATGTAATACAGCCCTCCCCTAAGAAATGTAATACAGCCCCCCCATAGAATGTAATGCAGCCAGCCCCTATAGAATGTAATGCAGCCAGCCCCCATAGAATGTAATGCAGCCAGCCCCCATAGAATGTAATGCAGCCAACCCCCCATAGAATGTAATGCAGCCAGCCACCCATAGAATGTAATGCAGCCAGCCCCCATAGAATGTAATGCAGACAGCCCCCATAGAATGTAATGCAGCCAGCCCCCATAGAATGTAATGCAGCCAGCCACCCATAGAAGGTAATGCAGCCAGCCCCCATAGAAAGTAATGCAGCCAGCCACCCATAGAATGTAATGCAGCCAGCCCCCATAGAATGTAATGCAGCCAGCCCCCTTAGAATGTTATGCAGCCAGCCCCCATAGAATGTAATGCAGCACAGCCCCCATAGAATATAATACAGCACAGCCCCCATAGAATGTAATACAGCACAGCCCCCATAGAATGTAATGCAGCACAGCCTACATAGAATGTAATGCAGCACAGCTGCCATAGAATGTAATACAGCCAGCCCCCATAAAATGTAATGCAGCCAGCCCCCACAGAATGTAAAGCAGCACAGCCCCCATAGAATGTAATAAAGCCCCCCATAGAATGCAATGCAGCCAGCCCCCATAAAATGTAATAAATCCCCCATAGAATGTAATGAATCCCTCCATAGAATGTAATACAGCACAGCCCCCATAGAATGTAATGCAGCACAGCCCCCATAGAATGTAATGCAGCCAGCCCCAATAGAATATAATAAATCCCCCCATAGAATGTAATACAGCACAGCTCCCATGGAATGTAATACAGCCCCCCAATAGCCCCACAATCCAGTTATCACTCATTGATATATTTAAAAATAAAAACACTCTCCTCACCTCTCCTCATGCATATATAATATATGGTAGCCCCCTCATAGAGCATAATGCAGCCCCCCATAGAATATAATGTAGCCCCTCCATAGAATATAATACAGCACCCCATAGAATGTATTACAGCCCCCCATAGAATGTAATACAGCCCACCTCCCCATAGAATATAATGTAGCCCCCATAGAATGTAATACAGCCCCCCATAGATTGTAATACAGCCCTCCCCTAAAAAATGTAATACAGCCCCCCCCCCATAGAATGTAATGCAGCCAGCCCCTATAGAATGTAATGCAGCCAGCCCCCATAGAATGTAATACAGCCCTCCCCTAAAAAATGTAATACAGCCCCCCCATAGAATGTAATGCAGCCAGCCCCTATAGAATGTAATGCAGCCAGCCCCCATAGAATGTAATGCAGCCAGCCACCCATAGAATGTAATGCAGCCAGCCCCCATAGAATGTAATGCAGCCAGCCCCCATAGAATGTAATGCAGCACAGCCCCCATAGAATGTAATACAGCACAGCCCCTATAGAATGTAATACAGCACAGCCCCTATAGAATGTAATACAGCACAGCCCCCATAGAATGTAATGCTGCACAGCCCACATAGAATGTAATGCAGCACAGCTCCCATAGAATGAAATGCAGCCAGCCCCCATAAAATATAATGCAGCCAGCCCCCATAGAATGTAAAGCAGCACAGCCCCCATAGAATGTAATAAAGCCCCCCATAGAATGTAATGCAGCCAGCCCCCAAGAGAATGTAATAAATCCCCCATAGAATGTAATAAATCTCCCCATAGAATGTAACACAGCACAGCCCCCATAAAATGTAATGCAGCACAGCCCCCATAGAATGTAATGCAGCCAGCCCCCATAGAATGTAATGCAGCCAGCCCCAATAGAATGTAATAAATCATAAGTCATAGACGCCAGTATAGTTGAATGCGGCGGCGCTTGCGGTGGGGGGAGTCAGGCGCTGGCGAGCGGCCCACGACTGCCACCGGCCCTTCTGGCACTTGCCAGAAATGCACGATGGTCAGTCTGGCCCTGATTTTGAGCAATTTTTAGACCCCCTCCAGACCTCTGGGGGTGTCCACCAGAAAAATGCTTAAGTTTCCCATTGACTTCCATTATACTCAATACTCGGGTTGAGCAGCTGAGCATTACGACTTGCTCGACTCGAGTACCAGAGCATTTTAGTGCTCGCTCATCAATAGTTCTAAACACTATTCGTGAAAATAACAGTTCTTTCTTCCTACAAATGTCTTGCATTTCAACATGTTTTTTGTGAAAAAAAATGGGATAATTTCCAAAATTAGTTATATAAAGTAAAGAACTATGCAAGTAGATGCATTGACAAAAAACAACAGTGGTACCACCAGCTTCATGTACATTAATTATCCCCTGTGCTTCTACTATAGCAGTAGGATTGACCTTGCGGTCTAAGTTAAATGCATTTACTTCAGCTTTCACTAGGAAATCAAAATTTTCCTGAGAGTATTTGTTTCTGCCTTTCCCAGATAGCAATAAATTTATATTAACTGTGGTGAAATACACTAAAAGCTGCAAGATTGTAGAAATAGGTACTTTTTAAATTAATTTAGTACTTACGGTAAACATTTTAACATTATAAAGGACAATAAATGATGGAAGGAGGGCTTAATCATGGAAATAGTTCACCAGTTAAATGCCAGAATAGGAGCCACTCTGATAGAACCACTTTTTCTTCTGGCTCACATTGTACCCCTCTCTGACATTTACATTGCTTTATTGGATTCCATGGAAATTTAATGGAAATGTGTTCCATCAGTTATAACAAACCACTATGTTTTTTATTGTTATTTAAAGTGCACCTGTTGCTTCAGGTAACTTTTCAGAATAATCCTTCATGTGTATACATGAGAAATAACACTATTTTTGGTCATTATGCACCTTGAATCCTGATTTTATTACCATTTTCCCCTCTCTAATTTTCAGTTCTCTCAGAGCTGAGGGTGTGGAGAAAAGTTGATATGATGTCTCCAATACACAGCACGCACAAAAAGATCTCTGCTCTTCTTTTTTAGGAGCATGCAGACAGGCACAGCAGCAGCACGGAAAACATTATGGCATTGCACCAAGCTGTGTGGCTACGAACCAAGCACTTTTTGCACATATATTTGCTAGAAGCTTCAGTATAATCTGTCTGTGTCTCTCATTGTGCTGAGCTGTCTTCAATCATCCTTTACCCTCCATTCTCCATAGAGTTTTGTAGGCTCTGTAAACTAACACCTCACTGTGCTGGAAATCTGTCTTGCTTTAACTGAGAAGGATTTGAGATGTTCTTCAGGGTGCATGATGACTTCAGCAGGAAGGGGCAGGAAAAGATATAACTCAAAAGTGCTGAAAGAGCTAGTTGCTCTGATAATATTTATTACAGTGTTTCCTATATTCGCTTGCACTATTGTTTTATGTGTAGTTTCTTGAATAAAGGTGAAAAAGGAAATCACCAGCTCACCTATGTTTCCAACTTAAGTTTTTGAAGAGCAAAGAGTAGAAGTCGTTGCAAAACGCCGATCAACTGAAAAAAAAAGAGATAGGGTTGGCCAGCTCGATCCAAATAGGTTAAAATTAGCACTTTATTTCAAACATTTTAAATCAATTGAAGAGTTGTGAATAGATACTGATCATCAATGTGTTTCTAATGCTTTATGCGCTTATGAGATGGGCAAACCTGAACAGTAAAGTTCAGCATTCGGACCAAACACCTACTGATCGGGCACGGACACTGAACACGGACTTTATCAGGAAGTCAGTGTTACTGCTCAGGTCAGCTCCCCAAACACCGGGTGTTTGTTACGCTGTCATGTGCATGGCAACACGGCAAACACCGCTTCTGATTAGCAGGTAAATCATCCCCACCGGTAAGAGAGGTGCAGTTCCCACGCTGTCAAATGACAGCAGGAGCGCTGAGCTGTGATTGGAGGTATAAACTTTACCTCCGGTCACTGGTGTCAGCTGATGGGATTACACCTCCCATCATCCAACACCTGCTGCCACTAATAACAGTGACCGCAGGAGCGGTGGATGGGAGTATTCATCTGCTGCTCCTGCGTTGTAAATGATTAAAAAAATACAGCATGGGTTCCTCTTTATTTTTGCTAACCAGCCAGGCAAAACTCACAGCTGGGGGCTGCAGCAACTATCAGCTTCAGCAAGGCTAGTTATCAAGAATAGAGGGGTCCCCACGCTGTTTTTTAATTATTAAAAAAAAGTAATTTAAAAAAAAAGGTGTGGGGTCCCCCCCATTTTTGACAACCAATCTTGCTAAAGATGACAACTGGGGTCTGGTATTCTAAGGCTAGTAAGGGGCCATGAATATTCCCCCCAACCTAAAAATAGCAGCCCACAGCCACCCAGAAAAGGCACATCTATTAGATACTGCCTGGCTCTTCCCACTTGCCCTGTAGCCTTTGTATTGCCCGGTGACATCAAGCCCACGGCTTAGTAATGGAGAGGCGTCTATAAGACACCTATCCATTACTAATCCTACAGTTGTATGATAAATAAAGACACAGCAAGAATAAAGTCCTTTATTTGAAAGAAGGCTGAACACCGTTTCCATTTTTACTTAAACGCCTATTTCCAGTGAAGCCCTCAATCTCCTGTAATTAAAAGAAAATAAAAAAACAACAATATACCATACCTGTCCATCGTTCTGTCCCACGCCGTAATCCATGTCTGGGGGATAATTAGTTTTCAACCTGGACGGTGCCAAGATGCGACCGTCCAGGCTGAAAACCACTGGTGAATGAGCTGCTGGGAATGCATTCTTAGAGACCAGGGGTAACATTGAGGTTACGTCCAGTCACTGAGGCTCTGTTCCCCACCAGGCTGAACTGCCATGACCTCGGTGATATCCCCGATGTCAAAAATGTTTTTTTGTTAAATAATTTTTAAAAAAAACACGTGGGGACCCCTTTATTCTTGATAACTAGCCTTGCTGAAGCTGACAGCTGTGGGTTGTAGACTTCAGCTGTGAGTTTTGTCTGGCTGGTTAGCAAAAATACCTTGGAACCCATGCCTTTTTTTTCCTAATTATTTATTTACAGCGCAGGAGCGGCAGATGAATACTCCCATCCGCCACTCCTGCTCTCACTGTAATTAGCGATAGCAGGTGTCAGATGATGGGATCAATAGTCCCATCAGCTGACTCCAGTGACCAGAGGTAAAGTTTATACCTCCGATCACAGCTGAGCGCTCCCGCTGACTTAGTTGTTCTTTTCCTTAGGCCGGTTTCACACATCAGTGGCTCTGGTACGTGAGGTGACAGTTTCCTCACGTACCGGAGACACTGACTCACGTAGACACATTGAAATCAATGTGTCTCTGCACATCCTCTGCGTTTGGAGGAAAAAAGGTTTAAGCATAATAACAGACGCGGATTCTTTACTGTAAGAGCAGTGAGACTATGGAACTCTCTGCCGTATGATGTTGTAATGAGTGATTCATTACTTAAATTTAAGAGGGGACTGGATATCTTTCTGGAAAAGTATAATGTTACAGGGTATACATACTAGATTCCTCGATAGGGCGTTGATCCAGGGAACTAGTCTGATTGCCGTATGTGGAGTCGGGAAGGAATTTTTTTCCCCAATGTGGAGCTTACACTTTGCCACATGGGTTTTTTTTGCCTTCCTCTGGATCAACATGTTAGGGCATGTTAGGTTAGGCTATGGGTTGAACTAGATGGACTTATAGTCTTCTTTCAACCTTAATAACTATGTAACTATGTAACTATATGTCAGCGTGTTTTCACAGACCGTGTGTCCATGTGCAAAACACGGAGACATGTCAGTGTTCATGGGAGCGCATGGATTACACGGACCCATTAAAGTCAATGGGTCCGTGTAAAACACGTACCGCACACGGACGCTGTCTGTGTGCAGTCCGTGTGCCGTGCAGGAGACAGCGCTACAGTAAGCGCTGTCCCCCCCACGTGGTGCTGAAACCGCCATTCATATCTTCTCTCCAGCAGCGTTTGCTGGCGAGAAGATATGAAAAATCCTTTTTTTTTTGTTCTTTTCGTGTTTAAAATAAAGATCCCTGTCCCTACCCCTCTCCCACCCCCTGTGCGCCCGTCCGCTGTTAATAAAATACTCACCCGACTCCTTCGCAGCATCCTGTCCTCGCCGCAGCTTCTCATGTATGAGCGGTCATGTGGTGCCGCCGATTACAGTCATGAATATGCGACTCCACCTCCCATAGGGGTGGAGCCGCATATTCATCACTGTAATGGGCGGCACCACGTGACCGCTCATACAGGAGAAGCTGCGGCGAGGACAGGATGCTGCAAGGGAGCCGGGTGAGTATTTTATTAACAGCGGACGGGCGCACAGGGGGTGGGAGGGGGGTGGGGACAGGGATCTTTATTTTAAACACGAAAAAACAAAAAAAAAAGGATTTTTCATATCTTCTCGCCAGCGAACGCTGCTGGAGAGAAGATATGAATGGCGGCTTCAGCACCAGATGCAGGGGACAGCGCTTATCGCTAGCGCTGTCTCCTGCACGTTCCGTGTGGTACCCAGTCGGCACATGGGCGGCACATGTGTGCCGCCCGTTTGCCACACGGATGGCCTAAGTGAGCTCACGGACACACGGACACGGATAACTCCGGTACCGATTTTTCCGGTACCGGAATTATCTGGACGTGTGGGACAGGCCTTATGTAGATACTTTTCTTCCCAGAATCAGAATCTCATGAGCAACCTCTGTGCAGACAGAAATTCTGCAAGATGATTTAACTGGGAAATGATACAATTTATAACATCTTGGTGGTTATGATATAAAAATCTCCAACATATGGTATTTTTACCATATACAAGGGACAAATTTGCCTGAGCGTGTCAACAAACCGCTATGTCGGGGCCTGGGGATGCAGATAAAAAGCTGCAGCAGTGACAAAAGCCAATAGTCTGATCCCAGCTAGGAATATTATGGAGAAATAGATACATCCATCTTTGCTTTGCCAGAGTATTTTGATACGCAAGATGGAATTTTGGTTGATGTTAAAAAGAACACAATGGAAGGAGTTAAATACAAAAGGAAGTCAAATATTTTTAGTGATTAAGGAAGGACCTTGTTCTTCCAGATAACATTCCACACCTATCCTTTCATGTTACCAGCCAAGAATTTGTTTTCAAAATCCACTTTGGAATTGGTGAAAAAGATCTTTCCCTCAGTCGGTAAAGTACTTCTTCTGTTTTTCCATAGCTGCATTCTATCAAAATGATCCCGACAATATCAAACAATTTCATGACGTTATGGGTAATGGCTATCGTCTCATCATTATCCCAAGTAATATGTAGGTCAAAACTTCGTGTCTCAAATGGAGAAATACTAAATGAAGCACTCCATCCGAGTCCACACTTTTTCTTAAATTACTTTTTCATCCTGAATTCTGCAGATGCCAAACTAACTTGTAGAGGTGATCATTATAATTCATTTGTATTCCTTTCAGTATTGCGTAGATATTCCTACGTGAAGACAGAATACAAAGTTTTGTTTTTGGGAGCAAAAAGATGTATGAATTCTTGTGACCCAAAGGGACAGCTTACTGTTTTTGCATGGCTGTAGTATCCCAGGACTGCAATGTGAGTATTTCTTAGTACAATTAATCAAAGCTAAACAGGAACTAACAAAAACAGAGTGGGTGCAGGATCACTTGTAATGGATCAACAGTGGAGTTCCCATGATAGAAATTAGTTATATGCAACAATCATGACATCAGTGGGGGGTTTTAGGGAAAAAAATAAATACTTCGTAATGCTGATGCATTGTATCCATTCATGTGCAATATCTACAGTATGTACAAGTGAGTATATTTTCTTAGAACTGTTACATACAAATAAATATATAGAGAGAAATTTTGAAGCATACAGTATATAATCATTTAAACAGCTGATACTACAAAGTTTAACACATTATTAAAGAAGGATTTTAATACATTTTAATTATAAAAAAAATAACATTAAAATACAACAAAAAATTGCAAATTCAAACTCCTTTTCACACATTTTCTTGAGCAATTATCTAAATCAATAATTTTTTTTTATTATCCAAATTTAGCTACAAAATGCTCAAATTGCAAAAAAATATATATTTTGAAATTGCCACAAATAATTATTTTTTGGGGGGAAGTTATTACTTAATTTTAAATATTTGCATATTTCAAGTAAAAAAAAATAACAAAAAACAAAAGGTATGTATTTTATTTTATATGTAGTAAAGTTGGAGAATATAACAAATAAAAAATATACAAAATAAAATATATACTGAATGTGATTTAAGTTGCTAGCTTAAAAGTTAAGAGAAATTCTTAATCAATCTTTTTTTAATTATGTAACATAATACATGATGTTTTAAAATGTTATTTTTCTTTTTTTCTTTTACAAAATTTTAAAAATGTTGCCTTTTGATATGTTGAATACAATAGGAGTCACTGCTAAATTATCTTTACCTCCATTGGTGCTGTAAATGAATTGCTACGAAATAAGGAGAGGAAAAGCGATGTACTTAAAAAATACATACATTTCTATACATTTTACAATTTACGGTATACTTACTAACACAATAACTCACACCATTTTCCCATATCCACAAATCAAAATATGACCTTATTGTCGTTTTGAAATGTGTACAAATTATATGAATTTTCATTTCTTGGTTGACATGGTTTTTTTGGGCCTTATACTATTACGTGAGGCAAACACCAAACACTTTTCAAAGAATATGAATCTAATTTAATCATCCTAGACTATAAAAAACACTCAGTTTTAATTAAAAATCTTCAACTGTTTTTGTACAGCTCCAATGCAGGCTTATTGTGTCTAATCTCCATGATTCGTTGGCTTTTTCTACAAGCTTTCCTGCTCCCTTGCCCCTTATCGATGCATATGACAATGACAGACAGGGTTGCTGTGAGCTTGGCAGGGGAATTACAGTTTCTAAGGAAAATATTATAAATTATACAATCAACTTTTACAGGAAAAAAATATATTTTATTACCAGAAAATTATATCTTTGTGCCATGTTATAAAAAGCAATTTCTGAAAATCAGAGTTCTTACGACTGAATTTATTTTCTGTTTTTTATTGTTAAAATATGTCTTTTTAAAAAGAAAAAAAAAGTTTGGCAATTAGGTGTTATTCTTTGCTTAATAAAATGTATGCAATGTTTTAGCAACATTACTTCTAATTATTAGGCCGGCGTCACACTAGAGAGTTTTACGGACGTATGAGAGGCGCAAAAACTACGCATTGCACACGGACCAATGAATCTCTATGGGGCAGCTCCTATTTGCCGTATATATTTCTCAGCTGTATTTTACGGGCATATAAAATCGGAGCATGCTGCGTTTGTCAGCGTATTGTGCAAAAAATCCTCCAATTAACGTCAATGGGGGCGAGAAAAATACGGATTACACACGGACCATCTGTGTGACTTGCGAGAAATATGCAGCGGTGTTCTATAGAAAAGACGGTAATTCAGTGCGGTGTACAGTAAAAATCACACTGACAGGGTAGAATAGAATAGATAGAATAAATGTCTACACATAGTATAGGTATATATATATATATATATATATATATGTCAGTGAGACACATCTACTATATAATTGTCTAAGGGTCACTTCCTTGTTTCTGGCTTTCCTTCTTTCTGTCACGGATATTCACACACAGGGCACAGTCCGGTAGAAAATGGCCGCTCCTTACTCCCTGCCCAATGCCTGCATACTCCCCTCCAACCACCGCTAACACAGGGTTAATGCCGGCGGTAACGGACCGCGTTATGCCATGGGTAACGCACTCCGTTACCGCCGCTATCAACCCTATATGTCCCCAACTTTTTACTATTGATGCCGCCTATGCGGCATCAATAGTAAAAAATGTAATGTTAAAAATAATAAAAAAACAAAAAACCTGCTATACTCACCCTCCGTTGTCCGCAGAGGCGGCCGCCATCTTCCGTTCCCGGCGATGCCTTGTGAAATTACCCAGAAGACTTAGCGGCCTCACGAGACCGCTAAGTCATCTGGGTAATTTCGCAATGCATCCTGGGAATGGAAGATGGCGGCAGCCACGTGCTACAAGGGGACCTCGGATCCAAAGGTGAGTATGTTAGAACTATAATGGGCCCTCGGATCCGAAGGTGAGTATGTTTATTTTTTATTTTTTAACCTGTGACATACATGGCTGGGCAATATACTACGTGGCTGGGCAATATACTACGTAGCTGGGCAATATACTAAGTGACTGGGCAACATACTATGTAGCTGGGCTATATACTACGTGACTGGGCAATATACTACGTCGCTGTGCAATATACTACGTCACTGGGCAATATACTACGTCGCTGTGCAATATACTAGGTGGCTGGGCAATATACTACGTGACTGGGCAATATACTACGTGGCTCTGTGCTGTATACTACATCACTGGGCTATATATTACGTGACTGGGCAATATGCTACGTGGCTGGGCAATATACTACATCACTGGGCAATATACTAAGTGGCTGGGCAATATACTACGTTACTCTGTGCTGTATACTACGTCGCTGTGCAATATACTACGTAGCTGGGCAATATATTACGTAGCTGGGCAATATACTACGTGGCTCTGTGCTGTATACTACGTCGCTGTGCAAGATACTACATAGCTGGGCAATATAATACGTGGCTGGGCAATATGCTACATCATTGGGCAATATACTACGTAGCTGGGCAATATACTACGTGGCTGGGCAAGATACTACGTCACTGGGCAATATACTATGTGACTGGGCAATATACTATGTCACTGGGCAATATACTACGTGGCTGGGCAATATACTACGTCAATGGGCAATATACTACGTGGCTGGGCAATTTACTACGTGGCTGGTCAATATACTACGTGGCTGGGCAATATACTACATAGTTGGGGAATATTCTACGTGGCTCTGTGCTGTATACTACGTCACTGTGCAATATACTATGTTACTGGGCAATATACTACATAGCTGGGCAATATACTACGTGGCTGGGCAATATACTACGTGGCTGGGCAATATACTACGTATCTGGGCAATATACTACGTGGCTCTGTGCTGTATACTACTCCGCCGTGCAATATACTACGTCACTGGGCAATATACTATGTAGCTGGGCAATATACTATATGGCTGGGCAATATACTACATCACTGGGCAATATACTACGTGGCTGTGGCAATATACTACATGGCTGGGCAATATACTACGTGGCTGGACAATATACTACGTGGCTGGACAATATACTACGTGGACATGCATATTCTAGAATACCCGATGCGTTAGAATCGGGCCACCATCTAGTATATATATATATATATATATATATATATATTCATATTTCATACAGTGCTAGATAGCAGAAAAGCCAGTAATTCAATTGCCGACTTTTGCTATCTCCTTCCCAAACCCGACAGGATATGAGACATGGTTTACATACAGTAAACCATTTCATATCCCTTTTTTTTGCATATTCCTCACTACTAATGTTAGAAGTGTCTGTGTGCAAAATTTGGAGGCTCTAGCTGTTAAAATAAAGGGTTAGTTCACGGAAAAACCTGTCATGGGCTCCCACGCAATTTTCTCCGCCAGAGTGGGAAAGCCAGTGACTGAGGGCAGATATTAATAGCCTAGAGAGGGGCCATGATTATTGGCCCCTCCTGGCTAAAAACATCTGCCCCCAGCCACCCCAGAAAAGGCACATCTGTAAGATGTGCCTATTCTGGCACTTAGCCTCTCTCTTCCCACTCCCATGTAGCAGTGGGATATGGTGTAATAAAGGGTTAATACCACATTGCTATTGTAAGGTGACATTAAGCCTGGTTAATAATGGAGAGGTGTCAATAAGACACCTATCCATTATTAATCTAATAGTAGTAAATGGTTAATAAAACACTCACACATTAGGAAAAATTTATTTTATTGAAATAAAGACACAGGGTGTTGTAATAGTTTATTATACTCTCAATCCAAATGACGACCATCGTTCTGTAAAAGAAAAAAAGAAAAAAGCAACAATATTCCATACCTTTCCGGTGCTCAGTCTTGTCCCACGCTGTAAATCCATCTGAAGGGGTTAAAAAAATTTACAGCCAGGAGCCTACTAATGCAGCTGTGCTCCTGCCTGTAAAATCTGGGGAATGAATGGAATGCAAGGGAACGTGGCTACCTAGACTTGGGGTGCTGCGCCCCCTGCTGGTATAAACTCATATGAACTCTAGCGTGGGAAACTATTCAGAAAAATTCCCACGCAAGAGTTCTTATGAGTTTATACCAGCAGGGGGCGCAGCACCTCAAGTCTAGGTAGCTACTTTCCCTTGCATTCTATTCATTCCCCAGATTTTACAGGCAGGAGTACAGCTGCATTAGCAGGCTCCTGGCTGTAATTTTTTTTAACCCCTTCAGATGGATTTACAGCGTGGGACAAGACTGAGCGCCGGAAAGGTATGGGATATGGTTGCTTTTTTCTTTTTTTCTTTTACAGAACGAGAGTCGTCATTTGGATTGAGAGTATAATAAACTATTACAATACCCTGTGTCTTTATTTCAATAAAATAAATTTTTCCTAATGTGTGTGTGTTTTATTAACCATTTACTACTATTGGATTAATAATGGATAGGTGTCTTATTGATGCCTCTCCATTATTAACCCGGCTTAATGTCACCTTACAATAGCAAGGTGGCATTTACCCTTTATTACCCCATATCCCAAAAAGAAAGAGAGAGGCTAAGTGCCAGATTAGGCGCATCTTACAGATGTGCCTTTTCTGGGGTGGCTGGGGGCAGATGTTTTTAGCCAGGGGGGCCAATAACCATGGTCCCTCTCTAGGCTATTAATATCTGCCCTCAGACACTGGCCTTCCCACTCTGGCGGAGAAAATTGCGCAGGAGCCCATGCCAGTTTTTTCCAAGAATTAACCCTTTATTTTAACAGCTAGAGACCCCAAATTTTGCACACAGACACTTCTAACATTAGTAGTGAGGGATATGTAATACAATAAGGGATATGAAATGGTTTACTGTATGTAACCATGTCTCATATCCTGTCGGGTTTGGGAAGGAGATATCAAAAGCCGGTAATTGAATTACCGGCTTTTCTGCTATCTTGCTCTGTATTAAATATAAATATATATATACCGTATATGTGTCTCACTGACATATATATAGACTGTATATATCTTTTCACGAATATTTGAGCCCATGGATCCATTCTATGTCCATTTTGCAAGACGGCAGGAAAATCTCGCCGTACGAATGCCATACAGATTACATACGGATTACATACGGAGGTTTACATGCGCAAAATACGCAGCCACACCCTGCCTACGGATGATATACGGATCACTGTTTTGGGATCATTTCTGCGTATTACGCCTGTAAAATACGGACCGTATTTCCCTATGCTGAGTGTGACACCAGCCTTAATGTCATCTTTATATTAGTATTTATTGTTCTTGTTGACATTTATTCCCACAATGACTTTGACTCTGTGTATTTTACCTGATCAATAACTGCAGTGTCTTAAAGTTCCAGCAAAGTGGATGGAATTTATAGAAATTTCATGACCTTTGTGCTTTTGGTTTTTTTTGCACAGCATAAACTGACTGTGATCCGTGTTTGAAATCCACAACATATCAATTTATCTTACAAGTACACTGATTATTACGGCATGTTTTTGGAGCGCCCCCAGACGCAAGGCCGTGGGTTACTCGGTACCGGTCCTCTCTTTCTCAGTACTGGGGTTGTCACGGTGGCTGGACCCGGTCCGTGACCCTGCTAAGGGGCATCCAATAAAAGGGATGATGAAAGTCGGCTAAGGTTTCGTGTCGCCACCTGTGGTATTCGGTCAGGGTGACCGATGCTGCTTGGGGTCCACTGGGGTGATGTGATGGCAGCTAGATGGTATGCCTTCCCACAGGTGAAGTATGTTCCCAGGGCTTCACAGTAGTGTAGGTGGCGATGATGTGAGGCGTAGTCAATAACGAGGACACAGGGTTGCAGTCCCTTTACCTTTTACTGAAGGCTTCAGGATCCTCAATCCAGAGCACTGTCAACAGGGCTGTCTGAGACCGGCCGGTCCGAAGGCACATCCAGAGTTCCCTTTGCAGGTGGAAATCAGTGCCTACCACTATCGCCTGTGTGTTGTAGTTCTTCCCTGCTGAGCATTCGGGATAGTCCTCCCAACTTCTGTTCTCGTTCTTTCTAGTTCTCTCTCTCTCCGTCCCCCAAGTTTGTTATGGCTAGGACGCACACATATGACGGGAAGGCTCAGAGCTATTCTGGGACCCTAGAGACGCCCCTCTCCACACTTGCCCCCTATGTTTGCTTAGGTGATGTATGGTAGACAGCCAACTTATAATTAACTGTGATGCGGTATTTGAAGTAAGGCATAAAGTCAGTTACTTCCTCGGTGTTCCGGTCACCGGCTACGCGCCTCAGTAGGATGTTGCCGTTCTCGGGGCACGACTCCTACTGACTCTCCTTTGTGCTTGATCTCGTTTCTCACTGTCCACAATATCCTTCACTTCGTGCCCTTTCTTTAGATGCCGCCGCAAGGTAGTGCAGGTGCGGCTCTGTAACGATCTGTCCTTGTCGCTAAGTCTCTGCCAGGTTCCCACGCCTGACAGGGACCCCTCTGAAGTCTCCCCGCAAAACCCCCTGCCACGGGATGTTGCCTGGGCAAAACCCAGTCAGCTTCTCCCTAACTTCCTATCCAACCCCCAGTTTTACCAAAGTGTGAGGAGTGGCCCAATAAATAAAGCCTTTTGCTCCCCCTAGTGGCCGGAGTGTGAAGTGTAATGAGTGCTGGTGATACCTGGTCAGGTGAACTCCTTTAGTGCCATCAGACGTACCATCACTCCCCTTAGTGGCGGAGCGACACCACTGCAACGACCAGGTCTCTGGGGCGCTGCATTTTCCCCATAGACTTGCATTGAATGCACAGGTAAGAAAAGCACGTATTTTAAATGCATTTCCGCTGCAGAGACGCTCTAAAATGCATGAAATCTGCACATGACTGTGTCAATTAAATTATGTCAAAGCAAAATGCCATGTATTAACCTCTTCACCCCACACTATCCTGTTTTCACCTTCCTGAGCAGGCCAATTTTTATTCAATTCTAACAATTGTCACATTATGAGGTAATAACTCTGGAACACTTCAACGTATCCACATTTTCATCATATCCCATATTCTCTCAATTCTAAATATTTTTCCAACATATCCCAGTAATTCTGTGAGTGTTTTTTCATGACACGTTGTACTTTATGGAAATAGTACACTTTGGTTGATATGATGATTTGCATTTATTTACGATGATATAAATCATTTTGATGAAAATTTAGCAATTTTCAAACTTTCAATTTTCATGCCCTTAAACCACAGAGTTATATCACATAAATTAGATAACATTTCCCTCTTGTCTAATTCACATCAGCATCATTTCTGAATCATAATTTATTTTGTTTGGAAGCTAGAAGAGTTAAAATTTTATCAGCAATTTCTCATTCTTCCAAAAAAATATGCAAAACTAATTTTAGGGATCACGTCACATTTAAAGTGACTTTGAAGAGCCTATATGACAGAAAATACCCAAAAGTGGGACATTTAAAAAAATACACCCCACCAAGTGCTCAAAACTACAATCAATAAGATTATTAACCTTTTAGGGGCTTCACTGGAATTAAAGCACTATAGAAGGAAAAAAACATTTTTTTTACTTTTTCTGACAAAAATATTGATTTAGCCACAAATTTGAGTGATTTCTCTTGAGTGCACCAACACCCAAAATGTGGTGGAAAACTACTGTCTGGGCACATGGCAAGACTCAAAATGGAAGGAGCACAAATGAATTCTGGAGCTCAATTTTGGCATATTCCATGTCATATTTGAAGAGAGTATGACATACCAAAACAGCAGAAACCTCCACAAATCACCCCATTTTGCATACTACACTTCTTGAGGAATTAATTTACTGGTGTAGTGAGCATTTTTAAAGGGAACTTGTCATCAGGTTAAGCCAATACGAGTTACAGCCACTGCCTTTTAGGGCTTATATACTGCATTCAAGATGCATATAAGCCCCCAACCCGACCTATAAGAGAAGAAAAATAACTTTTATTATACTCGCTTGCTGGGCCTTCTGGTCCGAGCGGTGTCGGTCTTCTTGGTCCGGTGCCTTCCATCTTCTTGTGATGCCATCCTCCTTCTTGGATCATGTAGATAACGCGTCCCTGCATCATCCACACAGTCTGCTCGGCATCATGCCCCTGCGCAGGCGTACTTATCAGAGCAGAGCAAAATCCTGCAGTGCGCAGGTGCTGAGCCTCTCTGACCTTTCCCGGCGCCTGCGCACTACAGTACTTTGGTCTTCCCTCTACAGGGCAGATAAGTATGCCTGCACAGGAGCGTGATGCCAAGGAAGAACCAAGAAGGAGGGTGGCATCGCAAGAGGATGGGAGGGGCCGGACCAAGAAGAGCGACATCCCTTGGACCGGACCACCCCACTGGGGAGTTTAATAAAAAAAATTTCTTCTTTTACAGGTTGGGTTGGGGCTTATATACAGCATTATAAAATGCTCTATATAAGCTCTGAAAGGCGGTAGCCGCATCTCATATCAGCCAAAACTGGTGACAGGTTCCCTTTAATAGTCAGGCGATTCATAAAATTAATAACATTGGACTCATTGGAAAATTATTAAAATGTTGCTTTGGACAAAATTTTTCAATTTTTTCTAACAGAAAATAGGAGAAAATGGACCATACAATTTGTTAAGCAAAGTTTTCCTGAGAACACCAATACCCTATAAGTGGTTAAAAACTACTTTTCTGGCACAGTGCAAATCTCAAAACACCTAAGCAACAAGGATAACCTTTATTTAGCAATAGTGCACACCATGATGCAGTAAAGAGCATGTTTTTCATCTGATATACATGCCCTGAGCACCGTTTTATCATATTACATGACCGCTTTTCTTGGTATTTGGTATGGACAATATTTAATTACATTGGTATATCTCATTCACCCATATTGAGATTTTTGCATTTACACCTGTATATAATTTTTGTGAGGGCTTATTTTTGCTCCATTATATAGATGCCCTATATCTTATTATCTGGGTATATCTTTTTAAGTGGTTAGACATTGTCTCATTATTTTTATATTTTTGAGATTTTTTCTTTTGTGTTTTTCTTTATTTTTTGGGTTGTTTGGGAATATTTGGGCACATTTCTTTATTTCTATCCTTATTTAGGGAATTTGTAGGGTTCCTAGGGTCAGTCGACGTGGAGTGGGGGCGCCTACCGTTTCACATTAGGGTGCCTACCCCCACTGTCAGGCAGGATTCTTTTCCATAGGGATATTGTCAGACTTTTCTAGGGTTCCTTATTTAGGGAATTCTAGGGATTTGTGAGGGTCGAGTCGACACGGAGTGGGGGCGCCTACCGCAGAAATTTAGGGTGCCAACCTCCACTGGCAGGTAGGATCCAGCATAGTGACGCCCTAGGACCTAACAGGTACACAACTTGTTTATTTAACCCCTTCATGACCCAGCCTATTTTGACCTTAAAGACCTTGCCGTTTTTTGCAATTCTGACCAGTGTCCCTTTATGAGGTAATAACTCAGGAACGCTTCAACGGATCCTAGCGGTTCTGAGATTGTTTTTTCGTGACATATTGGGCTTCATGTTAGTGGTAAATTTAGGTCAATAAATTCTGTGTTTATTTGTGATAAAAACGGAAATTTGGCGAAAATTTTGAAAATTTCGCAATTTTCACATTTTGAATTTTTATTCTGTAAACCAGAGAGATATGTGACACAAAATAGTTAATAAATAACATTTCCCACATGTTTACTTTACATCAGCACAATTTTGGAAACAAAATTTTTTTTTGTTAGGAAGTTATAAGGGTTAAAATTTGACCAGCGATTTGTCATTTTTACAACGAAATTTACAAAACCATTTTTTTTAGGGACCACCTCACATTTGAAGTCAGTTTGAGGGGTCTATATGGCTGAAAATACCCAAAAGTGACACCATTCTAAAAACTGCACCCCTCAAGGTACTCAAAACCACATTCAAGAAGTTTATTAACCCTTTAGGTGCTTCACAGCAGCAGAAGCAACATGGAAGGAAAAAATGAACATTTAACTTTTTAGTCACAAAAATTATCTTTTAGCAACAATTTGTTTTTGTTTTCCCAATGGTAAAAGGAGAAACTGAACCACGAAAGTTGTTGTCCAATTTGTCCTGAGTACGCTGATACCTCATATGTGGGGGTAAACCACTGTTTGGGCGCACGGCAGGGCTTGGAAGGGAAGGAGTGCCATTTGACTTTTTGAATCAAAAATTGGCTCCACTCTTTAGCGGACGCCATGTCACGTTTGGAGAGCACCCGTGTGCCTAAAAATTGGAGCTCCCCCACAAGTGACCCCATTTTGGAAACTAGACGCCCCAAGGAACTTATCTAGATGCATAGTGAGCACTTTGAACCCCCAGGCGCTTCACAAATTGATCCGTAAAAATGAAAAAGTACTTTTTTTCACAAAAAAATTTTTTAGCCTCAATTTTTTCATTTTCACATGGGCAACAGGATAAAATGGATCCTAAAATGTGTTGGGCAATTTCTCCTGAGTACACCAATACCTCACATGTGGGGGTAAACCACTGTTTGGGCACATGGTAAGGCTCGGAAGGGAAGGAGCGCCATTTGACTTTTTGAATGAAAAATTATTTCCATCGTTAGCGGACACCATGTCGCGTTTGGAGAGCTCCTGTGTGCCTAAACATTGGCGCTCCCCCACAATTGACCCCATTTTGGAAACTAGACCCCCCCAAGGAACTTATTTAGATGCCTAGTGAGCACTTTAAACCCTCAGGTGCTTCACAAATTGATCTGTAAAAATGAAAAAGTACTTTTTTTTCACAAAAAAATTCTTTTCGCCTCAATTTTTTCATTTTCACATGGGCAGTAGGATAAAATGGATCATAAAATTTGTTGGGCAATTTCTCCCGAGTACGCCGATACCTCATTTGTGGGGGTAAACCACTGTTTGGGCACTCGGCAGGGCTCGGAAGGGAAGGCGCGCCATTTGACTTTTTGAATGGAAAATTAGCTCCAATTGTTAGCGGACACCATGTCGCGTTTGGAGAGCCCCTGTGTGCCTAAACATTGGAGCTCCCCCACAAGTGACCCCATTTTGGAAACTACACCCCCCAAGGAACTTATCTAGATGCATATTGAGCACTTTAAACCCCCAGGTGCTTCACAGAAGTTTATAACGCAGAGCCATGAAAATAAAAAATAATTTTTCTTTCCTCAAAAATGATTTTTTAGCCTGGAATTTCCTATTTTGCCAAGGATAATAGGAGAAATTGGACCCCAAATATTGTTGTCCAGTTTGTCCTGAGTACGCTGATACCCCATATGTGGGGGTAAACCACTGTTTGGGCGCACGGCAGGGCTCGGAATGGATGGCACGCCATTTGGCTTTTTAAATGGAAAATTAGCTCCAATCATTAGCGGACACCATGTCACGTTTGGAGAGCCCCTGTGTGCCTAAACATTGGAGATCCCCCAGAAATGACCCCATTTTGGAAACTAGACCCCCAAAGGAACTAATCTAGATGTGTGGTGAGGACTTTGAACCCCCAAGTGCTTCACAGAAGTATATAACGCAGAGCCATGAAAATTAAAAAAAAAAATTATTTTCTCAAAAATGATCTTTTAGCCTGCAATTTTTTATTTTCCCAAGGGTAACAGGAGAAATTTGACCCCAAAAGTTGTTGTCCAGTTTCTCCTGAGTACGCTGATACCCCATATGTGGGGGTAAACCACTGTTTGGGCACATGCAGAGGCTCGGAAGTGAAGTAGTGACGTTTTGAAATGCAGACTTTGATGGAATGCTCTGTGGGCGTCACTTTGCGTTTGCAGAGCCCCTGATGTGGCTTAACAGTAGAAACCCCCCACAAGTGACCCAATTTTGGAAACTAGACCCCGAAAGGAACTTATCTAGATGTGTGGTGAGCATTTTGAACCCCCAAGTGCTTCATAGAAGTTTATAATGCAGAGCCGTGAAAATAATAAATACGTTTTCTTTCCTCAAAAATAATTATTTAGCCCAGAATTTTTTATTTTCCCAAGGGTAACAGGAGAAATTGGACCCCAATATTTGTTGTCCAGTTTCTCCGGAGTACGGTGATACCCCATATGTGGGGGTAAACCACTGTTTGGGCACACGTTGGGGCTCGGAAGTGAAGTAGTGACGTTTTGAAATGCAGACTTTGATGGAATGCTCTGCGGGCGTCACGTTGCGTTTGCAGAGCCCCTGATGTGCCTAAACAGTAGAAACCCCCACAAGTGACCCCATTTTGGAAACTAGACCCCGAAAGGAACTTATCTAGATGTGTGGTGAGCACTTTGAACCCCCAAGTGCTTCACAGACGTTTACAACGCAGAGTCGTGAAAATAAAAAATAATTTTTCTTTTTTCAAAAATGATGTTTTAGCAAGCATTTTTTTAGATTCACAAGGGTAACAGGAGAAATTGGACCCCAGTAATTGTTGCGCAGTTTATCCTGAGTACACTGATACCCCATATGTGGGGGTAAACCACTGTTTGGGCACACGTCAGGGCTCGGAAGTGAGGGAGCACCATTTGACTTTTTGAATACGAGATTGGCTGGAATCAATGGTGGCGCCATGTTGCGTTTGGAGACCCCTGATGTGCCTAAACAGTGGTAACCCCTCAATTCTACCTCCATCACTAACCCCAACACACCCCTAACCCTAATCCCAACTGTAGCCATAACCCTAATCACAACCCTAACCACAACCCTAATTCCAACCCTAACCCTAAGGCTATGTGCCCACGTTGCGGATTCGTGTGAGATATTTCCGCACCATTTTTGAAAAATCCGCGGGTAAAAGGCACTGTGTTTTACCTGCGGATTTTCAGCGGATTTCCAGTGTTTTTTGTGCGGATTTCACCTGCGGATTCCTATTGAGGAACAGGTGTAAAACGCCGCGGAATCCGCACAAAGAATTGACATGCTGCGGAAAATACAACGCAGCATTTCCGCGCGGTATTTTCTGCACCATGGGCACAGCAGATTTGGTTTTTCATATGTTTACATGGTACTGTAAACCTGATGGAATACTGCTGCGAATCCGCAGCGGCCAATCCGCAGTGTGGGCACATGGCCTAATTCTAAAGGTATGTGCACACGCTGCGGAAAACACTGCGGATCCGCAGCAGTTTCCCATGAGTTTACAGTTCAATGTAGACCTATGGGAAACAAAAATCGCTGTACACATGCTGCGGAAAAACTGCACGGAAACGCAGCGGTTTACATTCCGCAGCATGTCACTTCTTTGTGCGGATTCCGCAGCGGTTTTACAACTGCTCAAATAGAAAATCGCAATTGTAAAACCGCAGTGAAATGCGCAGAAAAAAACGCGGTAAATCCGCCATAAATCCGCAGCGGTTTAGCACTGCGGATTTATCAAATCCGCAGCGGAAAAATCCGCAGAGGACCAGAATACGTGTGCACATACCGAAACCCTAACCCTAGCCCTAACCCTAGCCCTAACCCTAAAACTCCCTAAACCCTACCCCTAGCCCTAACCCTAGCCCTACCCCTAACCCTACCCCTAACCCTAACCCTACCCCTAACCCTAGCCCTAACCCTAGCCTTACCCATAACCCTACCCCTAACCCTACCCCTAACCCTAACCCTACCCCTAACCCTAACCCTATTCTAACATTAGTGGAAAAAAAATTTCTTTATTTTTTTATTGTCCCTACCTATGGGGGTGACAAAGGGGGGGGGTCATTTATTATTTTTTTTATTTTGATCACTGAGATATAATCTATCTCAGTGATCAAAATGCACTTTGGAACGAATCTGCCAGCCGGCAGATTCGGCGGGCGCACTGCGCATGCGCCCGCCATTTTGGAAGATGGCGGCGCCCAGGGAGAAGACGGACGGGACCCCGGCAGGATCGGTAAGTATGATGGGGGGGGATCGGAGCACGGGGGGGGAATCGGAGCGCGGCAGGCGTGGAACGGAGCACGGGGGCGTGGAACGGAGCACGGGGGGCTGGAACGGAGCACGGGGGGGTGGAACGGAGCACGGGGGGGTGGATCAGAATGCAGGGGGGGTGATTGGAGCACGGGGGGGTGATTGGAGCACGGGGGGAGCGGACAAGAACACGGGGGGGAGCGGAGCACTGGATGGAGGGGAGCCGGAGCAGTATACCGGCCAGATCGGGGGGTTGGGGGGGGCGATCGGTGGGGTGGGGTGGGGGCACATTAGTATTTCCAGCCATGGCCGATGATATTGCAGCATCGGCCATGGCTGGATTGTAATATTTCACCCGTTATAATAGGTGAAATATTACAAATCGCTCTGATTGGCAGTTTCACTTTCAACAGCCAATCAGAGCGATCGTAGCCACGAGGGGGTGAAGCCACCCCCCCTGGGCTAAACTACCACTCCCCCTGTCCCTGCAGATCGGGTGAAATGGGAGTTAACCCTTTCACCGGATCTGCAGGGACGCGATCTTTCCATGACGCCACATAGGCGTCATGGGTCGGATTGGCACCGACTTTCATGACGCCTACGTGGCGTCATGGGTCGGGAAGGGGTTAATTTATTATTATTATTTGTGTCGTGATTAGAGATTTTTAAACTATTGCTAAATAAAGGTTATATTTTAGGGATCCTTGTTGCTTAGGTGTTTTGATTTTTTCTAGGGTTCTGAGTTATCCCCTTTTTGGTTTGGTTTTTTACAGTGCAAATCTCCGAATGATGTGATTGAGATGAAACTCTCAAAGGATGCATTCACAATAATGAGGAAGTAGTGTTACTATGGACTCCTTCTGGCCTTTGTTCAGTCATCTCCTTTTCAGAAGTGCACAAATCTGTGGCCAACAGCACTTTTATACCCGCTTAAAAAGACAGACATTGCCGGATTATAGGCAAGACGGCATCCACAGTGACTCTGTCTGCCTCATAGGGAATCATCCATAGGTGGTTTCATCTGAATCACGTAATTCAGAGATTTGCATGGAAACCCAGTGTAAGCACTCAGCGTAAAGTGCAGGATAAATGTGAACTGAGCCTTACTGGGATCTTTGGGAGACAGAATGAACAAATCAACTGCAGGTAAAGAATTGTTTTTTTTTATTTTTTACACTATATCTCGTGCTTTATAAGTGATTAGACAAATCTATTCTTTGGGTCGGTGCGATTACAACGATACCAGATTTATATTGTTATGTTTGGCTGCTATCATACACTAAACAGCTCTTTTTTTGCAAAAACTTGCATCTTTTTTGCATATTTTGAGAGCTATAATTTTTCTTTATTCCTGCTGACAGAGTCATGTGAGCCGTGTTTTTTGCAGGACGAGTTGACATTTTTATTGGTACCTTTGTCACATGACACATGACATTTTATGATCACTTTCTAGTCTGATTTTTAGGAGGAGGAATGAACAAACACCAACAGTTCAGGAATTGTTTTTTGTTCTCTTTTATGCTGTTCTGCAGTTGGTAAAGTGCTAATGCAGCTTTATTCTGTGGGTCTGTACAATTACAGCAATACCACTTTTTTCATATCTTTTTTTATATTTTGCTGCTTTCACACAATATAAAATACTTTGTAGAAAAAAGCAGCTGTAGCTCTTTTAATTCTCTGCTGATGAAGCTGTATGGTGGTTTATTTTTTTGCAGGACAAGGTGGCATTTTCAGCAATACTATTTTTCTTTCTATTTAATTTTTTGATCGCATTTTATTCCACTTTTTATTTGGCAGTATGATGAAAAAGCACAGTTTTTTTGCCATTTTTTGTGGTCTACGCTGAACAGGTTAAGTAGTGTGATAGTTTTATACGTCAGGTTGTTCCAGACATGGCAATATCAAAAAATGTGTACATGTTTTCGTTTATTTTTGCTTTCAAATAAATATACCTATTTATTAGTATAATATTATTTTCATTTTTTTATATGTATTATAAAAAATATTTTGACGCTTATTTGAAACTTTTTATTTACTTTTTTACTTAGTATCTCTATGGTACTTTAACTTTTATTAGTCTTATCGTTGGTATAATGCTTTGCATTGAAGTATATCTGTCAGCATTACACTGACAGAAGCCTCTTAGACCACGCTCCTGGCAAGGTCTAACAGGCTTGCTGTAGCTGGCTGACCTAGGGGTCGTCATGACGACCTAGAGTTCCCATGACAATGATCGGGTCCTCACGATGATGTCGCAGGGGCTCCAACAAGATGGGAGAGGGACCTCTTTCCCTTTCCTATCCCAGTAAATGTTGCAATTGATATCGATCACAGAATTTAGAAGGTTAAATAGCTTGGGGCGGTGCAGGCCCTGCTCCTGGCAGTAACAGCTGGGTTTAGGCTATAACTTCGCTGTGCACCTAATGGTGATCACACAGGCTCAGTTCCTGTGCTGCGCACGATCACCATGACGTACCCTACATCAAAGCTCAGGAACCCCTATCCAACCATGATGTGTGGGTATGTCAAAGGTAGTGAAGTGGTTAAAAACAAAGCAGCTTTATTTATAACTTGACATACAAAAAAAGAGAGAAAAGAAGCAGCTTAAAAAACGTGATAAAGATGCATGTAAAAAACGCCCTAAAAAACACAATAAAAAAAATGCTAATAGACTAATTTACCTAATAGGTGCAGAAATGCTGAAGAAAATCCGCAACATCAAAAAATTTACCAAATTCTCATTGTGGTAACATAGCTTTACGATACAATTTATTTAGGTGCCATACAAAGCTTTGCTTCTCCAAAACACAACATTTGTGCTCCATGGTCTTAAGCACAGAACACTCCAAACATCATTTATTGCCTTGTTGGAATTGTGAGGTAGTGACCGGTGTTATATGCGAGGGTTGCTATGTGTCCCCCAGGATGCGCACAGAAGCGTATTTATGCTGTGTAGCAGAGCTGTGATTGCAGTGCAAAATAAAAGTAAGAATTGGTCTTGGGCAAGTTATTTGTCCAAGGCAGATTTAAGAAAACCCGCCATGGGCTTTTATTTTTGAAGCGAACTACAGGATGGTAGTGAGGCTTTCCGTTTCCTGCCGGCCAGGTCTTACAAGTGACCCATGACCACAGGTCCATGTAAAAGCCCTGCAGCAAAGGTTTGGGTGTGTCAGTCTTGTTTTGCAAACCTGCAGAGCATGAGGTTCTGCCAAAGCTTCAGCCTGTGTGAATCAACATGGAGCCAAAAGGCCTGGCACCCCTCGAACCCCTCAGCGTACATGGCAGTGTAGTCGCCCACGGCAACCGGTCTCGGACACGGACTGTCTTGTTTCCTGGCTGCGATTAACCCTCCGTCACATACAATATTCGGACTAACGAGTTCACATACAATGTGCCTGTCAGGCGCCTGCTGGAAAAATACCTATAATATCTAATGTTTGCAATTTCAGTGCTCTAAAAATGATCAGTGACCTTCATAGGGATGTAATAAAAGAGACTACACATAATCAGTTGCAAAAAAAAACATTTACTTAACATAAAACTAATAACTATGAAATACAAACTTTTCAAAACTCCCGCCAAATAGTCCCCAGTTCGATTCTCTCAAAAAAATGTACAAAGAAAATTTTTTGAACACAAACTTAATTTTAAGGTACCTTAAGTACTATTAAAAACATATTCAATCAGAAGTAGATGCTGAGGTTTCCCCAGAAAAGTCACACTTGCAGAGCAAATAGCAAGAATTACACACCATTTTTGCATGTGTCAGGCAAATTGCTTTATGACATTTGAGACATTCATAATTTGAAAGCCTTCTGGTTCCGCTTTCCGTTTGGCAGGTGGTGCATCTCCTTCTTTTGTGAGGTGGTGCAGATGGTGACTTTTCACCATCATCTTCTGGGCGGAACCTTTTGAGCTGAACTTGAAGGCAAGAGGGGATACCGATTGTTTTCATGCTTCTCCTGCGTAGCTCTCCAAGTACTAGTTCTTTTCCAATATAATATGATCCAACTTCTTCATCCTCACCACTGTCACCATCTTGCTCTGTTTCAGAATCCAGGACACATTCTTCCACCTCATCATGAGAATCAATCTCACTTTCCTCTCCTAAATCCTCATTCAGTGTGAGGTCTCTATCATCTAACAGCATGTTTGTTACTTCCTCAACATCAAGTTGTTTGGATAAATTGTACATTTTCCTCTCCATTTCAGCAGATAATCTGAAGCAAGAGAAGGAATATGTTAGGGAACTACTGTATATGCCTGAGCAGCACACTTTCTTTTATAAAATCTCCCTTATTTCTATGAAATATCCTCACATTTTGTGCTATACATTCATAAAACAAGCTAAATAAACTATTGTGATGAATAAAAACATAAAATACCAACCTTACTGAATGTGACGTATTCACATACAATGAGCCTGAGAGATCTGTGCAGCTATATCCTCTCCCCTGAAGCTCTGAAATCCAACTGTGATATCAGGTTTCACAGACCTTTAAGAGACAGGAGACTACCTGGAGGGAGGGGGTTTCCTCACAATCTGGTGAGGAAGGAGAAATGAAAGTAAAAGAGAAGCGCCTGTCAGATCAGTTGTATGTGACGGAGGGTTAAGAGAATACTATTTGTTGTTGCATTTGTGAGTACACTGACCATTAAATGAGACTTTGTTTTGAACTTTCCTGGATCACTGCCTATCTGTCATACTGCACCAACCCCGTTGCACTATATAATCTACCACAGTGGATACACAGTATTTAGAGATAGTGAGTATGCCCAGTCTTATTATTTTAAAACATCCCTGATTCATCAATGTTTTCACAAAATTGTGTTGTAAAATGCCTTGAAATATTGCAAAATTTTAGCGAAACCCAAAGTTGCAAAAACAAGTGTGTGACTTTTGATGTTTTTACACCCTCCTTGGCAGGCTTCACCAAAGCGGTTAGAGCTGGGGTGGAACAGGATGTAATTGTTAGAATCTGTTTAGTTTGTGACTATCCGCCATTTTCTTGTGGAGTTCTGGCTGCTTGACATTTTCCTCTGGTGCTGTGTTTGTCTTGGGTCCGGTGTTTGTCTCACTCTTTATTAACCAGCACCTGCCTCCCAGTCCTTGCTGGACAACAGTGTTAATCTGCTTGAGCTCTAGCTTGGTGCTTTGCTTTGTGTTTTGTGTGTTATTTGTGCAGTACTGGTACCTCTGGTTCTGATAGCCTTAGTTTCTGTTTTCTATTGGTTTCTGCAGCCTTCTCTGTATTTTCTATTAGGAGGTGACCAGTTTTTGTACCCAGTCCTTAGTTCTTTTAGGGAACCCCTTCCCCTTATCTATAGGTCTTCGCTTGAGATTAACCTTGGATCGTCGGTGGGTCTATTCGCAAGGAATAGGTCGCCCACTCCATCGTAGGGTTTCAGCCTAGTCACAGTGCAGGGTCAGTTTTCCTCCTTCTACCTTAGTCCTGTGTTGCAGATCCGTAACAGTAATAAAGCTTCACCTGCAAATTAGTTAAAATACCGCTTCTTTGGTGGTGTAATTACACCAGCATGTGTACTCCACTCTTTGACTGGAGTAACGTTTTTTAGTTGAGGCGCACATCGGTTGTAACATGCATTAAGTTGCATGCAAATCTTAATGAGTTGGGCTCATCTTAGCAACCCCCTAGATTAAGACTGGCATGCACAACTATTCTCACGCAGTGTATATTTATGCTATGAGCAGGATTTCTAAGGCATTTGTAATTGGTAAAGATGGTATAAATAAGACAGATCAGTGCATTTGGGGCATAGTAACAGGAATTGACCTAACAAATACTGTAGTATCTAAAACCAAATGTGAGTCACACTGATGATTAATTTTCTGTGTTAGATTTTTTTTCTTTCTCGAAGTTTTAATTCTTGAGGTGAAGGACAGGAGTGTGGGGGAGTGCATTATTTTGCTTCTGGATTCAGTTCTGAGAGCTCTATCAAGGTCAAGTAGAGAGTACAATGAAAATCTGCCAGATTCAGCTCATTCACCAGAGAGTTTTCATTTTCTACCAACACCTGCTAGACTTCAGAAAGCTTATATTTAAACGGCAAATGTTTGGTCTATGAAACTAAAACAAGAATTTAATTGTTCCTTACTCCGGTCACTCATTTAGATAAACACAACAAAGCTGATCTTAGAATTCTGAGCGATTAAAGTGCATTCAACATTCCACTAATTCTTCACCTGTCCATATGGATGCTGGCTGGTTTTGCAGATTATTAGATTACTTGATCAATGGCTTAATGCAGTGCTGAGGGCTCGTGTTTTAGTCATTATTATTATTTATTGTTATAGCGCCATTTATTCCATGGCGCTTTACATGTGAGGAGGGGTATACATAATAAAAACAAGTACAATAATCTTAAACAATACAAGTCATAACTGGTACAGGAGGAATGAGGACCCTGCCCACGAAGGCTCACAATCTACAAGGGATGGGTGAGAATACAGTAGGTGAGGGTAGAGCTGGTCATGCAGTCCAATCAACGGCATCATTTGCATGGTTTACTCAAAATACTCTGGATCCCTTCAGATTTCTTCTAAAACAAAACATACTGATGGGTTAAATGACATCTTATAAAATTGCCCCCAGATATTTGAGAATGTACATTATAAGCCCCATGAGAATTAATGTGAGCTACGACAATCTCTGTCCCACACTCAGAAATGTTGGTGCCTTATAAGCAGCATAAACAAATGAATAAATTATTGAATACATGAGTCAGTAAATGAGAGAATCATGAATCTGTGTGAATGTTTTCCCACAAATGACGAATCTGAATGTATAGATGAACTACAGTAGGGAAAATAAGTATTTGATCCCTTGCTGATTTTGTAAGTTTACCCACTGACAAAGACATGAGAAGTCTTTAATTTTAAGGGTAGGTTAATTTTCACATTGAGAGACAGAAAATCAAAAATAAAATCCAGAAAATCACATTGTAAAATTATATAAATGTATTTGCATTTTGCAGTGAGAAATACGTATTTGATCCCTCTGGCAAAAAAGACTTAATACTTGCTGGCAAAACCCTTCAAGGCAAGCACAGCAGTCACACGTTTTTTGTAGTTGAAGATGAGGTTTGCGCACATGTCAGGAGGCATTTTGGCCCACCCCTCTTTGCAGATCATCTCTAAGTCAGTAAGATTTTGAGGCTGTCACTTGCCCAACTCGGAGCTTCAACTGCCTCCTTAAGTTTTCTAAGGGATTAAGGTCTGGAGACTGGTTATTCCGCTCCATGACCTTAATGTGCTTCTTTTTGAGCCACTCATTTGTTGTCTTGGCTGTATGTTTTGGGTCAATGTCTTGCTGGAAGACCCAGCCATGACCCATTTTTAATGTCCTGGCTGAGGGAAGGAGATTGTCACTCAGGATTTTACAGTACATAGCTCCATCCATTCTTCCATTGATGCGGTGAAGTAGTCTTGTGCCCTTAGCAGAGGAACACTCCCAAAACATAATGTTTCCACTTCCAGGATGACAGTGGGGATGGTGTTATTTGGGTCATAGGCATTTCTCTTCCTCCAAACATGGCGAGTTGAGTTAATGCCAAAGACCTTAATTTTTGTCTCATCCGACCACAACACCTTCTCCCAATCACTCACAGAATCATCCAGGTGTTCATTGGCAAACTTCAGATGGGCCTGCACATGTGCCTTCATGAGCAGAGGGACCTTGCGGGCACTGCAGGATTTTTAACCTTTACAGTGTAATGTGTTACCAATGGTTTTCTTGGTGACTGTGATCCCAGCGCCTTGAGATCATTAACAAGTCCCCCCTGTGTTGTTTTAGGCTGATCTCACCTTCCTCATGATCAATGATACCCCACGATGTGAGATTTTGCATGGTGCCCCAGATCAATGTCGATTGACTGTCATTTTGTGTTTCTTACATGTTCTTACTATCGCACCAACAGTTATCTCCTTCTCAACCAGCGTTTTACTTATGGTTTTGTAGCCCATTCCACCTTTGTGCAGGTTTATGATCTTGTCCCTGACATCCTTATAAAGCTCTTTGGTCTAACCCATGTTGGAGAGGTTAGAGTCTGACTGATTAACTCTGTGGACGGGAGTCTTTTATAAAGGTGACTATGTAAGACAGCTGTCTTTAATGCAGATAACGAGTTGATTAGGCGCGTCTAACTAGTTTGTAGGAGCCAGAACTCTTCACAGTTGGTAAGGGATCAAATACATATCTCTCACTGCAAAATGCAAATAAATTTATATAAATTATACAATGTGATTTTCTAGATTTTATTTTTGATATTCTATCTCTCAATGTCAAAATTAACCTACCCTTAAAATTATAGACTGTTCACGTCTTTGTCAGTGGCCAAACTTACAAAATAGCATGGGATCAAATACCTATTTCCCCCACTGTGTGTATATATATATTATATATATATATATATATATATATATATATATATATATATAAATGAAGGTAACGCTAAAATCCTACATCCTAGATATCACTGAATTAAATATTCTAGCTGTAAATCCTTATTCATTACATAGTGGAATGTGTTGAGAACAATAAAACCTAAAAATGACAAACGTAAGTCACAACTAATATCCCAGGGCAGTCTGGAGTTGGAATGATGCTCAAAATCAAAGTGGAAAATGAAGTTATAGGCTGATCCAACTTCAGTGGAAATGCGTTAAGACAAGGAAATGATGCTCAGTAATGTGTGGCCTCCACGTGCCTGTGTGATCTCCCTACAACACCTGGACATGCTCCTGATGAGGTGGAGGATGGTTTCCTGAGTGATCTCCTCCCAGACCTAGACTAAAACATCCATCAACTCTTGGACAGTCTGTGGTGCAACGTGACGTTGGTTGATGGTGCGAAACATGATGTCCCAGATGTGTTCAATCGGATTCGGGTCTGGGGAACAGGCGGCCAGTCCATAGCTTCAATGCTTTCATCTTGCAGGAACTGCTGACACACTCTAGCCACATGAGGTCTGGCATTGTCCTGAATTAGGAGGAACCCAGGGCCAACTGCACGAGCATATGGCCTCACAAGGGGTCTGAGGATCTCATCTCAGTACCTAATTGCAGTCAGGCTACCTTTGGTGAGCACATGGAGGGCTGTGCGGCCCTCCAAAGAAATGCCACCCCACACCATTACTGACCCACTGCCAAACCGGTCATGCTGAAGGATGTTGCAGGCAGCAGATCACTCTCCACTGCATCTCCAGACTCTGTCACGTCTGTCACATGTGCTCAGTGTGAACCTGCTTTCATCTGTGAAGAGCACAGGGTGCCAGTGGCGAATTTGCCAATCCTGGTGTTCTGTGGCAAATGCCAAGCATCCTGCACGGTGTTGGGCTGTGAGCACAACCCCATCTGTGGATGTCGGGCATTCAGACCATCCTCATGGAGTCGGTCTCTTACCATTTGTGGCGAGACATGCACATTTGTGGCCTGCTGGAGGTCATTTTGCAGGGCTCTGACAGTGCTCCTCCTGTTCCTCCTTGCACAAAGGCTGAGGCAGCAGTTCTGCGGCTGGGTTGTTGCCCTCCTGCAGCCCCCTGCACATCTCCTGGTGCAATAGCCTTTCTCCTGGTAGCGCCTCCAGCCTCTGGACACTACGCTGACAGACACAGGAAACCTTCTTGCCACAGCTCGCATTGATGTGCCATCCTGGATGAGCTGCACTACCTGAGCCACTTGTGTGGGCTGCAAAGTCCGTCTCATGCTACAATGAGTGTGAAAGCACAACCAACATTAAAAAGTGACCAAAACATCAGCCAGAAAGCATTGGTACTGAGTTGTGGTCTGTGGTCCCCAGCTGCAGAACCACTCCTTTATTGAGTGTGTTTTGATAATTGCCAATAATTTCCATCTGTTGTCCATTTGCACAACAGCATGTGAAATTGTCAAACAGTGTTGCTTCCTTAGTGGACAGTTTATATACATATACATTTATATACACTGCTTAAAAAAATAAAGGGAACGCTTAAACAACAGAATATAATTCCAAGTAAATTAATCTTCCGTGAAATCAAATTATCCACTTAGGAAGCAACATTGTTTGACAATCAATTTCACATTTTGCAACATAATCAATTATGGTATGGTGCCATAAGAGAAAAAGAAGTGAAGAGGGAAATACAATTAAAATAGTGAATTTTTATTGATAATTAAACTGGGTAATAATAAAAAATAGACATAAAGGGGACTTCCAATCATAGGGGGAGGTTAGCCAGTATTAATACATGCACATGAATAATTTTTTTACTGCAGTATAGTCATTAATAGATATACAAATACATAAGGTGCACAGTTAAAAACAATACAAAAAGGGAAAACAGGTTACCGTAATTAGGATCAAAGTGTCAAGGATTTCTAGGCTCCCTTAGGAAAAAGGACAGTAGATATGTATCCAGCAATGCAAATACCTTGCTATTTAATGCTGGGAAGTGATTGCAACACTAAACAATACTGCCTTCACCAAGGGAGGGAGTGGAAAGGAAACAGTCCAAAAGAAGGAAGTTTAGTTCATATGGTACAATTCATATAGTATGTTACTATAGTCGTTTGGAAGTTGCTTCTTTCTAGGGGCTGTGGCAAGAAGGTTTGCTGTGTCTGTCAGTGCAGTGTCCAGAGGCTGGAGGCACTACCAGGAGACAGGCCAGTACACCAGGAGACATGGAGGGGGCCGTAGGAGGGCAACAACCCAGAAGCACTGGCTGACCAGCCTGACCAAAAAACTGAGACGGGCTTACAGGGTCGCTGAGCGGAGATCGAAGCGATCCCGCTCTGCCGGCCACTTCATTGCATACAAGCAGTCCTTCGCCAGCTTCAAGTTCATGCTCACTGTCGCAAAACAAACTTACTTCTCATCTCTCATATCCTCCCTGTCTCACAACCCTCAACAACTTTTCAACACTTTAAATTCGCTACTCTGTCCCCCAGCACCTCCTCCCCTCTCATTTCTGCTGAAAACTTTGCATCTTTCTTTAAACAGAAGATTGATACGATCAGAGAAAGCTTTGGCTCGCAGCGCCCAATGCCCCTCTTAGCTGCTCAACCCTGTTCCTCCAAAACCAGCTTCTCCGCCATGACAGAAGATCAGCTCTTCACCCTCCTGTCAAGATCACACCTCACCACTTGCACGCTTAACCCACTTCCATCCCACCTCATCCCTAACCTCGCCACGGTCTTCATCCCAACCCTAACACACCTCTTCAACCTCTCACTCACAATAGGTGTCTTCCCCTCATCCTTCAAACATGCCAAGATCACACCTATCCTCAAAAAGCCCTCCCTCGAGCCATCCTCTATGTCTAGCTATTGCCCGATATCTCTTCTCCCTTATGCCTCAAAACTATTGGAACAGCATGTCCATCTTGAACTGTCCTCCCACCTCTCCTCCTGCTCCCTCTTTGACCAGTTACAATCTGGCTTCCGACCCCATCACTCAAATGAAACTGCCCTAACTAAAGTCACCAGTGACCTACTAACCACCAAGAGCAGATGACACTACTCTGTCCTCCTTCTCCTAGACCTATCTTCTGCCTTTGACACTGTGGACCACTCCCTCCTGCTACAACTTCACTCATCTCTTGGCATCACAGACTTGGCTCTATCCTGGATCTTGTCATATCTAACAGACCGAACATTCAGTGTCTCCCTCTTCCATACCACCTCCTCACCTCGCCACTTGTCTGTCGGGGTTCCTTAAAGGGAACCTGTCACCCTGTTTTTTCAGTACGAGATAAAAAATACTGTTAAATAGGGCCTGAGCTGTGCGTTACTATAGTGTATTTTGTGTACCCTGATTCCCCACTTATGCTGCCGAAATAACTTACCAAAGTCGCCGTTTTTGGGCAGGAGAAGAAAAAACGCGCGATCTGCGCTATTTCCCTGGTGATCTGGGAGATGTGAACTCGGCTTCAGGAAAATGGCCGCCGAGATCTCCATCTGCGCACGCGCGGCATCCCGCAACCATTTTCCTGAAGCCCGGGCAGCAGAGGACTCCATATGCGCATGCGCGACCTCAGGAAGATGGCTGCCCCCACAGATCACCAGGGAAATAGCGCAGATCGCGCATTTTTTTTTCGCCTGCACACTGGATTCAGAAGTTGGGCATGCACAAACCACTTATGCCACCAACGGAAAGATATGCAAGATCTGGGGGAAGAAACAGCGATGTCGCCACACCCATATGACCTGACCAGCCTGATTGACAGGCGAAAACGGCGACTTTGGTAAGTTATTTCGGCAGCATAGGTGGGGAATCAAGGTACACAAAATACACTATAGTAACGCACAGCTCAGGCCCTATTTAACAGTATTTTTATCTCGTACTGAAAAAACGGGGTGACAGGTTCCCTTTAAGCCTCAGTTCTAGGACCCCTACTCTTCTCCATCTACACCTTCAGCCTGGGACAGCTCATAGAATCCCATGGTCTGCAGTATCATCTCTACGCCAATGACACACAGATCTACCTATCCGGACCTGACCTCACCTCCTTACTCACCAAAATCCCACACTGTCTGCTATCTCAGTCTTTTTTTCTGCTCGCTTTCTAAACTGATCATGGACAAAATAGAATTCATCATCTTTTTCCATCTCACTCTACCCCTCCACCAGACCTATCCATCAATGTCAATGGCTGCATATCCAAGCCCTTGCCTCCTCCTGCCATCTCAAACTCAAAAATATTCCTTGACCACGAAACCGCAAAAACACTAGTACATGCCCTTATCATGTCTCGCCTTGACTACTTCAACCTCCTACTCTCTTGCCTCCTCTAGCACTCTGGCACCACTCCAATCCATCCTACACTTAGCTGCACGACTAATCTACCTATCTCCCCACTATTCCCCAGCCTCTCCCCTATGCCAAGCCTTTCACTGGCTTCCTATCATCCAGAGACTCCAGTTCAAAACCCTTACTATGACATACAAAGCCATCCACAACCTGTCTCCTCCATACATCTGTGACATGGTCTCCCGGTACTTACCTACACGCAACCTTCGATCCTCTCAAAATCTCCTTCTCTACTCCCCTCTCATCTCTTCTTTCCACAACCGCATCCAAGACTTCTCCCGTCCTTCCAACGTACTCTGGAACTCTCTACCCCAACACATCAGACTCTTGCCTACCATAGAAACCTTCAAAAAGAACCTGAAGACTCACCTCTTCTGACAAGTCTACAGCCTGCAGTGATCCTCAACCTACTGAACTGCCACACAACCAGCTCTACCCTCTCCTAGTGTATCCTCACCCATCCCCTGCAGACTGTGAGCCCTCGCGGGCAGGGTCCTCTCTCCTTCTGTACCTGTTAATGCCTTGTTTTTTGCTCATGTTTATTGTATTTGCCTATATTGCCCCCTTTTCACATGTAAAGCGACATGGAATAAATGGCGCTATAAAAAAAGCATAATAATAAAATAATAATAATAAAATATATATACAGTTGCGCTCAAATGTTTACACACCCCGGCAGAATTTTTGCCTTCCTGTCCCTTGTTCAGAGAATATTAATGATTACACCAAAACTTTTTCTCCACTCAAGTTAAGTGGTTGGGTGAAGCCACTTATTGTCAAACTACTGTCTTTTCTCTTTTTAAATCATAATGACAACCCAAAACATCCAAATGACCCTGATGATTTTGGCCTGAGAGCATGCACAGAAGTTGACACAAATGGGTTTGAATGACTACTAAAGATAACATCTTCACCTGTGACCTGTTTGCTTTTAATCAGTGTGTGTGCATAAAAGCTGTCTGAGTTTCTGGGATCCAGACAGACTTTTGCATCTTTCATCCAGCCACTGACATTTCTGGATTGTGAGTCATGGGGAAAGCGAAAGAATTGTCAACGGATCTACGGGAAAAAGTAGTTGAACTGTATAAAACAGGAAAGGGATACAAAAAGTTATCCAGGGAATTGATAATGCCAGTCAACAGCATTCAAACTGTGATTAACAAATGGAAAATCAGGGGCTCTGTAAAAACAAATCCCGGGTCAGGTAGACCAACAAAAATGTTGTCCACAACTGCCTGGAAAATTGTTTGGGATACAAAGAAAAACCCACATATAATATCAGCTAGAATACAGAACTCTCTAAAAACTAGCGATGTGGCTGTTTCAAGATGCACAATATGGAGGCACTTGAAGAAAAATGGGCTGCATGGTTAAGATGCCAGAAGAAAGCCATTATTGTGCAGATGCCACAAAGTATCTCTCCTACAATACGCAAAACAGCGCAAAGACAAGTCTCAAAACTTCTGAAACAAGGTCATTTGGAGTGATGAGACCAAAATTGAACTTTTAGGCCACAACCATAAATGTTGTATTTGGAGAGAGGTCAACAAGGCCTATGATGAATGGAACACCATTCCTACTGTAAAGTATGGAGGTGGATTGATGATATTTTGGGGATGTGTAAGCTACTAAGGCACAGGAAACTTCGTCAAAAGTTGAAGGAAAGATGAATGCAGCACGTTATCAGCAAATACTGGAGGCAAATTTGCACGCATCAGCCCGGAAGCTGAACATGGAACGTACTTGGACGTTCCAACATGACAACGATCCAAAAAAAAAAGGCCAAGTCGAGCTGTCATTAGCTACAGCAGAACAAAGTGAAGGTTCTGGAGTGGCCATCTCAGTCTACTGACCTCAATATCATTAAGCCAAGCTGGGGAGATCTCAAGCACGCAGTTTATGCTAAACAGCCCAGGAATTTACAAGAACTGGAGGCTTTTTGCCAAGAAGAGTGGGCAGCTTTACCATCTGAGAAAATAAAGAACCTCATCCACAACTACCAAAAAAGACTTAAAATTGTCATTGATGTTAGAGGGGGCAATACACGGTATTAAGAAATGGGGTATGTGAATTTTGGGGTCATCATTATGATTTAAAAAGAGAAAACACAGTATTTAGACAATAAATGGCTTCTCCCAACCACTAACCATGAGTGGAGAAAAAGTTTTGGTGTTATTCATATTCAGCTAACATAGAAAAACTAAAAAAAACACAACATGAAGAGCAGCCTCACCATAACCTTGTCAAATGACAAATGCATTCGAGTGCATCTGTCATTTGACAACGTTGTGGTGAGTCTGCTCTTCATGTTGTGTGTTATTCATGTTCTCTGAAAAAAGGCCAAGAAAGCAAAAATTCTGCAGGGGTATGTAAGCTTTTAAACACAACTATACATGTTGAGTAGATGGAGCATAATTCCATGAAAATGAAAAAAATCAATGTGACAAAAAATGATAAGAAATATGATGATGTGACAGCGTTGTTTATAAAACACATTTTCCGCCTACACAGTATGCCGGACAAAATTGTCAGTGACCGGAGTCCCCAGTTTGCATCTCGGTTCTGGAGAGAGCTTTGTCGTCTACTCAGCATCTAGTTGAATCTCTCTTCAGCATACCATCCCGAGGCGAATGGGTTGGTAGAGGGGGCCAACCAGACCTTGGTCACATATCTGTGACATTTTGTTTCAACCAGGCAGGATGACTGGGAATCCTTGCTACCGTGGGCGGAGTTTGCGCTGTACAACACCATAGCCGACTCCACTGGGCAGACCCCATTCCTCCTTAACTACGGTCAGCATCCGTGGGTTCCTGTGTCTATGCCCATGTCTTCCACCTCCAGGGTGGCAGACTGGGCTGTGGAGGCACGGGACATTTGGGACCACACTCAGGATGCCATCCGGCCTCCAAGGAGAGAATGACGTCCTCCGCCGATGCACATCGGCACCCCGCTCTGACCTTTGCTCCTGGTGATTTAGTGTGGCTGTCTGCCATAACATCAGGCTGCGAGTTGAGTCCACTAAATTTGCACCTCGCTACTTGGGTCCCTTCAAGGTACTGGAACAGGTTAAACTTGTGGTGTACCGTCTGGCCCTTCCTCCATGCCTAGGCTTCACCGACACCTTTCATGAGTCCCTCTTAAAGTCTGTACACATGTCCCGGTTTTCCAAGTCATCTTCCGGGACATCGGGTTCATCTACAGACGATTAGGAGGTGAACGCTATCTAGGGGTGTAAGGTGGTACGTGGCAAAAAAAATTATTTTGTGGATTGGAAGGGTTATGGCCAAGAGGACAGGTCATGGGAGCCTGCTGAGCACATTTGAGCTCCGCAGCTCATTGCTGCCTTCGAGCGTAGTGAGGTCCAGGGAGGGGGGCAATGTTAGGTCTCAAGTTCCCGCCGCTGCACAGGGGATATCTCGAACCACCTCTGCCTTTCAGAAGGGACAATAAGCTGAGGTTCCTCCTCCGTTGATGACACTACTGTGCGGGAGAGAGCGTCGGCACGAATGTTCTTCTCCCCGGAGAGAAAATGGAGGGTGAAATGGAACTGGGAGAAGAACAGGGACCATCTGGCCTGGCAAAAATTTAGCCGCTGGGCAGTCTGTATATAGACCAAATTCTTGTGGTCGGTGTAAACTTGGAAGGGAAAGCGAGCCCCCTCTGACATCTACCCTCACAGGTTTCACTCCATCCCAAAATTCTGCCTGTGGACCACTCTATATGAGGGGAGTGGTACTGTAACCAAGGTATCCCTAACAGGACCTCATCAATTCGCTCAGGAATGACGAGTAAGGAAATAATCTCCTGATGAGATGGCGATATAGATAGAGTAAATAGGATAGTCTGGTGTGTTATCTGTGAGGACAGTGTTGACCCATTCACCACTCGTACGGTCACAGGTTTGGCGAGAATCACCAGGGGTATTGTGTGTCATTGGGCGAAGGCAGATCACATAAAATTGCCCTCCACCCCAAAATCCACGCAAAGCTCTACCGTATGAGTGGATGGGCCTGTGGTAATTGTCCCCTTAAAGGACAGTTTGGAGGAAAATTTCGCCGTGTCCAGTGTACCTCCTCCTACAACCACTAGACGCTGATGTTTTCCCGACTGCTGGGAACATCTGGTGGCAAGATGTCCTGACTGCCGGCAGACATGACAGACCTTGAGTGCACGAGCGGTCCAGGACTTAGATCCTGCTCGTTACTCCTCAATGGCCTCATGTGACTTGGGTGCCTGGACCGGAGATTCACAAGGTTTGGTGAAGGTGGGAGCCAGCAGAAACCTCTGCCTACACTGGGCTCGTTCCAACCTTCGCTCGTTAAAATGAAGGTGTATGCGAGTTGATACTGCTATTAGCTCCTCCAGTGTGGCGGGAATCTCCCTAGTGGCCAAAGGGTCCTTCACATGGTCAGCCAGCCCCCTACAAAATACAGGGATGGGGCTTTATCCGACCACTCCAGCTCAGATGCTAAGGTGCAGAAGTGGACGGCAAAACAGCTGACCAAGGACGAGCCCTGAGTCAATGCCAACAGTTGGAGTGCCATATCATGGGTGACTCGAGGTCCTAAAAAGACCGGTTTCAGAGTGCTCAGGAACAGCGGAGCACTCTGCACCACATGATCGCCACGCTCCCACAGAGGCGTAGCCCACTCCAAAGTCCTGTCCGACAGGAGAGACATAATGAATCCCACCTTTGCCTGCTCTGTGGGGAAACGTGCAGCCTGGAGCTCGAGGTGTATTGTGCACTGGCTCACAAAACCCCTACAAGATTTGCTATCAGGAACAGGAAACGTATCAACCAAATACCCTGTTTTTTACATCTTTTACTAGCACTTGCGGATTACTGCAACATTTTTTCAAACTGAGTGTTTTTGGTTTTACTATTCTCGTTTGTGTCTTAAGATTTGCTATCACCAGAGAATTTATCTGGCAGCGGGAGGCGAGTTAAGGTCGGAAAATGGATGGCAATGGACAAAGTTTCTGCCCACACAGTATTCTGTCTGCCGAAATATGAAAAAATTATAGCTATCTAAATATGGAGATGCAAAAAAAGCGTCTTTTAGCGTGTCACAGCTGCCAAACATAAAACAGCTATAAAAATCTTGTATCGCTGTAATCGCACAGACTCAAAGAATATAGTTGTATAATCACTTATACTGCAGAAGAAACAGCGTGAAAAATAAATAAAACCAATTCTTCACCTGCTGTTGATTTTTTTTTGTTTTGGCTCCCAAAGATCGCAGTTAGGCTCGGCTAACATTTGTCCTGTGCTCTGCACTTACATCGGAGTTTCTGAGTAATTCTCTGAAAAACGCGATTCAGACAGCACCCTTGTTGGAAGATTCCTTTTATAATGAGGCAGATGGAGGCACTGTGGACACTGCTTGACCTGTGATCCAGCCGTGTCTGTCTCTTTAGGCGTGCATAAAAGTGCCTATGGCCACAGTTTTGGGCAGTTCTGAAAAAAAGGACATCGATAAACAGAGGCCAGACGGAGTCCAGAGTAACTTTGCTGCCTCATTATAGTGAATAGATCCCTCAGGGGCTTCATCTGAATTACATCACTCAGAGATTTAGATGGAAATCTCAATATAAGTGCTCAGTGTAAAGCGCTGGATAAATGTGATCCCAAACATTATCTAAAATGTTCCCAATAAAAGCTTCAACTAAATCCACGAAAAAGGAAATCTCCACTCAGGTCCATCATCTGTTAACAGAAATATAAGGGGGTTCCATGTTACTGGTAAGCGAAATAGCTCCTCGCCCCCAAAACAAGTTCAGAAAATTCTGCGCTCCCAAATCCAAATGTCCACTTCCCTTCTGAGCACCAGTGTGCCTAAACCACATTTAACATCCACACGTTTGGCATTTCTGTAGCAATGAGAGGCTGCCTAATTTATGGATACATAAGCTAGGCACAATAAATAGGCACTACAACGTACTGGGCACTACAATGGTAGTTTGAAATTTTCACTCAGCAACATCCACTGCTGCTTGTTTCAAGAAAACACCAATAAGTCAAAATTGTCATTACACCTGTAGATAACTTCCTAAAGGGGTATAATTTCCCAAATGGGGTCACTTCTGCTCTTCTAGCTATTGGAGCTCTGTATATGGAGTCTGCATACTATTCTAGGAAAATCTGGACTCTAGGAGGTGTCATAATCCAGTCCGTGTTTTGAGTCATGTTTTCCTTTTTTTTCCAGGTCTGGTCATATCAAGAGTTAACCTTTCTCAGCCTCTCTCTGGGGTAAGGTTGGCTATTTATCACCACTGCTTCCTGCAAGGATGTCAGTTATAGTTTTTGCCTAGTGCTGCTGTAGCTGACTCTAATTGCTTTGATTTGTCTTGCTGCATTTGCTGGCTGTTTTCCCCTATTCCCGTCTAGACTCAGTGTTTCCCTTTATTGTGCTAACTCCCTGATTTTGACTTGGCCTTTATCCTGACCTGCTTCTGTCTTTTATCTTTTGGCCTATCTTCTCCTGACCGTTACTGACTCCCTGGCTTGTCTCTGACTGTGAGTTAGCTTATTCCTTTGGTACTGTGCTACAGTGTAGTATTTGACCTGGCTTGTTTGACTATACTGCTGCCTCTTGTGGTAGCCTCACTGCTGCACTCCAGGCCAGCTCTGATTAGGTGCTATCCTGCTTTCACTTTACTGCCATCTATTGGGGCCTGCACTTACCTGCATAGCAGCAGCATGACAGAAGGCAAATAACGTTCCAATCTACAGTTACATATTGGGAATTTCTACATTCGGCAGAAATTGTGGGACAAATTTTGGTGCAATTTTTACCCATTTTCCAGTGTGAAAATGTAAAATCTGGGGACAATACAAAATTTTAGTGGTAATTATTTTTTCTTCACTGCCTAATGGTATAAAATTCAATATGATCACTGCATCCCTAGATGAGGTGTTGTTTATAAAATAGGGTCTCTAATGGAGGGTTGAGCTGTTCTGGCAGCTAGGGTCTCTGACAATGTGACATGGCACAATCAACTAGTCCAGCAAGATCTGAACTCCAATATGGCTATGGCACATCTTCCCTTTTGAGCTTTACACTGTGCCTCAAATGTAGTTTTCAACCATATACTCAGGAGAAATTGCACAAGAATATTTGGAGTCCATTTTCACCTATCCTTATGAAAATGAAAAAAATTGAGGCTACAACATTTTTGTAGGAAAAATATTTTTTTTTATTTTCACAGAGCAAAGTTGTAAAATTCTGTGAAACACCTGTGGGTTCAATGTGCTTACTCCACATCTAGATACATTTCTTGAGGAGTCTAGTTTTCAAAATGGGGTCACTTGTGGGGTTTTTCCACTATTTAGGCACATCAGGGGCTCTCCAAACGCGGCATAAGACCGGCAGACCATTGCATCAAAGTTTGCATCATAAAACATCATTTTTTCCTTTCTTAGCCCTTGTGCCCAAACAGTAGTTTACCCTGTACTCAGGAGAATTTGCACAAATAATTTTGAGGTCTATTTTCTCCTGTTGTCCTTGTGAAAATGAAAAATTTGGGGCTAAAAGAACATCTTGATGGGAAAAAATATGATTTTTCTATTTTTACTTTTCTATGTTATAAACTTCTGTGAAGCACCTGAGGGTTCAAGGTGCTCACAACACATCTTGATAAGTTTACGGGGGGGGGGGGGTCTACTTTGCAAATTTACGTCACTTGTGGGATGTTTCCACTATTTAGGCACATGAGGGTCTCTCTAAACACAACGTGGTGTCTGCTAATTATTCCAGAAATGTTTTTATCCAAAATGTCAAATGGTGCTCCTTCCTTCCAAGCCCTGCTGTACAGTAGTCTTCCTCCACATGTTGAGTATCGTTGTACTCAGGAGAAATTGCACAACAAATTGTATAGGGCATTTTCTCCTGTTACCCTTGTGAAAATGCAAAATGTGGGGCTAAAAAACATTTTTGTGGGCAAAATGTGATTTTCTTTATTTTCACTGCTCAATGTTATAAACATCTGTAAAGCAACTTGGGGTTGCTCACCACACATCTAAATAAGTTCCATGAGGGGTCTAGCTTCCAAAATTTTGTCTTTTGTTTGCGTTTTTACTGTTTGGCACATCAGGGGCTCTCCAAACGCAACATAGTATCCACTAATTATTCCAGCAAATTTTATATTCAAAGGAGCGAAATGGTATTCCTTCCCTTCCAAGCCCTGCCATCCACCCAAACAGGGGTTCTCTTCCACATTTTGGCTATTGAAGTGCATAGGAGAAATTGAACATCAAATTTTGTGGTCCAATTTCTCCTGCAATCTTTGTGAAAATAAAAAAAAGTTGGGGTCAAAAGCAAAATTTTTGTGAAAAAAAGTTAAATGTTAATTTTTTCCATCCACAGTCCATTAATTCCTGTGAAGAGCCTGACAGGTTAATACATTTCTTGAATGTGGATTTGAGGACTTTGATGGGTGCAGTTTTAAGAATTGTTTCCCTTTTTGTGTATTTTCTGTCATGTAGAACCCTCAAAGTCACTTTAAATGCAATGTGATCCATAAAAAAATAAGTTTGTAAAATTTGTTGGAAAAATTAGGAATTACTCTTCAACTTATAATTTCATAAAAAAAATTGTTTCAAAATGTGTACAGATGTAAAGTAGATGTGTGAAAAAATGTATATATTAACTATTTTTGTGACATAACTGATTTAAGGGCATAAAAATTAAAACTTTGAACATTGCAACATTTTCAACATTTCAGCCAAATTTCAATTTTTTCACAAATAAACGCAAGTGTAGCAAACTAATTTTAACACTATCATGTAGTACAATATACCATAAATAAACAGTCTCAGAATCAGAGGGATTCATTGAAGCTTTCCAGAGTAAAATGGGACTGATCAGAATTGAAAAATTTGGCCTGGTCATGAAGGTGAAAACAGATTTGAGGGTGAAGGGGTTAACTTAAAACACTTTTATTGGGTAGATCACATCATTCTACTTTAATTAAGTTAATAAAATACAAGTGGTGGCCTCTATTCCTAATGTCTGGCTTTTCTAATATTGCTGCCTAGTAAAGAGCACAATTTTTCAACTCTCCTTTTACTGTAATAGGAGGAGCTGGTGGGTTGTCTGCAGCAGTACATACCACGTTACAAGTATAAGGGACAACCACCACAATAGTTAAAATGTATATCAGGAACCATCCACCCCTGAAATGTTTCCCCACTAATCTGGCTTTATCAGGGGTACTAATTGGAGCATGTTGTTCATTTGAAGCCCTGTTTGTCTAGTTAGTCTGAATGTGCATACAATACCGGACATGTCTTTGTGCATGGATTTGCAGTTGCGACATCCAATTGTATGGCATTCTGAACTAACATAATCGCTAGTGCATGTGATTACTGACATCACTACAAATCGAGATTCTGGTTTGGCTTTTATCCTAAGTCATGTGACAAGCCTCGTTAAAGGGTCGACATTGACTGTTAGGACTGCTACTTCCAATAGGTGGCAGTAGAGTTCTAGTCCTCTTCCTCTCTGAAGAGACAATTTACAAATTGATTGGTATTTTGTTCAGGATGCAATAACATTTGCTGTCACAACCTCCATTCAGTTTATGCTGACACCAGGCTTACACCAGATGACTGAGAACTACAATATTCCATGATTTTTATTTTTAAATAAGTACATAAAATATGAAAATAAACACCCAAATGATATGCTTTATGCAAAAAAAAAAATGTGATTGGCCTTAATCAACATAATGGATCATGGTTGACCAGCTTAAAGGTTCTATTCGTTTTTTTATGGACTTGAAACTGATTTGTTTTCATCAGTTCTATCATGATCAGGTCTATGATATATTTTTTTTTAATTTAAACTTTGATGTGTTTGTGACACCATTGATAGAAATCCCATGCCGTATATACTATAGAACAATGCAGTCAGTCTGACATGATGAACACTTAGGGCAGGGCTGGATACTCTACATAAAAAGAATTCATAATCATGACATGATGAACTAATGTCACTGCTAAAAGAGATGAAATGCTGCAAAAACTATTTTATAGAAAGTGGGGTTGGAGAAACTTCTAGAAAGATTTATGGCACCTTAGACTATTCAGGCGTCTTATTATAACCTGTCTAGATTCTTTATGTTGCATTTTAGAACCATAGATCACATAGCAGTTGTACACTACATACAGAAGGCACACGGGGCCTGAAGCTAATACCCCATGTATACAAAACCAATGGTACTCCAACCCAAAAAGTCATAATTCTATTCAAGAGTTTGGGTTTTTTAAATCAAGATGAAAAGTATAATAAAAATAACCTTTATACTTTACAGCAGGAACATTTCAGTGGTGATCATACCATTAGAGGTGGCCGTTATCTACATTGACATCAATGAATAAGGAGTAAGCAGTAACACTCATTTGTAGCTGTGCATCAGTTCATTACACTTTTCACAATGGGAAGAACGGATGCACAGGTTGTGGCCGTCAGATGTGTCCCACTAAGAGCTTCCATTGACCTGAGCTGAACTAAAGTAGACCAGGATCTCAGAGAAGATTAGAAGAGATAGGACAGGTCAAAGATAAAGATTAGATGTGCCATGTAAAGGTTCATGCATATGGCCATAGTACAGCTCTGTAAAAATCCAGAGTTATAATGTGCCATTACATTGCACCCATGAGTTTATAGGGAACCTGTCAGCATGTGTTTATCACCTTATCTAAGAGCAGCACAACATAGAGATAGAGACCATGACTCCATCAATGTGTCATTTACTGGACTGCTTTTTGTTGATTTGAAAAATCACAGTTTTATTAGCAGGAGATTATCACTAGAGGACTAGTAAACTTACTGCTAAGTAGTCCTCTATATTATTAGAACCTTGATTTTGAATGGAAGCATTAGCAATTTTTTTTTGTGAAGAATGACCTAACAGGACACTGAAAAAAGCAGAATATGCAGAATATGCAGAATATAGTGACCTTTTGCATATATCTTACAACTAGACAAGAAAATACAATCAAACCAAAAATGTATATCAAATGTGACTTGTGTTCCTAAAAATAAATGGGTAATTGAACCAAATAGAACAAGGGGAGAACATGTTAAGTCTATTCTCTCCATTTACAATGAAGAGAAGTTGTAGGATTTTATAAACATGATCTATATTCTTATGGAGCAAAGCTGTAGGATTTTCCCATGGGCCTCTTCCTCTAATAATGTCCTCTGGATTGCATCCGATGATTTCAATGGAGAATGTCCATATAATATACTTTGAGGTCTCTGGTGCATTGTAAACTCGGAGTAAAGCGTTGTCCATTTGCGGACTTCAGCGTGAGGCTCACTCTGTCACTTCTTGGTGGGGTTTCTTGAGTTGTTCTGGAAGCTGATGTGCTCCGTATGGTAACGGGCTGGATGCCTCGGCTCCTCTGCTGGCTTTAATACTTGTCATAGCTAAGGGGCCACAGCTGTTTCTACTTAATAGGACAAGAAAAAGAAAAATTCAAGTGAATGAATTAAAGGCTTTTTGATACAAAACTAGGTAAAGAAAACAGAAGCGTTCAAATAGTTTTGAAAAAAATGTCAGCTCGGCAACCACAGCTCTACTGACTTATTGCCAGGAGATGACTTTAATTTGTAGCAGTTGCTCTTTGGCCTTAAAGACACATTGATTTAAGGAGAAAGATGAAGGTATTCTGCTAAGCGTTTTTCTTTTATGGCCAGGCACTTTTAGCAAAATTGAGAATACAATGTGATGTAGTATACCAAGCACAATAAAATGCCTCCTTATCATGCTTGACGACTCATGGTGGGGAGGGAAGACTACTTAAATTTGCCTTTCAGACAAAATTATTACATTCAACATATATTCTGCTATGGCAGCCCAGTGCATTTAGTAATTTGTTCCAATGCCTTGTTAAACTTGAGTTGCAGAAGAGTCTCCATTTGGACCAGGATTTCTCACACAGATGGATCACAAACGTTCAGTGAAGGATGAGCATATTTTGATGTGGCTTTATAAGCAATCCCTTGCCACTAGGGTCTATCACTTATGTAGGGTCATATTTGCCCCTAGGCACTGGATGTCAGGTGCCTAAGGTGGCAGGTTGTGGTGGCGATCCAATGGCTTTTCTGAGTCTGCAGAGAGCATTTTAACAAGCCCTCTTTTCTACATTTTCAACTGTGCAAAGAGCAGATTGGTAACACAGTGGTCAGCAGGGGTTGCTCCATCAATCGGTGAGCTGGATGCACACTATACTGTCCATCCCGAGCGTACTAGCAGTAATTAGGATGGAGAAAGCTCTCCTGCTCGCTGCCCTTTCAAGTTACTACCACAGACACCCGCCTGAGGCACCAAGATGGGAACACACATGAGAACTTGGCACACTGGAGACCACAGGAACAGGATGGCAGTTTAAGAGGGACACAGGAAGTCAAAAGCATAACCGGGGAGCTGGCAGAGGAAATACAGGTGTCATACAGGAAGGGATGTTTAACATGGGTAGAGTCAAAAACAGTATAACAGTTTACATCCAGGAGGTGGATAGCAGAGGGTTAACCAGCAAGGCAGAGTATATGCAGGGTCATAAAGGTAGATGCACAATGGGAGCTAATGGTGGAGCACAACAAGCAAACTGAACACATAAATCTTAAGCCCAAGACATAGGTTTGTGTCTTAGTTGTCCTTAAAAGGTCTAGGGAGTTGGCATCACAGATGCGCACCGAGCAAAATCCACGTGTAGCACAACACAAAGTAGCAACTATAGGGGGAGGAAATGGAGCCCGGAATACTTGGGACGGGAGCACAGCATCAGTAATATGAAATAATTTTAAGCAAGTTTGGAAAAAATTCTGCAAAATAAGAATGCTTTCAAAAATAGAAGTGTTAATTTATTTTTATTGATTTTTATCAATTAATAAAATACAAAGTGTTTGAACAAAAGAGAAATCTAAATTAAATCAATATTTGGTGTGACCGCCATTTGTCTTTAAAATACATCAACTCTTCTAGCTATACTTGCACACAGTTTTAGAAAGAAGTCGGCAGGAGGTTGTTCCAAATATATTACAGAGCCAGCAATGAAAAAGAAAAAATAATCTCCAGCATGGATCTTCTAAAAAGTCAATTTATTGGAAACACTTTAAAATACAAACATTTGCAAAAAAGAGATGGGGGTCCCAGGTGGTCAACGCCGACGCGTTTCGACCATCAGGTCTACATACAGTCTGCCAGGGCATCAGGGCACCTGTATCTATGACCTCCGGTTTATCATCACCTCTGCCCCCTGAGGAACCGTATGACGGGGAAACGCGTCGGGGCGTTGTACTGACAGCTAAGTGTCTGCTTTTGGGGTTAATACCCTTTTCACTAGCTGTTGCTGAAACCATCTATTTTTGTCTATCTGACTGTGCATGTGTATAGGCACCTACCATTGGTCATTAGAGCCCACTGGTTATCGCTTGTTTCATCCAGTGTGTAGCTAAGTGTATTCCTCTATTATTATGTACCAGTGTGGCATCATGATATTATTCTGTGCTCATAGACACTAGTGGCTATACTGGGATGTGTTATATTGTTTTACATTCTGGAATATATTGACTGTTATACTAGGGGGGTGTTGTCATGCACTTTGTCTATCTTAGACTAAACCAGGTCATTCGTTATTTTATACCTGTCCTTCCACTGTCATTTCGTTATTTATGTACATAGCTGTATCCCTTTTTGGTGTACAATAGGACGGTTATTTTGAAACGCTAGGAGCATACAATTCTTTTTGGCTCTACACATTATTTGTCTAGTGTCTCCTGGCCCTATATGGGATGTCAATGAAGGAGGACGGTATATATGTTTTTTGTGCACCTTAGTTTCTCTACCCTACACCTTCCTTCATTTCTTTTTATTGCTCATTGTTTTCCCTCCTATAGTTGACTAGTTATATTAACAGGGATAGCAGGTGTCAGCCGTCGCGGAGTGGGGGCGCCAAAACATCTATAAGATTGCCAACCTCCACTGCTAGGAAGGGATAGCAGGTGAGTGTAGGGTTACATATGAGGAAAGGTGCACTAGTAGATTCGTTTATGTATTCCTTTTTTCTGTTTTCACTGGGAAGTTGTATCTTTTAGATTATCTCTAAATAAAATATATATTGTTTTAAAGGGACAACATGTTACACGGTCTTCCTGTGGGGGGCAATATACTATATAGAGTCTGCCAATAGGGGTGCATTATACAATAGAGTCTGCCTATGGGGAGTACATTATACTATATAGAGTCTGCCTATGTGGAGTGCATTATACTATATAGAGTCTGCTTATGGGGAGTGCATTATACTATATAGAGTTTGCCTATGGGGAGTGCATTATAATATATAGAGTCTGCCTATGGGGAGTGCATTACACTATTTAGAGTCTGCCTATGGGGAGTGCATTATACTATATAGAGTCTGCCTATGGGGAGTGCATTATACTATATAGAGTCTGCCTATGGGGAGCACATTATACTATATGGAGGCCTATGGGTAGTGCATTATATAATATTAACCCCTTTCTGACCTCGGACGGGATAGTACGTCCGACGTCAGATCCCCTGCTTTGATGCAGGGCTCCGCGGTGAGCCCGCATCAAAGCCGGGACATGTCAGCTGTTTTGAACAGCTGACATGTGCCCGTAATAGGCGCGGGCAGAATCGCGATCTGCCTGCACCTATTAACTAGTTAAATGCCGCTGTCAATCGCAGACAGCAGCATTTAACTACCATTTCCGGCCGGGCGGCCGGAAATGACGTCATCGCCGACCCCCGTCACATGATCGGGGGTCGGCGATGCTTCAGAATAGTAACCATAGAGGTCCGTAAGACCTCTATGGTTACTGATCCTCGGCAGCTGTGAGCGCCACCCTGTGGTCGGCACTCACAGCACACCTCCATTTCTGCTACATAGCAGCGATCAGCAGATCGCTGCTATATAGCAGAGCCGATCGCGTTGTGCCTGCTTCTAGCCTCCCATGGAGGCTATTGAAGCATGGCAAAAGTAAAAAAAAAAGTAAAAAAAAATGTGAAAAAAATAAAAAAAATATAAAAGTTTAAATCACTCCCCTTTCGCCCCAATCAAAATAAATGAATAAAAAAAAACCCAAATCTACACATATTTGGTATCGCCGCGCTCAGAATCGCCCGATCTATCAATTAAAAAAAAGCATTAACCTGATCGCTAAACAGTGTAGCGAGAAAAAAATGCGAAACGCCAGAATTACGTTTTTTTGGTCGCCGCGACATTGCATTAAAATGCAATAGCGGGCGATCAAAAGAACGTATCTGCACCAAAATGCTATCATTAAAAACGTCATCTCGGCACGCAAAAAATAAGCCCTCAAGCGACCCCAGATCATGAAAAATGGAGACGCTACGGGTATCGGAAAATGGCGCAATTTATTTTTTTATTTTTTTTTTTTTTTAGCAAAGTTTGGAATTTTTTTTCACCACTTAGATAAAAAATAACCTAGTCATGTTAGGTGTCTATGAACTCGTACTGACCTGGAGAATCATAATGGCAGGTTAGTTTTAGCATTTAGTGAACCTAGCAAAAAAGCCAAACAAAAAACAAGTGTGGGATTGCACTTTTTTTGCAATTTCACCGCACTTGGAATTTTTTTCCCGTTTTCTAGTACACGACATGCTAAAACCAATGATGTGATTCAAAAGTACAACTCGTCCCGCAAAAAATAAGCCCTCACATGGCCAAATTGACAGAAAAATAAAAAAGTTATGGCTCTGGGAAGGAGGGGAGTGAAAAACGAACACGGAAAAAGCGAAAAATCCCAAGGTCATGAAGGGGTTAAGGACTATCTGGTGTATTATGCTATATGGAGGCTATCTAGGGGGCCATCATACAGTGTGGAGATTAGTGACGGGCCATCATACAGTGTTGAAGCCAACAAACAGTTTGGGGGATACTAAAAGGTCAGTATATATACAGTGAGGGGGCATTATACTGTGTATCAGAGAGCATCATGCTGTGTATAGGGGAGCTGTACAGGGGGAGACTCGGGACATCATTAAATGTAAAGTGGGCACTTATTGTTATAGGTGAATTCAGGTTATTGTGAGTGTCAAAGGACCACACAGAGGGCATTATTACTTTCTAGGGGACAAAATGTTGTCACTGTTTTCTAGGGCACTTGCACCCAGTATTACTATATTCTAGGGGGTTGCTTTAGAATTTAGAGGGCACAGAGAACCACACAGCAGATGCAGTAATAGGGACACATACAGCAGCAGCTCAGCATTGGGGTATCAGCAGGATAAAGGCTACATTTTATACCTAATATTCTCTGTTGCCTAGGAATCTGTTTGTATAATCTGTAACCTTAATCTTCAGGAAAATTTGTCAGCAAATAGTCCATAGGGCTTACACAGGGGAAATTGAGAATTGCATAGTTCCAATGAATATCATGGACTATAACATCGAAACCATGGACTATATTTAGAGGCTGCTTTCTGCTACCGGTAAATGATCGCTACCTCTTCTATTGACAAACAATCCAAAATAGGATATTTGCAAATTAGTTTTCTAAAACCTAAACTTTTTAGATGTTATATACATTTTTACAAAATGCCATTACACAAACTATGAAGCTGCTCTGACTCTGTCAGTAGAATTTCCTATAGGCTTAAACTTTTATAAGGTCATGGGGTTCTTAGTGGTCATTAATATCCTTATTTTGAACCCAACTAGTGACGTATCCCTTATATAACCATAATAAT